>NW_006399981.1:736350-775401 GCF_000299155.1 Elephantulus edwardii
TGTCAGAGACAGTGCGATTGGCACAGGACAGAGCGAAGTTTAGGGCTGTTGTACATAGGGTCGCTATGAGTCGCAAGCAACTCGACGGCACATAACAACAATAACAAAAACAACAACAGCAGGTAAATGGAATTCGTGTTTACAAAAAAATAATAAAGACAAAAACCAAATAGATAGGATTACACAAAAATAAACAAGACAGAAATAAGTGCACTGAATAACCAAAGGTAGGCAAAGGGGCAGATGGTCAGGGTGGGCATCACTGAGAAGGTCATATTTGGGCAGCAATCTGGAAGAAGGGAGGAGACAAGGGGTGCTGCGTGATTTTGAAGACATTACGCCTTCCATCTGGAGCCCTTTCGCTTGAAATTCTTATCCTTAGAGCCCCTCTGGCGTGTTTGAAAAAAGCCTGGGTCATGCACAGTGACCATTGTTAGTGTTCCAGGGGACAGTTGGAGCTAAGGTCCGGGTTGACAGACAGCATTGACCACCACACATGTGAGTGAGCAATTCAGAGGATTCTGAGTGATATGTGGCCTTTGAGCTGCCCATAGCTGGCACCAAGTGGAGCAGAAATGAACTGATCTTACCTAATCCTACACAAATGACTGAGACGGTAACAAACTGAATGTTGTTAGGAATGTTAGTCTTGAGATGGTTAGTTGTATTACAATAAACAACTGCAGTAGCCCTAATACAAAGGACAAAGAGACAGACTTCAGACTTGGTTAATTTAACAGTTCAGTGGCTCTATTCAGAGTCCAGGTTCTTTCCTGTTTACCTCAGTGTCTCAGTTATGTCTTCAGGTTGGCTTTGCTCCAGACACAAGGTGGCTGCCAAACAGTGGCGTCACTGGACTGTGTGAGGGCGTGAGGGTGTAGTAGACACCACTGATGATACCGTCAGAGGACTTGGCACCAAAATGACTGTGTAGAAAGTTTTTGTGCAACATTTTGGTTTAAATTCATTATCTTTTTACAAAACTGTTCTTGTAGTTATAACAACAAAATCATGTTTTTAAACCCAGCTTACATGTCTCAATATATCTACCAGGCTAAAATGGTACTGTTTTTACTCATTGAATCTTCTGTTTGCTCCAGTCAAAGTTGTCAATATTACTTAGTTAAAACGATGCTTCAAATCATGTGCTTTCTTCTACACGTGCCCCAAGTATGTGCTGTTGTTTTTGCTGTTGCCAATATTTTCACAGTTACTGATCTTTATCAGGGTTTCCAGGATTTTAGCTACAATATTTTGGTGGTTAGTATTTGCGTTACGGGTGCATGCTTTTTGAAAAGTACTAATGAAAGGAAAAGAAAGAGAAAAATAGAAACAAGATTCCCCTCAGTTACTAACAAATGTGACTAATAATGCTGTAATTTAACACAGAACATTTTTTACAAAACTATTTTTGTTGTTGTTGTTGTTGTTGTTAGGTGTGATCAAGTCAGGTGTAACTCCTAGCAATCCAATGAACAATAGATCTGAATTCTGCCTTATCCTGTACCATCTTCACAATCTTTGATATGTTCAAGTCCGTTGTCACAGTCACTGTGTCAATGCATCTTGTTGAAGATCTTTCCATCTTTGACCCTCCTTCTTTCTAAGGATATCTTTTCCCAAGAACTGATCCCTCCTGACAACAAAGTACATGAGACAAAGTTTCACCATCGTTGCCTCTGAGGTGCACCCTGATTGCCCTGCCCCCAAGACAGGCTAGAACTGTTATGCTGAAGCAGTTTACAATATCTTTATCATGTATCACTGGTTAAATTTGATAATAAACATTACTAAGAATTTGATAATGGGTGCTGTAGAAGGAGGTCTGTGATGAGGGTTACCACACTGGGTGACACCAACCCTAGTCACGCCATGCAGCCACACTTGAGACATGATCACATTCAACAGAGCTCTCATTGTAGAAATAAAGTCATTCATTGCAGGTTTTCCCTAACAGACACCCTTCATTTGTCATTGGCCAAAACTAGGTCATGTCTTTATTGTCAAACAATCACTGACAAGGGAAGTGAGTCTACTATGGTTACTTAATCAGGAACAGCTCTTGGGTCTGGGAATAGGCTGTTGTGAGGGTAGTGTTATTGAGTCAACTACTACTTATATCGACACTATGAATAAGAGATCAAAACCTTGTCCCGCACTGTGCTATCCTCAGTCTCTGCCACATTCAAACACGTAATTGTAGTCTCTGTGTCAGTACAGCTCCTTGATTGTCTTCCTCTTTCTCTGGTGACCTTTTGCATTTCCCTGCATGCTGTCTTTTTCCAAGGACTTTCAGGTACCCTCTTGACAACTGCTTAAATTATGTGAGATGAAGTTTCACCATCTTTGACTCTCACGGGCACGTTGGTCGCACTTCCTCAAGACAGGCTTGTTTGTTCTTTTGAAAGTCTGTGGGAGAGTCAGTACTCCTCTCTACCATCACGAATCAAAAGCATCAATTCTCCTTCAGTTTTCTTTATCTTTTTATTTATAAAATGGCTACGCTTTCCTAAAAGTAGTGCTAGTGGCATAGCGGTGAGGAATTGCACTGCTAACTCGAGGCCCCATGGTTTGAATTGACCAGTTCCTCTGTGCAGGAAGAATGGAGAAGCTCCTGCCATGTGATTTGTAGCCTCTGAAAACCTGTCAAAGGGTCGGTTATGAGTCAGTTCCAACTCAATGGTACCTAACAACAACAACTCTTTCCTAAAATATGTGGCCATGTAGAGAAAGGTGAATACCTGAACAAAGTGAGAGTGCTCCTAGGAAGGAAAGAGTAAAGAATATTGCCAGACCTGTTCAGGCTCACCCAGCTTAGGCACTTGTTTTGTGTATTCCAGTCTGCTGTACTTTTGTTTTGAGTTATGTGGTAAAAGCTACAAAGGATCATTCATCAAATATATTTGAATCTTATAACAACTTTGCACAATTAAGACCTTAACTTCCAAAGAAGGCTTCTCTTGATGTTACTCGATCCCTTACCCTTGACTCTTCTTGCATTGAATGGAGTAATTAATTAATGGGGTGCATTATATATATTTCATTTTATATAGTTAAGGGATCTCTGGCGACCTAGAGGCAAGAAGTTGCACTGCAATCCCAAAGGCACATGGTTTCAATCTATCAGCTTCTCCGTGGAAGAATGATGAACAGTCTCCTTCATGTGAAGCCTCTGAAAACTTTCCAGAGGCTCACCTATGGGTTAGCTCCTACTAGACAGCACACACTACCAACAACAATATGTATTTAGGGAGCTCTGGTGGCTTAGTGTTAGGAGCTGTGCTGCCGATTCAAAGGTGCATGATTTGAATTCACCAGCTTCTCCAGACGAGGAAGATAGACAGTCACCTCTTGTGATTTATTAACTCTGAAAACCTGCTGTTCAGCTAGGAGTCAGTTCCAATTCAACAGTACCCTTGAGTTGAAAACAACTCATAGCTGACCTTATGGTAGATTTTCATAAATAGTTCCTAGCACAAGAGGAAAGTGCCCATCTTTCTCTGATGGAGCAGCTGATGGATTCAAATCATGTGTCTTTGGGGTTGCAGCTTCTTGCCACTAGGCTATATATGTGTGTGTGTAAGGGCTATAGTCACTCTCTATACCTATTCAATATGTATGATGAGCAAATTACCCAAGAAGCAGGACTCTATGAAGAGGAGTATAGCATCAGGATTGGAGGGATACTCATCTATAACCTGCAATATGCAGATGACACAACCTTGCTTGCTGAAAGTGAAGAGAACTTGAAGCACTTGTTGCAGAAAGTCAAGGAATGCTGCCTTAGGTATGAATTGCATCTCAATGTCAAGAAGACCAAGATTCTTACCACTGGACTGATCAGCAGCATCAGGATAGGTGGGGAGGAGACTAAAACTGTCAACAGCCTCATCTTGCTTGGATGCACAATTAACATCTTTGGTACCAGCAGTCAGGAAATTAGAAGACACATTGCACTGGGTTAAGCAGCAGTTAGAGACTTCTCCAAGTTATTGACGAGTAATGATGTCAGTTTGCGGACTAACATGCATCTGATCCAGGCCCATAGTCTTTCTGGTCACTTGCTGTGCATCTGAGAGTTGGGCAATGAATATTGATGACAGAAAAAGAATTAATGCCTTTGAGCTGTGATGTTGGAGAAGAGCAGTGAACATCCCATGTACAGCCAGGAGAACAAATGGCTATGTCTTGGAGAGGGTGCAGCCTGAGTGATCTTTGGAGGCAAGAATGACGAGGCTTCACCTCACATACTTTGGGCATGTTTCTAGGAGGGTCTACTCCTTGAAAAGGGACATGATGCTAGGAAGGGTGTAGGGTCTGTGAAGGAGAGGACAACCCTCAACCAGGTGGATTGACATAGTAACTGCTGCAATGGGCTCTTGTGTGCCAGGAAGTGTGAGGATGGTGCAGGATAGAACAGGGTTCAGATCTTTTGTTTATAGAGTCATTGTGCATCTTTCTTAACTCAACAGCATGCTGTTGTTGTTGTTGTTATGTGCCATTGAGTCACTTGTGACTCATAGTGACTCTATGTACAACAGCCCTAAACTCTGCTCTGTCCTTTGCCGCTCTCACTATCTCTGATACACCCATCCTGGTTATCCCAGTCACTGAATTAATCCACCTCACAGAGGGCCTTTCTCTCCTGCACCTGCCCTCCACCCTCCCATGCATGATTTCCCTCTCCAAGGACCGGTCTCTCCTTACAACATGACCAAAGTATGTCAGACGAAGCCTCAGAATCCTTGCCTCCAAGGAGCAGCCTGGTTTAACACTCTCCAGGATGAAACTGTTTGTTTTCTTAGCAGTCCATTGTACTCTCAAGACTCTTTTCCATCATCACAGCTCAAAGGCATTAGCAATCAGGAAATCAACAGAGACCTTTCTAAAGTACTAATGAGCAATGATGTTGATCTAGAGACTAAAGTATGCGTGATTGAGGTCATGGTCTTTGCAATTCTTATGCTTCATAGAGCTGGACAATGACTAAGGATGACAGAAGAATCAATCGATGCCTTTGAGTTGTGGTGCTGGAGGAGACTACTGAACATACCAAGGACTGCTAAGAGTACGAATTGGTCTGTCCTGAAGAGAGTGAAGCCAACAGTTCCTTGGAGTCTAGGATTTTGAGGCTTAGTCACATACTTTGGGTATGTTGCCAGGAAGGACAAGTCCTTGGAGAAGGACATCTCGTATGGGAAGGTGGAGGGACAGTGCAGGAGAGGAAGACCCCAGATGAGATGGATTGACACAGTAACTGGGATAATGGGAGTGTTGTGTTGGAGACAATGAGACTGGCTCAGGATTGCTTGCGGTTCAGAGCTATTGTACATAGGGTCGCTATGAGTCACAGGTGACTTGATGGCAGAGAACAACAACATATATAACAGAGGAATATGAGCAGTCAAGAACAAGTGGAGATGGACGCTGAGATGCCCAGTGGGAAGGGTTAAATAGTAGAAGGAACAAACTTCTGTACAAAGACATCAATTGTAAAATGGACACATCACTTCTGCTTTCAACCCGTTGGCCAGAGCCTCATGCCCACACCTTGGAGTCTGGAATACATCATCTCTAGCTATAATTTAAGTACTTTTATTCCCAAGAGTTCTCTGCAAATGTAGAGGGCTGGGTTTCCAAAAGCAGAGAGGAGAACATAACCTCTGGGGAACAATTAGCAGCAGGTCTGGCCTCTGTCTAACCTTAGTTATTTCCTAGGCTAGATAGGATTTCGTTTTCCCCTCAAGGCTGCTTGATGGTAGATGTGACATTTGCAGTGGACTGTCACTTGTCTTCTACTGTTTCTCTAGTCATTTTCCCGGAATAGTTGTTCTATTGAGATCAACTGCCAGGTGGTGGGTGCCAAGTCTCGTCACTCTCTCCTCCAGCGCAGACTTGAAGCGTCTCTCTGCCTCACCTGCTATAACCTCTCCCTTGCTAAGTAAGGCCTCCTCTGTTTCCTTCTTGCCCAAGAGACACTGCGAGTAGTTAAAGTGCTCAGTGCAAGCTGGAAGTCTCCAGCACTCTTAAATTTATTAGAAGCGTTTAATAATATTGTTACTAATAATAGTATCTAGCTGAGCTGGACTGACATGGACACGCCAAAATGCAACCTCTCTAATAACTGTGCTTTCATTGTTCACGGAACATGATACATGGTGATAAATTCAGACTTGCCTTTGAGTTCTCTTCCTTGGCTACTGATCCCATTACTAGAAGACATACTTTGCTCGTGCTGGTAGAAACACACAGCAAATCCTGCCTGTAGGTGTTCTCATGCTTTGTGTAAGCTGACGTGGAAGAGGGCGGTTTCTGTGAAAGACAAAGGATCTCATTCTCTAGCCTGAGGTTGTCTTCAGATGTGGTGTGCAGAAAGGCTGAGTGCAGGCTGGAGCTTGCCTGCCTCCTCGTTTGCAGATGAAAATGAAGTGGCAGAATTAGCTGCCTTGGAGATCTTTATTCTTATCTCTCATGCTTTAATTGCATTTCCCTCTTCCTCCCACTGACAACTGTCTAGGGAGCTCCGGTGGCCTAGTGGTGAGAAGCAGCACTGCAATCTCAAAGGCACATGGTTCAAATCCACCACCTTCTCTTTGAAGAAAGATGGACAGTCTCCACTTGTGCAATATATTGCCTCTGATAACCCATTTGAAGGTCAGCTATGGGTTGATTCCAACCGATGGCACACAACAAGGACAAGTCTGTGTAAATGAGTATAAATTGCTAACCTGAGTTTCCCAGTGCTCCGCTCTGCATATGGAAACAGGCAAAGCCTCTGTTCTTCCTTTGCTGCTTTCTCTTCTCCCACTCCACCAGCTGTTAGGGATCCTGGGGTTACTGCAGTCCACCATTTAGCAAAGAAGACTTAACTTCTGTTTTCTTTTGGCCCCAAAAACTTCGTTTTCCTGAAGTCTTTCTGGGTTGTCCACACAATTGACAAAGGCGTTATGCAAGGTGAGAGTTATTTTTATCTGTGAAATTTCAATTCCACCTTCCCAGACCCCTTAAAATGTAAAGGACTTTGACGTGAGTCCTGATCCCCAGGAACTGAAGATTTGGCTTGTCTACCATCCAGTCAGTTAATGATGTTTTACCTGCCTTCTGTGCTAATGAAAATAAGCCACAAATAGGATAGTTTATCCATGCTTGGCAACAAGTTTTTTAAAGTGCATAAATTAGTCTTGATTTAAATTATACAGGCTCATTATCCAGGAAAAACTTGGCTGGCCCCGTAAGCTTGTTAGGATGATGAACATCAAGTCTGCAGCCTCCCTAGCTATCTCTGGGGAGTTGAGTCCAAGAATAGAGTGAACCACAGCTCCCAGAAGCAGCACAAAGGCCTCACCAGCTGGTAGGAGGTGTGTGGAGGTGGTGGGGGGCACTCATAGCCTGCCTGCTGGGACTGGAGAGATGTGCAGGAGACCATGACAGTGAAAGATTCTGGTTCTCTCAATTTTTAGGTTGGAGGCACAAGAAATACAGGAGCCTCGATTCCTTCATCCTCCTGCCTGATCATCCAGGGGGCTTATGATCAGTAGGAAGCAGAAGAAATGCTTGAGGGGCTGAAATTACCATGACCTGGGTTACTCATCATAATGATTGAAATCTGTGGGACATCAATAGGCTCCTAGGAGGAGACAAGTCAGTCCTCAAAGAGAAAGCCTGCTAATCCATAGAAATTCCATATGACCCAGCTATTCCACTACTTGGAATATGCCCTGAGAATATGAGAACTGAGGCACAAACAGTTTTGTACACCAGTGTTCATAGCAGCATTATTCATCATTTCAAGAACATGGAAACTGCCCAAATGTCCAACCACAAATGAATGGATTGAGAAATCATGGTACATTCACACAATGGAATACTATGCAGGATGCAGGAGCAATAACTTTGTAAATTATTACCTAACTTGGGAGGGACTGGAGAGCATTATGATGAGTGAACTAACTCAGTCCCACAAGGATAAATATCACATAAAGCCGTTATTATAGAATGAGTATAAGGATCCAGGATGGGTGGGAGAAGCTAGAAGCAGAGGGATGTGGATGTACAGGGGGGAGGGGGAGATTAATCATTGTGTTGTACAATTTAATGGTTGGGAGGTGAGGGAAATTGAAAGAATTTGTTGAAATTTGTGTTTGAATTTTGTAAATAAACTAGTAGAAAAAGAAATCCAAAAAACAAAACAAAACCCAAAGATTTCCTGCTTGCCTATTAGATACCAGGGGTTTTATGCTAGTCCAGGGAGCTCTGGTGGCTTAATGGTAAGAAATTGCACTGCTAATCCAAAGAAACGAGGTTCAAACACACCAGCTCCTCTGTGTTAGAAAGATAGCCAATCTCCTTTCGTGATAAACTGCCTCTGAAAACCCACTGGAAGGTCAACACCGAACCGATCATTCTTCACGAGGTGTGCTAGTCTAGGCACTATGCTAGGGTCAAGGAGCTTTGGGGGTGCTATGGGGTTAAGCCTGTGATTCAAACTTAGCAGTGCCTTTGCTGGAGAAAAGTCTTAGCAAGCTGCTTCGGTAAAGATTACAGCCTGAGAAACATTAAGGGGCAATTCTTCTCCGTTATAGTGTCACCATGAGTCACAATCTATTCAACAGAGCACAACTACAACATCCTAGGCACATACCTGAATTATGCAAAACAGTTAACACACTTGGCTGCTAACTGAAAAGTTGATTACTCAAGTTCACCCACAGGCACCTTGGAAGATACACCTGATAGTCCTCTTCTGAAAAACCAGCCATTGAAAAATCTTACAGGGCCCGTAAGGTTTGCCAGCCATAAGCTGACTCAATGGTGGTTTATTGGTTGGTTTACTAGGATCAGAAATACAACAGCAAACACAAAATCCTTGTCTGTAAGAAGAATTTAATTTGTAAAGAATTTTAAACAAGGTAACAAGTAGTGATAACTCAGGGAATCAACACTATTGGTAAGAAAAATTATCTACAAAAATGACTGTGAGCCCTTTCATTACTAAAACATCATCCAATGGGCCAGCTGAGGGCCCATCAATCTAACTTATGATTTCATTAACTATTACTACCTGTTATGGCCTAGACTCTGACAAGTGAGATGATAATTTGTAGGATATTGATATATTACATGTATATTTCTTTGTCTGATAGTGATGTAAATAATTTTTGTCCATTGGAAAAGATAAAGAGTCACAATTTTGTTGGTTATAAGACATCATTCAGTTTTATATCTAAACTAACAATCTTCATCATCCTTACTTCTACTGAATATATATATCCACCTTCTGATATGTTCTTTTGATCTAACTTTATCATCCTGCTGGCTCCTTTATTAATGAGTTAAGTAAGTCTTTGACAGACCCATGATTTCTTTGTCATACAAATGAAAATGAATTTAAATGATCACAAATTAATATAACCTTAGAGGTAGGTTGAGCATATTAAGGGGTGAAATAAGAGACATTAAATCTAGTTTTGGAGGTTTCCAGATTTTCCAAAAAGGTCATCTAAAGTCAGACATGAAGGATAAAAGGCTTGGATAAGCAAAACTGGAAGGGAGTTGGTGCAGTAGGTAGATGGAATGACTTAGACAAAGGCAGAGAGGAGGCCAGTTAATTATCACCAGTCATGAAGTCTAGGTGAGTAGTGAGCGTCAGGGTTGGAAAGGTAAGCAGTAGATGACTCTTGAAGGATCTTGTTTTTGTCATGTGCCATCCAGTCGACTGTGACTCATAGGAACTCTATGAACAATAGCTCTGAGCCCTGCCCCATGCTGATCCAGTCTCACTGTCTCTGACACATCTGCCCTTATTGCCACAGTCACTGTGTCACTCCATCACATTTAGGATCTTCCTCTCCAATACTGATTCTCTACAGTTCCAAGCATGATGTCATTCTCCAAGGACTGGCCCCTCCTGGCAATATATTCAAAGTCTGTGAGACAGAACTTCACAATCCTTGCCTCCAAGGAGCAACCTGGTTTCACTCTCTCCAAGACAGACTTGTTCTCTTCACAGTCCATAGTATATTTAATACTCTTCTCCAGCACCACAGTTCAAAGGAGTTGACTCTTCTCTTGTCATCCTTGGCCTTTATTCAGCTCTCACATGTATAGGAATTTCTTGAGAAGACCATGGCTTGTATCAGGTGCACCTTAGTCTCTAGGCTGACATCATTTCTCCCTAGCACTCTGGAGAAGTCTCTGACAATAGCTTTTTCCTAAGCAACTCATCTTTTGATTTTGTGACTGGTGCCAAGATTGTTAATTATGGAGCCGAGCAAGATGAAATTGTTAACAACCTCAGTCTCTTCATCTATCAGGATGCCGCCAATTGGCTCAGTGGTAAGAACCTTTGTTTTCTTGGTATTGAAGGCTTCAGTCCTTGACTTTCTGCAGCAAATGCCTCAGATTCTCTTCAGTTTCAGCAAGCAAGGTTATGTTATCTGCATATCACCGGCTGTTGATGTGTTCAATCCACCAGTTTCTCTGCAGGAGAAAGATGTGTCAGTCTCTTTTCATAAAGATTTTTAATCTTGGAAGCTCAGTGGGGCAGTTTTATTCTGTCCTGCAGAGTAACTACTAGTCAGAACCAATTCAATGGCAATGACTTTGCTTATAAAATTTGTATACAATCCTGTTTCACTCCAATCTACTCTGTAATTAAAAGATACATTGTTGAATGACCTCATAGAAAGATTTCCGGGTTTTTCAATAGAATAGCCAGCAATCTATAAATTGCCATCTATAAGGTTTTTTTCTTCTATCCTTGACAGAGCTAAAAATAGAAAAAAGCAGACATGCAGACAAAGCAAGGCTGCATAATTGTAAGCAAAATTCTCAGCAATGTACAAATCAGAGTTGAAGGAGGAGGCTCCAGAGAACAGAAATTGCTTTGCTCAGAGGAGTTGTTGCTTCTTTCGGATTTCCTTGGCCAGATGTTTTCATTTTAGCCATGCAATGTGGAGCGGTCTTACATTTGTAACACAAGGGAACATTTTTTTTTCTTGTTGTTGTTAGATGCAGCTTCGGAGGACTTCCTACTTTTCATAGCTTTTTTGGTTCTCATCTTACTTTCTCTTCATAAGACTTTAAGAGGCAGAGAGGATGCATGCTGCCATACCCAACTCAGACAGAGATGACAAAGTCCAAAGAGGGTCAGTGATTTTGCAAAGATACTACTGCAAACCAGTCTGTGTTCCTCCAATCCTGATGCCACAATGGAGATTCCAGTTTCTCGGATGATTTGGTCAGCATACAGATTGAGCAGTTTGAGTAAAGGATACAACCCTAACACACACATTGAGGTTCCACAATCAGTACTCTTGGACCAGCAGTGAGGAAATCAAAAGACCAATTGCACTGGGGAAGTCTGCTGTAGGGCCTTTCTAAAATGCTAAAGAGCAATGATGTCAGTCTAAGACTAAGATGCATCTCATGCAGGCCGTATTATTATTGTTGTTGTTATGTGCTGTCATAACACATGTACAACACTATGTACAACAGCCCTAAACCCTGCTCGATCCTGTGCCAATCTATTGTCTCTGACACATCTAACCTCTTTACCCCAGTCACTGAATCAATCCATCTCATCGGGGGTCTTCTTTTCTTGCACTGTTCCTCTGCCCTCCCAAGCATGACATCCCTCTCCAAGGACTGATTCTGACTTGTAACATGTCCAAAATATGTCAGACGAAGCTTCAGAATCCTTGCCTCCAAGGAGCAGCCTGGCTTCACCCTCTTCAGAACGAACTTGTTTGTTCTCCTAGCAGCCCATGATATATTCAAGCCATATAGTCCTCACAATTACTTGCTATGCATCTGAGAGCTGGACAATGACTAAGGAAATGACAGAAGGAAAAATTGATGCCTTTATGTTTTGATGCTGGAGGAGAGTACTGAACATACCAGGGACCACCAGGACAACAAATAGGTCTGTTTTGGAGAGGATGAAAGCAAGTTTGGGTTTGGAGGCAAGGATTTTGAAGCTCTATCTTACACACTTTGGATACAAGGACAGGAGGGACCAATCTTTGGAGAAGGACATTATGCTCAGAAGGGTGGAGGGACAACAGTTCAGGAAAGGAAGACCTCAGATGAGGTGGATTAATGTGGTAACTGGGGCAATGGGTTTAGGTGTGTCAGAGTCAGTGAAACTGGCTCAGGTTAGGGCAGATTTTAGAACTACTGTTCATAGGGTCACTATGAGTCGAGGGTGACTTGATGTCACTTAACAACAATGACAACAACAACAAATAGTGTTTTCTTGTTCTGTTCTAGAATTCTCATTGTTCTCAGTGTTAGCCATCATTTGCTATGATCCACATAGTTGAATTCCTTGGATAGTCAATAAAGCACAGATAGACATTCTTCTAATACTGTCTGCTTTCAGCCAGGATCCATCTGACCTCAGCACAGATGTCCCTGGTGCCGCAGACCCTTCTAAATTCAGTTTGAATTTCTGCTAGTTCTCTATTAATGTACTATTCTAGTTGTTTTGAATGATCTTCAGCAATACTTTGCTTGCATGTGATATGAATGATACTGTTCAATAATTTCCGTGTTCTGTTGGCTGAGTTTTCTTGGGAATGGAAACAAATATGGATTTCTTCCCATCAGTCAGCCAAGTAAGTTGTACTCTAAATTTTCTAGCATAGACTGTGAGCCCATCCAGGCCTGCATCTGTTAATTGAAACATGTCAATTGGTATCCTATTGATTCCCGGGGCCTTATTTTTTGCCAGTGCCTTCAGTACAGCTTTCTTCATTGCCATTGATTCTTGATCGTATGGCACCCTCTGAAATATTTCAGTGTCTGTTAATTATTTTGGTACAGCATTCAGGATTTTGTCCATAGATACTACAACCATCTGGAACAAGGGGTGCATTGTGAGGTGGGCTGGAGGAGGGGGTGAAGAAAATAAACAACAATGAATTAGAAAATATTTAATACAAGAAGAATAGCACCTTTCAGTATTGAAACTCAAAGCTTGACTTTTTTCAGTTTTATCAGCTTAAGAAATGTCAAGTGACTTCATTCCTTTTATTCTCCAACTGCAACTCTCTACACATCCTGTTATAATACTTTGCTTCATCTTTTTGAGCTGCCCTTACAAATCTTCTGTTCAGCTCTTTTACTTCAGCATCTTTCTCCTTTGTTTTGTCTTCTTGATGCTCTAGTGGAATTTTCAGTCTCTGCTGACCTCCATTTTGGTTTTTTCTTTCTCCTTAGTCTTTGTAGTGACCTTTTGCTCTCTTCTTCAACAACCTGAATTATGCAGGTGACACAACCTTGCTTGCTTGAAAGTGAAGAGCACTTGAAGCATTTGCTATAGAAGATGAAAGATTACCGTTTTCAACAGGGATTACAATTCAATATCATGAAAACATAAGTTCTTACCACTGGATTTATAGGCAACACAATGATAGACGAAATTGTCAACAACTTTATTGTACGTGATCTGCAATCAACACCGGTGGTCAGGAGAACAGGAAATGTGCGGCACTGGGAAAGTCTGCAGTTAGGGACCTCTCCAAATTACTGAGGAGCAATGGTGCCAGTTTGAGCACTAAAGCGTGCCTGATTCAGACCATGGTTTTTTCAATCATTTGCTGTGTGTATAAGAGCTGGACAATGAATAAGGACGACAGAAGAAGGAAGGATGCCTTTGAGTTGTGGTGTTGCAGAAAAGTACTGACCATCTCAAGGAGTGGCAGAAGAGCAAACAGACATGTCTGGGAGGAAGTACAGCCAAGAGCACTCCTTGGAGACCAGGATGACAAAGCTTCATCTCACATATTTTGGGCATGTTATTAGGAAAGGCTATTCCTTGGAAAGGAACACCTTGATTAGAAAGATGGAGGATTGGCAAAAGACAGAAACACTCTAAACCAGGTGAAATGACACAGTGACTTCTACAATGGGCTCACAGATCAGAAGTGATGAGGATGGCACAAAATAACACAGGCTTCAAGTCTGCTGGTCTTAGAGTCATTGTATGTCACACTCTACTTGACAGCACCTAACAAACAACCAACAGCTGCAAATTATACATAGAGCCTGAATAGGGATCCAAATACCCTGCACCCCAAAGAGTCTTATCACTAGAGTACCGTTTGACACTAGTATAGATGTTTTATCTCATTGTTATTGCTGATAGGTGCCATTTATGATTCATAGCGACCTGATGAACAACAGATCTGAAACTTGCCCTATGCTTTGCCTTCCTCACTATCTCGGAGATGCTTGAGCCCATTGTTGGCAGTGACTGTGTCAATCCACCTGGTTGAGGATCTTCTTGTCTTTCTCTGGCCTACCTTTCCCAGCATGATCCTTTTTGTAAACAGGTCCAAAGTATGTGAGACAAAGTTTCAACATCCTTGCCTCTAAGGAACGCCCTGGTTATACTTTCTTTAAGATGCAATTGTGTGGGGTTTTTTGTTTTGTTTTGTTTGGTTTTGGTTTTGGAGTCTAAGGGATAGTCAACACTCATCTCCAACGTCACAATTCAAAGGCATCAGAAGTTCTTCTTCAGTCTTCCTTATTCACAGTTTAACTTTTAGATGCAGGGGGGTAATAGAAAATGCCATGCCTTAGTCTTTAAACTGTCAATTTTGGCTGTTTAGAACTTTGGAGAGATCCTTGACAGTAGATTTTCCCAACATAACACATCTTTTGATTTCTCGACTGCTGCTGCTACCATGGGTTTTGATTGTGAATCCAAGTAAAATGAATCTTTGGCAACTTCAATCTTTTCTCCATCTATCATGATGTTGTCCAGTAATGAGAATTTGTATATTCTAGATGTTGATGGAATCCATATTGAAGGTTGTAGTCTTTGATCTTCTGCAGCAAATGTTTCAAGTAGTCGTTACTTTTGACAAGCAAGGTTGTGCACAATGATGTTGATGAGTCTTCCTCAAAGTTCAATACCACTTTATTCTTCATAGAGTCGAGCTTCTTGAATTATTTGCTCAGCATGCAGATGGAATAAGTATGGAAAAAGGATACAACCCTGACACATAACTTTTTTTTATTCAAAACTATGCAGTGTTTCCATGTTCTGTTCAGACAGCAGCTTCTAGGTTGGTTTATAGGTCTTACACAAGCACAATTAAGCATTCTGGGATTCCCGTTCTTCCAATGTTAGCCATAAGTTATTATAATCAACTATTAAAGGTCTGCCTGATACAGGACATGGTTTTTGCAATCACTTGTTATGCATCAGAGAGTTGGACAATGACTAGGGAGGATAGAAAGAGAATTGACGCCTTTGAGCTGTGGTGCTGGAGAAGAGTACTGAATGTACCATGGACTGCCAAGAAAACAAACAGATTCATTGTAGAGAGGATTAAACCAGGCTGCTCCTTGGAGGCAAGGATTCTGGAGCTTCGTCTGACATACTTTGGACATGTTGTAAGGAGATACAGGTCTTTAGAGAGGGACATCATGTTGGGTAGAGTAGAGGGACAGCACAGGAGGGGAAGACCCTCTGTGAGGTGGATTGATTCAGTGACTGGGGTAATCGGGATGGGTGTGTCAGAGGCAATGAGATTGGCACAGGATAGAGTACGATTTAGGGCTGTTGTACATAGAGTCACTATGAGTCGCAAATGACTCGACGGCACATAACAACAACAACAACAACATATGTTGTTGTTGTTGTTAGCCACTGAATCAGAACCAAGCCATAGATGACCCTCCAGAGGGTTTTTGTATGCAATAAATTACATGCAAGAAGATTGCCCATCCTTCTCCTGTGGAAAATTTGGTGGATTTGAACCACTTGCCTTTGGGATTGCAGCATGGCTTCTTACCACTAGGTCATTACCTCATAGGTGTTCAATAAATGTAATGAATATGTAACTCTACTTGTCCTGGTTAATATATGTGAATATTTAAAAATACACACACACACACACACACACACACACACACACTCTTATTCACTTATTTAGTAAGAATATTCAAGGTCGGGTTAAAATTGTTTTCCTGTCAAACATTCTTCTAGGTGGTATAGCACTGGTCTGTGCATTGCTGTACAGAGGTAACTCATGGTTTCTGTGATGCTGACAACTGTGACACTGATGTGCCAAACGTGGTAATGGTCACCCTTGGTGGTCAGTGTTTGCTGAAGCTTCCCGACTAAATTAAGCCTGGAAGCAGCAGCGGCATTCACTTCCGAAATGGCTTGCCTCAGGAAACTCTATGTATGAACAGTGCTCAGGCCTTTATTTAGTTCATAGGGTCGCTATGAGTGGTCTACAACTCGACAGCACCTAACAACAACAACATTCAATTTTAAGTTCACTTGTATAGCCTATTGTCATAGGCTAAATTGTTGTTGTGTACTGTTAAGTGGGAACTGATCCATAGCTGAGCCTCCAGCAGGATTTCAAAGGCAGTAATTTACTGGAGGAGAATGCCCATTTCTCTTCTGTCGAGCAGCTGGTAGATTCTTTTTTTTTAGTAAAAGGCGAAAGATTTATTCGATCTGAAGAGAAACAAGAGTATAGCTGGTAGATTCTGACTGTGTACACTAGTGTTGTTAGCACAATTCCTTACCCTGGGGGAGCTCTGGTGGCTTAGTGGTAACGAATTGCTCCTCTGGGGAAGCATGGGCAATCTCCTCCTCTGCAATTTACTGCTTCTGAAAACCTGCTAAAGAGTCAGCTACGCATTGGTTTAAGCTCAATGGTACACAACAAAACAGAAGCCTCCAGAACTCCCTAGACTGCATTGAGTCCCCCAAAATATGTGTTATATAATGTGTGTGTGTGTGTGTGTGTGTGTGTATAATAAATTGTAGAATCTATATAATGAACTCCTATGATCCTGATAAACTAAGTAGTTGTTGATGCATTAAGGGTAGAATGCAACACTCCCTAATCCTATCACAACCCTATTCAGATTTAAGGGGAGTGCTGTCAGAGACCTCTCCAAAGTACTGAAGAGGAACGATGTCAGACTGGAGATTAAGATGCACCTGATTCAGGCCATGGTCGTTGCAATTATTTGCTATGCATCAGAAAGCTGGACAATGAGTAGGGATGATAGAAGAAGAATTGGTGTCTTTGAGGTGTGGTGCTGGAGAAAAGTATTAAATATACCATGGACTGCTAGGAGAACAAACAAATTCATCCTAGAGGTGAGACCAGTCTGATATTTGGAGGCAAGGATTCTGAAGCTTCGTCTGACAAACTTTGCAATGAGGGACCAGTGCTTGAAGGATGCCATGCTTAGGAGGGTGGAGGGACAGCCCAAGAGAAGACCCTTGATGAGATGGACTAGGATAATGGGGGTAGGTGTGTCGGAGATAAGATTGGCACAGGATAGAGCAGGGTATAGGGCTGTTGCACATAGAGTCACTACTAGTTACATGTGACTCAATGGCACATAATAACAACAACAAGAACCCCTAGGTTGTACCAGGTTATGACAAGAAAACTAGAGGACAACTACCCAGCCAAACAACTGGAAGAGATCTATATTTATTCTCATTACAAAAAAAGTTGACCCAATAGGGTATGGAAATTATCAAACAAGTTTGCTGGGCTCCATAGTCAACACTACTGGTATCAGCATCCAGGAAATCAAGAGACAAATTGCATTGGGAAAGTCAGCTGTCAAGAACCTCTCCAGAGTATTGAAAAGCAACACCATCAGGCTGGAGACTAAGGTGCACCTGATCCAGTCCTTAGTCTTCACAATTGTGTGCTATTCATCAGAGAGCTGGATAGTGACTACGGATGATAGAGAATTGAAGCCTTTGATCTGTGGTGCTGGAGAAGAGTGTTGAATATACCATGGACTGCTAGGAGAATAAACAGGTTTGTCCTGCAGAGGGTGAAACTGGGCTGCTTGTTGGAGGCAAGAATTCTGAAGCTTCGTCTGACATACTTTTGGCATGTTGCAACGAGGGACCAGTCCTTGGAGAGGGATATCATGTTTGGGAGAGTAGAAGGACAGTATAGGAGAGGAAAACCCTCAATGAAATGGATTGATTCCGTGATTGGGGTAGTGGATGTAGGTGTGTCAGAGACAATGAGGTTGGCACAGGATACAGCAGGATTTAGGGCTCCTGTATATAGGGTTGCTATGAGTTCCAAGCACCTTGATGACCCATGACAACAACAACAACAACAACAGCAACAACATTAATATCACACAAGAAAATCCTGCTGAAGATTATCCAAAAACAACTGGAATAGTACATTGACAGAGAACTACCAGAAATACAAACTGGATTTAGAAGAGGCCATGACACTAGAGATATCATTGCCAATGACAGATGACTCTTGGTCAAATGCAAAGAGTATCAGAGGAATGTCTGTCTGTGTTTCATTGCCTATACAAAATCATTTGATGATTTGGATCACAAAAATTGTGACTAACCTTTAGAAGAATGGGAACCCCAGAGCACTTGACTGTGCTCATGTGGAACTTATACTTGGACCAGGAAGCAGTAGTCATAACAGAGCAAGTAAACAATGAATAGTTCAAAATCAGGAAAGATGTGCATCAGGGATGCATCCTGTCTTCATACCTTTATAATGTGTCTGTGGAATAAATAGTTTAGGAGAATGGACTTTATGATGAAGAATGTGGCATCAGGATTGGAGGAAAACTCATCAACAACCTGTATTATGCAAATGATATGCTCTTGCTTGCTGAAACTAAGTAGGACCTGAAACATTTACTACAGAAGGTCAAAGACTCTAGTCTTCAATATGGATTGAAGCTTAACATCAAGAAGGCAAAGATTCTCACCACTGGACCAATTGGCAGCACCATGATAGATGGAGAACAGATTGAGGTTGCTAACAATTTCAGCTTGCTTGACCCCACAATCAACACTCTTGGGACCAGAGGTTGACAAAGAAAAAGAAGAATTGCATTGGGGAAGTCTGCTGTCAAGGACCTCTCCAAAGTACTAAATAGCTATGATGTCACTCTAAAGGCTAAGGTGCATCTGATTCAGGACATAGTCTTCACAATTACTTCTTGCTGTGCATCAGAGACCTGGACAATGATTAAGGATGACAGAAGAGGAATTGCTGTCTTTGAGTTGTGGTGCTGGAGAAGAATCTTGAACACACTATGGACTACTAAGAGAACACAAGTTTATCTTCAAGAAGGTGAAACCAAGTTTCTCTTTGGAGGCAAGGATTTTGAATCTTAGGCTTGCGTACTTTGGGCACATAACCAGAGGGACCAGTCTTTGTAGAAGGACATCATGCTTGGAAGGGTTGAGGGACAGTGCAAGAGAGGAAGACCCTGGATGAGATGGATTGACACAATAACTGGGTTAATTGGGGTATGTGTGTTGGAGACAATGAAACCAATTCAAGATAGGACAGGATTCAGAGATATTGTACATAGGATCACTAGGAGTCACAGGAGGCTCCAAGGCGCACAAGAAGAACAACCACTAGGGTGTAACCTGTGATACCTTTTAGCTCAGATAAAAGTGAGGAAAGGGAGCTGAGATGGCGATGAGTTCAATACCACAAAGAAATAATTGTCAGGGGTTGTTGTTGTGTGTCATCAGGTTGTCTTTGATTCACAGCAATCCTGTGTACAACAGCTCTGAAGCCTCTTGCCCTGTCCTGAGTCAGTCTCACTGACTCTGACACCCCATCCCCATTGCTCTAGTTACTGTAAAATCCATCTCATCTGGGGTCTTCCTCACCTGCACTGTCCCTCCACCCTTCCGAGAGAGAGTCCTTCTCCAAGGATTGGTCCCTCCTGGACATGTGCCCAAAATTTATGAGATGGAGCTTCAAAATCTTTGCCTCCAAGGAGAAGCTTGGTTTCACTCTCTCCAAACCAGATCTATTTGTTTTCTTGGAGGTCCATGGTATGTTCAAGACTTTTTCTTCTTCAACACCACAACTCAAAGGCATCAATTATTTTTCAAGTCTCTAATGTATAGCAAGTAAGTGTGAAGACAATGACCTGAATCAGGCACATCTTAGTCTCTACACTGACATCTTTGCTTTTCAGTACTCTGGAGGGGTCCCTGACAGCAGATTTACCTAATTCAATTAATCTTTTCTCAGGGGTAAGGAACATAATTTTGGATTCAGGTCCCTGTACAACAAAGGTCCTGGATGTGGGGGAAGGCCAAGATACATAGAGGTCTCCAGAGAATGTTAGTCGTACAGATTCTAAAAAACTCCAAGGATATTTCTCCATTACCAACAAAGAATGGACCCTCACCTGGAGCTGGCATCCTGAATTTAGACTTCTAGCAGCCTAAACTGTAAAAGACCAATGATGTCAGTTTGAAGACCAAGGTGTGCTTCGTTCAGGCCATGTTCTTTTTAATCACTTGCTGTGCATCTGAGAGTTGGACAATGAATAAGGATGACAGAAGAATTGATATCTTTGAGTTGTGGTGTTGGAGAAGAGTACTGAATAGCCCATGGACTGACAAAAGAGCAAACAGACACACATCTTGGAGAAGGCGTAGCCAGAGTGCTTCTTGGAGGCAAAGACAATGAAGCTCTACCTTTCATACTTTGTACACGTAGCCTAGGAGATTCTATTTTGGAAAGAGACATCATGCTTGAAAAAGTGGAGATTCAGCAAAGAAGAAGAAAATCTCCAACAAGATGGATTGACACAGTGACTGCAACAATGGGCCTTATTGTATCAGAGAGGATAAGGATGGTTTAAGATAGGGCAGGGTTCAGATCAAGCTGTTCATAGGGTGGCTATGAGTTGTACTTGACTGGAGAGCACCTAACAACAACAACATGCATTCCAAAATGGATTGAGATGATCTTTACAAATTTGTGACTATACCACAACTAAATGAATTATATATGTGGCAATTTAAAAATGTATGGTTTCAGTACCATTCTTACAAGTCTTAATTAAAGTGTGGGTTATTGTTGTGGAGTGCCTTCAAGTCCGAACTGACCTATTGCTGACCTAGCTGGCTTTCAGAGGCAGTAAAGCACACATGGAGAGATTGTTTATCCAGCACTCAAGGAGAAGCTGGTGGTTTCAAACTGCATGCCTTTAGGATTGTAATGCAGCTTCTTATCAGTAGGCCACCAAAGCTTCCTAAGGTGTGGCTGTTGTTGGTGTTGAGCACTGTAGAGTCAGAACTGACCCATAGCTGGCCCGCCGGCAGCTTTTCAGAGGCAGTTAATCATAAGGGAGGAGATTGCCCATCCTTCTCCAGGGAACAGCTGTGTTATATGTTACCTAAATCTTTGCCTCTTTCTAATCTTTCTAGGTTCAGTGGTAGAATTGTTGTTTTCCATAAGAGAACCTGGATCCAATTTCAGGCTAATTCTCCTTATGCACAAGTCACCAACCACTTGTCACTGGAAGTTTATGTGATGCTGGGAGGCTGAGCAGGTGTCAGGAAATATACTGTGAAGAAGAGCGAGGTCATTTCTTTCCAAAATGAAGTCACTGACATTCTACAGTTATAAAAGTCTAATTTAAAACTGATTGAATGGACCATGCAGGATGGGAGCATTTACTCTTTTGTTCTTGGGGTCACTATGAATTAGAGGTCAACTGTACAGCAGTTAACAAGAGCTGTCATATTGGCAATTCAAACAAAAGACATAGTCAGAAAAAATCATGACTGGCTTCCTAGATGAAATAGTGCTTGTGTTTCAACTGTAAGAATTAAGATTAATGGGGGGACAGGGGTTTTGCCAAGAATGGGGAGCACAACAAATCCTGTAAAAAGGACAAAAGCCCCAGTGGAACGTGTGATGGTGTCTGCTTGGGGCTGGCTCTCACCTTGAAAGAAGGAATTGGGTGATAGAAGAGCATTTATCTTCTTTCTGAACAGTTCCCCTTCTCCCCTTTCTTTAAACCTTCTGAGCTATTGCCACCAAGGTATTTTTAGACAGTCTGCACAAATTAGTAAGCCAGGGCAGAAAGTGTCAGGGAGAGGACAGAAAGGGGCCACCAGTAGTGTTAGGTGAGTGGCAGCAGTTCCAGCAGTCTTTCTTACAGTTGAGTTCTATGATTGCTTTTGTCTTGAAACTGTCACTGTGTGAATTAGAAACGGGCCAAAAGGTAGCTATTAACAATTCATGGAAGATCTTCACTTAATGCCCGAGGGGTTCTTCGGAGATGGCCCTCGCTTGATGTTGCTCTGTAGAAACCTTTTCTGTGATCACTCTTAATCATATCTCTTCACTTGACCTAAAGATCTGCTGTTTCCCCTTGAATGGAGACTAAAATACCAGATACTTAAACTGATGTGGAAAAGGTCAAAGGGTATCTGAAGACATATCTCAATTAAATAGTAGGGGAAACCTATTGAAAACTGTAGAAGTCACTGTAGAAGGACTAGGACAAGAGGGGTAATAGAGAGGGAGAAGGATCAGGAAAACTTTTAGAAAGAGAAGAAGAAATGGAATTTTCGAGTGTAACTTTTGGGGTTAAAAATACAGTCCTCAACAAATAACATTGTTGTTGTGTGCCATGGAGTTGGAATGAACTTGTAGCTGACCCTCCAATGAGTTTTCAGGGGGGTAAATTATATATGAGGAGATTGCCCATTTTTCTTCTGAAGAACAGCTGGTGGATTAGAACTGTGTGCCTTTGAGTTGGTAGTACAACTCCGTACCACTAAGCCACAAGAGCTCCCCTCAAATACTATTATAGATTTTAGATTAATTTGGGGATATAAAAATGTATATTCCCCCATAATTTTTGATAACTTTGTAGTTTGGGTGACCAACATATCCTGCACTGCTTGGCATATTCTTAGTTTTGAACCTGAGAGCTTCATATACTGGGAACCTTCTCTGTCCTGAACAAATGAAAGAGTTAGCCACCTTATTAGTAACAAAGATGCCCCATCTCTAGTCATCAGGGAAGAGATGATACAATAGAATACAGAGGAAAAGGAGTCAATTATTGGGTTGGTTTTTAAAAACCCAAGTTAAGAATATGATTTATAATTGTATAAGACTGTTATTGTAGAATGAGTATAAAGATCCAGGAGGGGTGGGAGAGGCTGGAAGCAGAGGGATGTGGATGTGTAGGGGGAGGGGGGAGATTAATCATTGGGCTATACAATTTGATGGGGGGGTGAAGGAAATTGAAATAATGTGTTCCAATATGTATTGAAATTTTGTAAATAAACTAATGAAAAGGAAAAATGTCAACTTGGGGAAGGGGAAGGGAGAAAGGAGGGATAAAATGTGCAACAATGAATGAATAAAAATCTAACTTTTCTGTAAACTTTTGTTAAAATGACAATTAAAATAATTTTTTTTAATTTTGTAAATTTTCATGCAAATTTTTTTTAAAAAGTAAAAAGAATAAGAATAAAAATCTAAACGAAACCTAGTCAAGAGATGTGTGGAAGGCTGTAGGATTGTGTTAGAATGAGGGTCATCTCATCTGTTCACAAGGATAGATAATGATTCTAAGATAATTAGGGGGAGAGGTTGGTCATTAGACAAGGAAGAGATCTTAGATCAGAGTTATCTGGAGAAGTAGAGAGATGGAAGAGCTCCATGACAAACCTGCCCTCCGCTGTGGCAACCACACAGTGCAATCACATTGTAGGTATTATGATTGATGTTATAAAACAAAATCTTTTACGTGTTTATGAATAATTGAATGAAAAACTAATGTATTTGTAAGCATTCACTCAAACCACAATTTTAAAAAAAAAAGGAATTGAGGCTATTGTAAATAACTTCGCTGCTGTTATGTGTCATCAAGTTGACTGCCATTCATTGGACAATTAAAACAGACATGGGGGGGAGAAGAACGAACTGGGGATGAGGGTGGAGAAAACAGTGCAACAATGAATGAATGAAAACCCCAAATCTCTGTAAATGTTCATTAAAACTAATAAAATTTAATTTAAAAAAAAGTTACCTGCCATTCATACTGACCCTATGTACAACAGCCCTTAACCCTCCTCAATTTTATGCCAATCTTATTGTCTATGACACACCTACCTCCACTACCCTAGTTACCTAATCAATCTATCTCATAAAAGATCTTTCTCTCCTGCACTGTTCCTCCACCCTCCCAAGCATGACATCTCTCTCCAAGGACTGGTCCCTCCTTGCAACATGTCCAAAGTATGTCAGACAAAGCTTCAGAATCCTTGCCTCCAAGGAGCAGACTGGTTTACCCTCTTCAGGATGAACCTGTTTATTCCCTTCTGTAGTATATTTAATATCTATAGTATATTTAATATACTGTATTCTATAGTATATTTAATATATAGTATTCTATAGTATAGTCTATTTAATATTCTATAGTATATTTAATATTCTTCTCCAGCACCACAGCTCGAAGTTATCAATTCTCTTATTATCCCTAGTCATTGTGCAGCTCTCTGACTCATAGCAAGTCTTTGCAAAGACAGTGGTCTGTATCAGGCGCACCTTAGTCTTCAGACTGACATCATTGCTCTTTAGTACTTTGGAGAGGTCTCTGACAGCAGACTTTATGAGCACAAATCATCTTTTAATTTCCTGGATGCTGGTGCCAAGAGTGTTGATGTGGAGGCAAGCAAACTAAAGCTGTTTATAATCTCAATCTCTTCACCTTCCATCATGACATTGCCAATTAGCCCAGTAGGGAGAATCTTTGTTTTCTTGATATTGAGCTTCAATCCATATTGAAGACTGCAGTCCTTGACCTTCTGCAGCAAGCACTTCAGGTACCTAAGTTAAAATACTAGCTGGGTTTAGAAGAGGTCATGGCACTAGGGACATTATCACCAGTGTAAGTTGGATCTTGGCAGAAAGCAAAGAATACCAGAGGAATGTCTGTGTTCCATTGACTATGCAAAGATTCAGTGGATCACAACAAATTGTGGTTAATCTTTAGGAAAATGAGAATCCCAGAGCACTTGATTGTGTCTATACGAAACCTACACTTGAGCCAGGAAGTAAGAGCAGAGCAAGGAAACACTGTATGGTTCAAAATCAGGAAAGCAGATAACATGATAGCAGATTTTCCCAATGCAATTTGTCTTTTGATTCCCTGACTGCTGGTGCCAACAATGTTGGTTGTGGAGCCAAGCAACCTGCAATTGTTAACACCCTCAATCTCTTCCCCATCTTTCATGATGCTACCAATAGGGCCAGTGGTGAGACTCTTTGTTTTCTTGATGTTGAGCTTCAATTCATATTGGAGACTACAGTCTTTGACCTTCTGCAGCAAGCGCTTCAGATCCTCCTCACTTTCAGCAAGCAGGGCTGTATCATCTGCATAACATAGGTTATTGATGAGTCTTCTTCCAATCCTGATGTCACATTTTCCCTCATAAAATCCAGCCTCCTGGATGATCTGTTCTGCAAATAGACTGAAAAAGTATGAGACAGGACACATCCCTGACGTACACCTTTTTAAAGTTTGAACCATGCAGTGTTTCCTTGCTTTGTCTCTTGATCCAAGTATAGGTTTCACATGGGCACAATCAAGTGTTCTAAGATTTCCATCGTCTCAGTTAGCCACAATTTGTTGTTAACCACACAGTCAAATACCTTTGCCTAGTCCATGAAACACTGATAGACATTACTCAGCTACTCTCTGCTTTCAGCTAAGATCTATCTAACATTGTCCTAGTTCTTAGTGCCACAGCCTCTTCTAAACCCAGTTTGCACATCTAACAGTTCTCTCTTGATGCATTCCAATCATTTTTGGATAATCTTCAATAGGCTCTTACTTGTGCGTGATATTAATGATATTGTTTAATAATTTCCACACTCTGTCAGATCACCCCCTTTTAGAATAAGAATAAATATGGATCGCTTCTAGTCAGCTAGCTAAGTAGTTGTCCTACACATTTCTTGACACAACCTGGTGAGAGGATGCAGGTCAGCATCTGTTTGTTTAAATATTTCAATTGGTATGCTGTCAACGATACAACCTTGCTTACTGACACCAAAGAAGACCTGAGTCAATTGCTGCAGAAAATCAAGGACAGCAGCCTTCAAAACGGATTGAAGTTCTCAAGAAAATAAAGATTCTTATCACTGGGCCAATTGGCAACATCATGATATATGGAGAGGAGATTGACATTTTAACAGCTTCAGCTTGCTTGGCTCCACAATCAACACTGTTGGCACCAGAAGCCAGGAAATCAAAAGATACATTGCATTGGAAAAGTCTGCTGTCAGATCTCTCCAGAGTACTGAGGAGCAACAATGTCAATCTAGAGACTAAGGTGCACTTGATCCAAGCCATGGTCTTTGCACTTTCTTGCTATGCATCAGTGATACAGTGACTAAAGATAACAGAAAGGAAAAAATGCCTTTTATATGTGGTGCCGAAGAAGAGTTTGAATAAACCATGGACTGCTAAGAGAACAAATAGGTATGTTTTGGAGAGAGCGAAACCATGCTGTTCCTTGGAGGCTAGGATTGTGAAACTCTATCTCTGTCTTTGGACATGTTGCCAGGAGGGACCAGTCCTTGGAGATATCATGCTTGAAAGGGTAGAGGGACAAAGCAGAAGACGACAACCCTGGATGAGATGGATTGACTCAGTAACTGTGATAATGGGGATAAGTGTGTCAGAGACATTGACATTGGCTCGAGATAGAGCATACTGACATACTTTGGGCATTTTTCAAGGAGGGACCAGCCCTTGGGTTCAGAGCTGTTGTGCATAGGGTTGCTATGAGTCTCAAACAACTCGACAGCGCATAATAAGTTAAAGTAGCCACTGAAATTACTTCATTAAACAGCACAGCTGAGAGAAGGGGGTACCAAGTGGTGGAAGCTCCAGATATGATTGATTAACCCCTAGCAGAGAGGACCACGGCTTCATTTATGGATTTTCCTTCGGCATGTAGTAGGTTTATTGTTCACAGTGGTTTTCCTAGGCTATTATTGTCTTTGACACTCACCATTTGGCAGGGTGGGAACATGCAAATAAGGTGTATCCTTTGAGGCTAGAGATTTCTGCACCAGTTAAACTGAGCCTTATAAGAGCCTGAGCCAGAGGTCTTCATCCAAGCTTGCTGGGGGACTGGAGTCAGGGAGACACCATATTTGATAGGACTAAGAGAGCTTTTTAACACTGACCTAAGCCTTGAGGCTGAAGGCTGAAGGGCCTGTGAGTATGCTTGAGAAAGCTATCCTGACTAAGAAATTGTATACTGTCGCTAACCTAAATTATAATTTGTTAACTTCCTTAATTTGAGCTTTGATAACCCAGTAAGTAAGGATTTGTGGTGCTAATACAAAGGCAGATGGTGATTCAAAGCCCCCAGCTGCTCCTTGAGAGAAAGATAAACAATCTCCCTAAGCAATTTGCAGTCTCTGAAAAGCCACTGAAGGGTTCCGCCCCTATAACAGTGAGTGTGTGTATCTTTCTCTGTAATCCCCATCACCTATGACAGTGAGTGAGTGTGTGCTATCTTTCTCTGTAATCCCCATCACCATGAGTATCATCGGTCTTTGAGGTCTATGTTGCTATTGTAGGAGATTTCAGACCCAGCAGTAAAGCAATGAGAGGAGGGGAATGATGTTAAAATTAGCAGAAGATCATGTGAGAGTATGGGCGCTATGTCTGACCTCCTGGGATTAGGTTTTGTGCTATAAGTGTTGTTAATGCAGATAGTTCCCCTGTGAAGTTAGTGGAGGTCAGATGTGGCCCTCATGCTACATTCACTCTTTTTGCATCTTCCAGATGCTTTCTGTAATTTGAACAAAGGGATCGAATAGGCAAGAGTGGGGCCTCTATCTTTGTATGGATTGGGCACCGTTGAGGTTGTCATGCCAGGCTTTTGACCATGACCCTTCCCTTTACAGGCAGTGGAGGATGTAAGATTTTGGCTTCAGAAGACATTCTATTTGCATAAAAAAATTTAAAGCCTTGTTTTCAAAGAATCACTGAATGATATTGTCTACTTCTTTCCTGAGCTGCTTCTCAGCATTTATCGCAGGCTAATAAATGCGAGGTGCTCATGGAACATTCTGACAGCTCTCAGAATCACCCAGAAAGGAAGAAAACTTGTACACATCATTGTTCTGTTCGTTTTTCTTCTTGCCTCCTTGATTCGGTAGTAAACCTCCTCATTAAAGCAATATTAAGTAAACTCATAAATATGCATATAGACTTCTTAATTATCTGTTGATGGATATGGACTCTGATACATTTACATAATGAGCTTTTAAAACATGCAGATGTGTTTTACAATTAGACCCAGGTAGGACTGGGAGAAGCGGATCTCAGGAGGAAAAACAAGCTTACTCTTGACAACATCAAAGGCACCTCCTTAGAAAAGCTTTTAAGTTTGAGTGAGCAGATTTGTTCTATAGAGACACTTGGTTTCCACCTACAGAATTCAGGCAGTATTAGGGATATTGTCAAGTTAGAAGCAAGACCAAATGAAATGGTGTTACATCCTGTTCCAAACGCTGACAGAGAAGCTAATAAATGAGAACTAAGGCCATAAAACAACTGCAACTTGGACACTTTAGTCAGCGATGTAGCTTTGACTGTGTTTAACTATGTCTGGTTCCTCTCAGCATCGGACACTTGGGAGGGGCACACTCTTCCACATTTGAGTTTCGATCTGACCAATGAAAGTGATCTTGGCTCTTTGTGATTTCATGAACTCACTAGATGGTGCACAAATTGTTAAGCATTTACAGCTGTTCACTGAAAGAGATGCCCTAGAACAAAGGCCTGGCAACTCTTTAAAATCCACCTTTGAAAGCCCTCTGGAACACAGTTCTATTCTGACACACATGGGATTGGAATCAACTATGATAACTGGGTTTTGTAATTTTATTTGTTGCTCCAGTGAGGATCTGAAGAAGTCTGGATGAGTCTGAGAGTGGGGATGCCAAATAAATGAGACTACCTAGGACACAGACAAGAGCTAGACATAGAATCTTGTTTTAAAGCATTGTGATTTTAGAGGTTGCTTGTTACAGCAGCAAAACCAATCCCATCTTGACTGAAACACTTGAGACTAGGTTCCTATAATACCATCCCAAGGACAATTCTTTAAAGTGTGAGGCTAAGAGCTCAATTCTAAAGGAGCTCTGTAGTCCAGAAAGAGATTGAATAAGCTAAAACAACCTCTTCTCCTTGTTCATGAAAAGAGGTTGTTCATCTAGGCTCCCTAATGATTAGACCTAAAAGACTGTATTGTCCTCCAAGTTCGACTTGAGTAGAACCTCATGGAGGCTGCTCCAATTGATGTTCAGAATCAGTAAATGCATCGTCCCTACCTCCGGGGTTATTGTGAGGATAATTTGATAAAGTTATTACACTTAGAAAAAAAATAAAACTAAGTTCTCCTAATTGAAAATTGCCATATAAATCCTTCCTTGATAATAATATTCTGACAGAGGAGAAAATGAGAAACTAGTAACACCAAAAGAGTCCTAGATTAGAAACTGGTTTACCATTCACAGATATAACACAGAACTGCTGTATGTGGCTTCAAGAAGAGCTTGTCCTAAAATGAGAGAGAAATGACCTCTGTCCTGGCAGCGTGGAGGAAAGAACACGCAGACTTCTACATGCCACTCACACTTCTGAGTGGTTTATTTACTTATTTAACCAATTATCCATTCCAAACCTGAAAGAAAACCAAAACCCATTGCTGTGAAGCAATGGTCACTTATTCATTTCAACCCTGTAAGGCAGAGGGGAACTGCCTCATACGGTTTTGAAGGCTCCAAATCTTTACAAAGCAGATTGTCGTTTTGCCCATTTAGAAATCATCCACAATTTCCCCCTCAAGTAATTTCACCTTCAGCCCTACCTGTCTGTCAATGGAGTGCATGCTTTGCTATGATGTTGAGCAGCTTTCAGCAGAGTTTGCAAACTAAAACAGACTGGGAGAAAAGGCCTGGTGATCTGCATTTGAAAATCAGCTAAAAAAACCTAACAGATCATGGATGAGGCAGTATTTCAATCCTCACTATGAGCTGAAGTCTAAGCCGATGGCAGCCTGGCAGCAAAACATTCTTCTTCTTCTTTTAAATTTAAATTGGTTTGCATACAAAATTTGAATACATTGTGTTTCATTAACATACATTATTTTCACACATTCCTTCATTCACATTGTGTTTCATACAATCACGCTCATGCATTGTGCTTTATAAAATTAATCACCATTGATCTAAGTCCACTATTACCCTGTCTTTTCAGGTCCCCACTGGATCTTTCCTAATTCCATCACCCTCTCCCTCTGCCCACCCAACTGTGACTCTGTGATTTTTGAAGGGTGAGGGGATCACAGAACACTGTTCTTTTCTTGGTATAGAAAACAGAAACATTTGGTTGTTTTTCTGGGGGAAGAGATGCTCATTCAGCTAGTGGCAGGAATGAGGATCACATCTCTTCTCCCAAAAAAACAACCAAATGTTTTCCATTGTTGTGTATGTGATTCAGTAGCACTAATTATGTTCACCACAGTTGTGTAACCATTACCACTTTCCATTTCTGAGTTTGTTCATACCCTTAACAGGAGCTCAGTCCCCCTTAGGCAATAACTCTCTATTCTCTACCCCCCCCCCGTCTGTCCCCAATAACCAATAATAAACTTTATTCTCTACTCATCTACCTGCTCTGAGTATTCCATTCAAGTGGGATTGTACATTATTCATCCTTTTGTATATGAATTACTTCAAAATAATTTGAAATAGTAATTAGAAATAATAATAGATTAATTAATTGTAGATTTGAAATAATATTAATAGTCATCTGAGTTTGTTTTAATGGGACTCAGGGATGCAGAAGGAGTAGCCTGTTTTGAAAGAGTATCTCTTTTAAAAGGTAACGCTAGTTGATTGAAGCTTAGACTTCATTTAGCAGAGTAGAGGAGGGAGTGAGCAAGAGTTGCCACATTCTTTAAAAAACAATAAACAACTGAGTGGCTAGTTGTTGTTAGATGCCCTTGAGTCAACTATGACAAACAACAGATCTGAACCCTTCCGTGTCCTATCCTGACCTATCCTTACCATCCCTGAAAAACTCAAGCCCATTGCTAGTCACTGCATTGATACATATTGCTGAGGGTCTATCTCTTTTTAGCTAAAACTCCACCTTTCCAAGTGTGATGTCCTTTTCCAAAGGTTGGCCCTCCTAACAACATGTCCAAAATGTGTGACATGAAACTTCACTATCTTTTCCATTAAGGAGCATCCTGGTTGGACTTTCTCTATATTTGCTTATTCTTTTGGTAGTTTGTGGAATATTCAGTACTTTTCTTCAACATCACAACTCAAAGCCAATCATTCTTCTTCTGTCATCCTTATTCACTGTTCAAGTTTCAGATGCATAGGAAATAACTAAAAAGACCACGGCTTAAATCAGGTGCACTTTAGTCTTTAAACTGACATCACTGTTCCTCAGCACCTTGGAGATATCACTGACAGCAGAGTTTCCCAGTGTAACATGTCTTTTGATTTAGGATTTACTTGTCCCAATAATTGAATTCATACACAAACATCATTCTTTTCAGATGACACTTGGTTTCTTAAATATTCCCCAAGAAAGGAAAAGTTAAAAGTGTTTTTTAGAAGGAAATGTAGTAAAACATATTTCAAAACCTCCTTCCCAAGAGCAATAAATTGTCATCAATTAAGACGTTTTCTCCAGTACATAGGTTGTGTATGAAATTGAAGGTCTTACAAAGGGATACGATATAATGGAGGATCAGGGAAGGGAAGTGTACCATCCTTTGTCCCCATCTGGCCACACTGGCACCCACTGACATGGCCTTCTTTCCATCTGGCCTTCCATCAAGAGTTTACTCAGTTAGCCACCTGTCTACCTGGGCTCCCTGCTCAGCTCTCTCTACTGCTCCTGGGTGAGGCTGGGTGCCAGAAACACTTCCAGGCTTGCTACTTTGCCTCCTTCCTGTGGCTCTGGAAATAAAAGTAGATTTATTTCCATGCCCTGATTTCCCAAAGCCACTTGAAGCTCCTTTCCATGGGACTGAAATGGAGGCAGCTAGCCAGCTATCAGAGTCCCTTGAGACACAAATATATTATGTCTCATTCTTTCCCTGAATCCTTTCTGTACCTCACCCCACAGCACCTTTATCCAACCATGACTTATCACATATCCTCCAAGAACTACATGGCATAAAATGTATGCCCTGAGTCCTTCATGGCTTTGGTCCAAGTTTTTAGGGTGGAAAAGCCAAAATTATAATGACTGGTTTTCTTCTTTCTGCTTCAACAATCATTCCTTGAAGCAATAAACAGAAAAATCTATTGGACCTGAATAGGAAGAAGGTTCTGGAATATAAAGTTTGTAGTAAAGTATTGTCAAATTACAATTTCAGACAAAGCTGTTCCAGAGAGTAGTTTACCCTGGGAGCAATGAGAAAGACAGCAGTAGGTCTGAGATGAATTGGAAGAGAACAAGGCTGGATGTAGGGATCCAGGAGCTGGGAATTAGTTAATCCAAGCAAGAGATAGCAAAGTTGTTATAGGCAGAGGAATTGGCAAGATGATGGAGTTTTGAGATGTGTAGGACATACAATCTTCAAGATTGAGTGTAGTGACAGCACTTGTCTGTCAGTTTGTTGTAGTGTAGTAACTTGTGTGCTGTCATGAAGTTGGAAGTTCTGACACTGGTATTTAAAATACTAGCAGGGTCACCTATGGTGGACAGACTTCAGTGGAGCTTCCAGAGTAAGACAGACTTAAAAGCAAGACTGGCCCTCCACTTCTGAAATAATAGGCCTTTGATCATCCTAAGAATAGAATAAAATTGTTGGACATACTGTCAGATTTGTCTCTTAGGTTGAAAGGCACTAAAGGCAGTGGATGTGTGTAAGAAGGGGAGACCCTCTAGGAAATGGATTGGCACAGTGGCTGTAACAATGGTCTTGGGCATGGTGGAGATCATGGGGATGGTGCTGAATAGGGCAAGTTTCCGGTCTGTTGTTTATAGGGTTACTATGAGTCATAGTCCACTCAATGAAACCAACCAACAATAAAAGCATATGCAGACAGTGAGAATTTCTGCCTTAGAGATAAACAGGACACTGCCAACAAAACATATAATATAGGAAAAATACAGGGTTTGGGTGGTTAAACAGAGGAAAAGAAATCCCATAGCTGGTAAATCAGTCTTGTCTCATGTCAGCTCCTCTGCAGAGTACTCAACCTTGGCTTGCAAGGGTGTGATAGTCAAGCCAATTCCAATCTCATCTGGCCAGACTTGGTAACAGTGTCTGTCTTTCCTTGAATTCTTCTTCTACAGGGTGGGTTTGAACCACCAATCTTTAAGGTAACAGATGAGCATAAACCGTTTGTGTCACTCAGAAACTATCTCTCTCTCATTACTGGGGAGTTGGAACTGACTCATAGATGACCCTCCATTGGGTTTCTGAGGCTGCAAATCATACAGCAAAAGAGATTACCCATGAATGTATGGACCACATCAACAGAGATTTTATGTCCTCTAAGATGAGTCTTCATTTTATTGATTCATTGTCAGGTGTTTTCTTTTGTTTGTTTGGGGTTTTTTATTTTCCTTGAAGGGTGTAATGCATACCAAGCCCCTCCCTGCATCCTCCCCACCCCCAGCTGCTGTTTTTCACACTGACTGCATTTCTTACTACCGTCATTTGGTGCCACAGAATCAAAACAGATCTCTCTCTTTTCTTTATTGTTTGCCTAAAGGCCCAATTTGGGTTGTGGTAAGACTGGATGCCTTAGACAAGGGCTGTCATTTCTCAGCCTTTGAGGGATTCTGCTCCAGAGTGCTAGGCAATTTGTTAAAGACTAAAGTGACAGGGAGGGGATGAAATGTCACCAGCCAGCAGAAAACACAGTCACATGGTCTCTTCTTGTGCGTCTGGCAAGATTTTTAATTGTTTCTTAAGAAACCACCCGACTGATGTTAACCATATGGAACTGTTCAGAGCGTGGGGGAGCAGAATAATACAGTTGGATCATGTTTCTTTAGTTGTCTGTAAAATGCCATGTAATTTGTAAACCAAAAGTGATGCACAGAGCAACAATCATAGCAAGGTTCTTCATTCAAAATTGTTCTTATTCCCCCACCCCCCAACTCGTCCACTCTTAGTCATTTCCTGTTAAATGCATTTCTTGAAGGATTGTTGCATTTTTAATTTTTTTTTCTGAGCCTAATTCTCTAATTCTACTGTCTATGGGTCTCCTCTTAAGTACATACACTCTGTACTACGTAGCATGGCGCTTCAGGGTCTTTCTTTGGTCCCTGACCCAATGAATGCACCACTTACCTGCCCTGACCAAGACAATTACGTAGTTACTGTTATTGAAATGTACTGTTGTTGTTGTTATGTGCCGTCGAGTGGCTTGCAACTCATACCGACCCTATGTACAACAGCTCTAAACTCTGCTCTGTCCTGTGCCAATCTCATTGCTTCCGACACACTCATCCTGATTGCCCGAGTCACCGAATCAATCCATCTCCCAGAGGGCCTTCCCTTCCTGCACCTGCCCTCCACCCTCTCAAGTATGATGTCCCTCTCCAAGGATGTCTTTCCTTACAACATGACCAAAGTATGTCAGACAAAGCCTCAGAATCCTTGCCTCCAAGGAGCAGCCCGGTTTAACCCTCTCTAGGATTAATCTGTTTGTTTTCTTAGCGGTCTATGGCACCTTCAGCACTCTTCTCCAACACCAAAACTCAAAAGCATCAGTTCTCCTTCTATCCTCCTTGGTCATTGTCCAACTCTCTGATGCATAACAAGTGATTGCAAAGACCATGGCCTGTACCAGATGCACCTTTGTCTCCAGAGACACACCGTTGCTCTTGAGTCCTTTAGAGAGGTCCCTAACAGCAGACTTTCCCATGGAAATACGTCTTTTAATTTCCTGGCTGCTGGTGCCAAGACTGTTGACTATGGAGCCAAGTAAACTAAAGCTGTGAACAATCTCAATCTCTTCACCATCCATTTTGATGCTGCCAATTGGTCCGGTGGTGAGAATCTATGTGAAGGTTCTCCCCAAGGTTGATGAGGAGTGAAAATATCTGGCCCATCAGCTGCTCAACAGGAAGAAGATGGGCAGTCTCCTCCAGTAAATATGTACAGCTGTACAAAGTTGGAGTTGGAATTGACTGGAAAACAGTGAGTGGATCTGGTTAATGTTTGAATGTCTAGTCTCTCCTCCACTACCAAAGAGCTTCTCTTCTGTCATTTTCCAGCTGCACCTTTCACTGTATTTCACCAAGTGCTTAGTATGAAGTTGGTTTTCTGTCCACTTATGCCAAGGAGTACTACAAGTAACTACTTGTTGTTGTTATTATGTGCCATTGGGTCACCTGTGACTCACAGCAATCCTGTGTACAATAGCCCTAAACCCTGCTCTATCCTGTGCCAATCTTATTGTCTCTGACATACCTACCCCCATTACCCAAGTCCCTGAATCAATCCATCTCATTGACGGTCTTCCTTTCCTGCACTGTCCGTCCACTCTCCCAAATATGATGTCCCTCTCCAAGGACTGGTCCCTCCTTGCAACATGTCCAAAGTATATCAGACGAAGCTTCAGAATCCTTGCCTCCAAGGAGCAGCCTGACTTCACCTTCTCTAGGACAAACCTGTTCATTTTCTTAGCAGTCCATAGTATGTTCAATACTCTTCTCCAACGCCACAGTTCAAAGACATCAATTCTCTTTTTATCATTCCTAGTTAACTGTCCAGCTCTCTGATGTATAGCAAGTGATTTCAAAGGCCATGGCATGTGTCAGGCACACCATAGTTTCCAGACTGACATTGTTGCTCTTCAGTTCTTTAGAGAGGTCTCTAACAACAGACTTTCCCATCACAATATGTCTTTTAATTTGAGATACAAAAAAGCAGTCACCTCATTATCTTTGTATTTCAACAGAACAGTACGTGGAAAAGCTGACTTTTAAAAGATTCTTCTTTTTATCTTTCTAAAACATCCACATATCACTGATAGCATTGTTGTTGTTGCTGTTGTTATGTGCCGTCGAGTTGCCTGCGACTCATAGCGACCCTATGTACAACAGCCCTAAACTCCGCTCTGTCCTGTGCCAATCTTGCCATCTCCGACACTCATTCCCACCACCCCAATCACAGAATCAATCCATCTCATTGAGGGTCTTCCTCTCCTGCACTGTCCGTCCACTCTCCCAAATATAATGTCCCTCTCCAAGGACCGGTTTCTCCTCACAACATGTCCAAAGTATGTGAGACGGAGCCTCAGAATCCTTGCCTCCAAGGAGCAGCCCGGTTTAACCCTCTCTAGGACTAATCTGTTTGTTTTCTTAGCGGTCTATGGCACCTTCAGCACTCTTCTCCAACACCAAAACTCAAAAGCATCAGTTCTCCTTCTATCCTCCTTGGTCATTGTCCAACTCTCTGATGCATAACAAGTGATTGCAAAGACCATGGCCTGTACCAGACGCACCTTAGTCTCCAGAAACACACCATTGCTCTTCAGTACCTTACAGAGGTCCCTAACAGCAGACTTTCCCATGGAAATACGCCTTTTAATTTCCTGGCTGCTGGTGCCAAGACTGTTGACTATGGAGCCAAGTAAACTAAAGCTGTGAACAATCTCAATCTCTTCACCATCCATTTTGATGCTGCCAATTGGTCCAGTGGTGAGAATCTTCGTCTTCTTGACATTGAGCCTCAATCCATATTGTAGGCTGCAGTCCTTGACACTCTGCAGCAGGCACTTCAGGTCCTCTTCAGTTTCAGCATTATTAACTGATAGCATTATTAACCTCTATTTTCTGCAAGATGGTGGATTAGGCAGTTTGAAAGCCCTTCCATTACCACACACTTAGACGAGTTGATAAAATACAGGGTAAAAGATAGCAAGCATTTGAGAGTCTAACATCAGAGACATTTTCATGATGGGTGTGTAAATAGGGCAACCTGAAGAAGAACCTCAATGTCATTTTCAAGTCTTGAGGTGAATTTGGAACCCACGCTGTGTTTTGAAAAACTGACTTAATAAATAGCAGTTCCTTTAATCTTGCTAATGACTTTGCCATGCATCTCAAGGGTGTCATTCCTTTTCTCTGAGACCTGGCAAGTACAGGATATCCTAATCTCTTCCTAAAGGGTCATTATACTCAAACAGATGCAACAGGTGATAGTTTGTGCCCAAACTGCCTTGGTGTACAGGATTATTTATTGTTTCTTTCATTTTATTGTGGTTGTTAGATGCCTCAAGTCAGCTCTGACTCATATTCATCTTACGGACAACAGAAGGAATCCTTGCCCAATCTTGTGCCATCCTCACACTGTCTGCTGAGTCCTTAAAACCATCGTTTCAGGGACTCTGTCTCTCCCAAAACTTCGGCGGCGTCATATGATCACAATGACTACAACGCCATCTGTTACTTCAAAAGGGCAGCCCCCGAGTTTTCAGAGTCTAAATGATGGACACAAAGTAGAGTCCTTTTTTAATACCTTTTTTTCCTTTCTTTTTTTGTTTTTTGAAGTGCCTACTCTCTTTGACAGCAAGAGAACCGTAGCTGAAATTGATCTCAAAATTGCAAAACAGCAACCCATCTGGGATGAATGAATAATCATGCTCTTAAAAATCATCATTTCTTTCACAACCACCTTTTTTTTCTCTCTCCAGATGAATTCATTCTATCAAAGCTCTAGGAACAGTATGCCCAACTGTCATACACGTATTAGAACAGCAGTAGGCATGCTGTCTAGAGATTTCAGCTTGGGAGTGGCAGTATGCTCTGGTTATAGATATGGTTCCTGTGTATGTTTATTATCCAAATTGAGATGCTTTTGAGAATGAAAGAAGGCAGAATTAATCTTGGTGTGAGGAAAATAGTTCTATACTGAGAGCACACAGAGAAAGCATTTCTATATTCAAGTCGAGGTCGTGTCTATTTAAAAACTTCAACACTTGAAAATTGTCAACTAGGCATTGTCTTAATTTTTTTAGTGTTGTTGTGACAAAAATACCACGTATGGGTGGTTTTTGTTGTTCCATAGTCCTAGGGATTGAAAGTTCAAATCAAGGCTCCACTGAGCTAATTTCTTCCTTATTGACAGTGCTGGGCTCTCTTTGGTTCTCTGAAGTTCTTTGTCTTGTACTTGATCCTAATTCCTAAGTGAAGTTGACCTTCCCAGAGTGTCTCTTAGTCTACTCTAGTCTTTTAATAACTCACAAGCAAATAAGTTTATGCTTTACCCTACATTGATGTGACTTTGTTAACATAGCAAACAAAACCTCTTACTTCCACACAGGACCACAGGTTCAAGGGCTGGGATAGCAACACTTATTTTTGGAAAATACAATTCAATCCATAACAGGCATACTTACTCACTGCCATTGAGTTGGAGCCAAATAATAGCTGACCTTCCACAGAGTTTTCAGAGACTATAAATGGAATGGGAGAAGGTTGTCCATCTATCTTCTTTAGAGAACAGCTGGTGGATTCAAACTGCCTGCTTTTGTGTTGACAGTTCAACTCTTTACCCTCTGGGCCACCAGACCTCCCTTAAGAGATGTAAGGTAAGAAATCTCCTTGAATGGTGGTGATGGCCCTCAGTCAGTACCTTGAGTGATTGTGTCTGCTCTGCAGCCAAGGGAGCAAGCCCTGAAGACCCAGCTTCCACAGACGTTGAACCTTAGAGCTCTCAAAGACACTTTTGCTGCTTAATGAGAGAATAGTGCAGGGCTGGATGCAGTTTCATTCTGTTGTACTTAGGGTCTATATGGGTTGGAGCTGCCTCACGGGCACCTGACAATAACTTAATGATTCTAAATCCACTCAACAATATGGTAGTCAGATTTCTTGTTATTGTTTGTTTTGGTTTTGTATTGAATGAATTTCAGTGGATTGATCTTAAGTGTAATTCTGATTCATGCCTCAGTGTGACTGTATGTTTATTTCTATCACTAATTTTTGTGTGTTCCTGTACAGCCAAATGCGAACACTCTAGATATCCCAAGGCTGAAGCTGAACTAGGCCTGCTACACATGAGCCACCATTGTATAAGACCAGCCTTATAAAAGGGGAGCTCTTTTCAAAGAACCAACTCCTAGTTTTGTTGATAATTTCAATTGTTTTTCTGTTTTCTATTTCATTTATTTCTGCTCTTGTTTTTATAATTTC
>NW_006399981.1:780091-782304 GCF_000299155.1 Elephantulus edwardii
GCAGTGCGGTTGGCGCAGGATAGAGCAGGGTTTAGGGCTGTTGTGCATAGGGTCGCTATGAGTCGCAAACGACTCGATGACACATAACAACAACAACAACAACAACAACAATATGTCGCTTGATTCCTTTACTGCTAGTACAATGGGTGCTGATTGTGGACCCAAGTAAGACAAAATTGTGGACAACTTCAATCCCTTATCTATTGCCATAATGCTGCCTATTGGCTTACATAATTAGATACATGTCTATTTTTAATTATGTAATCAAATTTATATATAAATATGTATGCCTATTTAAATTCTAGTCTGTAACATATATTTAATTTAAAAATTTATGTAGCAACAGGACCTCAACTCTTCCTAATGCTCTTAGGAGGAAAAGACAATGTATTGAAATGATTGTTCTTTACTTCAATGCTGTAATTTCCATGTAAAGTATTTTCTGTCTCTAGCATTGGTATGTTTCCATTCTAGAAAAAATGTTTAAATTTTTTTAAAAGGTAAAAAATGAAGACATCATTAAAATCAGTAGTTGGGATGGAAACAATATAGTCCTTTATAACCAAATGATACATTCGCGAGAATGACATGAATGTTTTTCATTATCCAGTCTTTTATGGGGGAGGTGGCATTTTTAGTCCACTTAATGGCTAGGACTTGTTAGCTTCAAAAGAAAAAAGAATTCTCTGAGATACATACAGATGGATTGTAGCTGAAGCAAAGAGTGCTAGAAGCTTATTTATTTCTGTGTTTTCAACTATGCAAAAGCAGTTGACTGTGTGGATCATAACAAGTTATGGCTAACATTGAGAAGAATGGGAATCACAAAACATCTGGTTGTGATCATGTGACACATAACCAAGACCAAGAAGCTACTGTCCAAACAGAGCAAGATACCAAGACCAAGAAGCTATTGTCCAAACAGAGCAAGGGAACACTACATGATTAAAATCAAGAAAGGATTGTGTCAGAGATGTATCCGTTCTTCATACCTTTTCAACCTATATGCTAAACAGATCATTTGGAAGGATGACTTCATGAAGAAGAATATGGCATCATTATTAAAGGAAGACTCATCAACAACCTGCATTATTCATATGACACACCTTACTTGCTGAGACTGAGGAGAGCTTGAACTGTTTGCTGCAAAAGATCAAAGACTGCAGGCTTCACTCTGGATTGCATGTCAACATCAAGAAAGTAAAAATTCTTATCACTGGACTAATAGGTAACATCATGATAGATGGAGAAAAGATTGAAACTGTCAACAGCTTCATCTTACTTGGATCTACGATCAATATCACTGGTACCAGCCACCAGGAAATCAAAAGATGAGTTACACTGAGAACACCTGCTGCTGCCAAGAACCTTTCCAAAATAGTAAAGATCAATGATGTCCATCTAAAGTCCAAGGTGTGCCTGAGCCAAACCATGGCCTTTTCAATTGCTTGCTGTGCATCAAAGAGCTGGACCATAACAAATGATTACAGAAGAAGAAATGATGCCTTTGAATTGTGTGTGGTGCTGGAGAAGAGTACTGAACACACCATGGACTGTGAAGAGAACCAACAGATCTGTCCTGAAGAGAGTGAAACCAGGTTTTCCTTGGAGACAAGGATTTTAAAGCTCTGTCTCACAGTTTGGTCATATTGTCAGGAGGTACCAGTCCTTAGAGAAGGATGTCATGCTTGGAAGAGAAGAAGGTCAGAGCAGGAGAGAAAGACCTTGGATGAGGTGGATTGACACAGTGACTGTGACAATGGGGTATGTCAGAAATGGTGGTGTTAGCTCAGGATAGGGCAAGTTCAGAGCCATGTTCGCAGGGTCACCATGAGTAGTGAACTTGATGGCACATAACAATAACAATATGTATATATTTTGAGTCGGTATATCTCCTCTAACCTTGAGATCTTTTTTTAGTACCTTGATTGCTAAGTTGCCTGTGGCTTCATTTTTATGGAAAATGACTTTTCTGCAGGTGGAACTGAAAATTACCTTCAGGGGAAAATTATTTCCAATGAGGTTAGAATGATGGTATTTTATTTTCCCCAAATAGCTTACTCATGTAAATAACACATGTATAAATACAATAGGCAGAAATGACGACATTATAGAAAAAGTACTTCTGGAATTAGCACACCCACGAATATGCCACAAATGTCTCAGGACATTTTCAGAAGTGAATTTCAGTCTCATTCACTACCTCAAAAATG
>NW_006399981.1:782633-800287 GCF_000299155.1 Elephantulus edwardii
GGGAGAAGGGTGCAACAATGAATGAATGGAATCCCAAAATCTCTGTAGATGTTCATTGAAACGAAAAATAAACAACCTAAATTAAAAAAAAAAATGTTACCTCTGAACATGTTTGTGTAGTAAATTTTTAAGCCATCATCAAGAAGTCATGGGTCAAGCCATGGGAACTTTAGTATCCCCATAATCAGAAAAGAAACAATAGAAACTCTGCATTTGCTCTGGGGAAGTTTGTGGATGGGTCTGAGAGTGGTGGAGTTCCCTGAAGCTGACCTGTATCTGCACATATTGCACCAGAGATAGGCAGAGGGTTGAGCAGGAGAGCTGCGTGCAGGGCTGGTCCCTGGCTGGAGGGGGACATTGCCCATTTGCACCAGGGTTGTACATAAAGCTGGAAGCAGATGGTGTAGGTACAAGCATGCACATCTCCAGCCAGGTGGGGCTCTCCATATGCACAGTTGAAACTGTTTCATCTGAGTGTGGTCTCATGGCTCTCACGCCCACTTGCTGGTATCTACATGGACAGAGATTCAAAAAGCCTGACATTAGCAGCTAGACAGCTGGACAGTGGGGTAGGATTTGGTGCAATCTTTATGTGCTTGAAGGACTTCTCTTGCTCAGGACTGGCAGCCTACGTGCATCCTAAATTGGGGCCGACTGCCCTGATAAGGATTGTTTCTGGGTAAGGAAAAAATGACTTTTTCTGAATTGGAGAAATGAGTTTGCAGAACAGGCAAGGAATCCTGCCACGAGAAGAGCCACTACAGAAATCTGATGTAGGCTGGTGAGGTTCTATTCCTGGGAACCAAATCTCAGCATCAACAGAAACCAAGACGAAGACTTCACATTAAATCTGTTGGACAGAAAGAAATTGAAATTAGTCAGCAATAGGTAAAAACAATGTGTGGATTTCAGAGTATGCAGAAATGTACACCATGTGTACATTATTTGCAAAAAAATTCAGTTGTTGTTATTGTTACTGTTATGTGTCATCAAGTTGGAACTAGTTTCCAGAGGCCATGAGTTACATGAGGGCATATGGTGCCTCTTTCTCCCAGAGTGGATTTGACCCATGAGTCTTTGGAATGACAGCGCAGCTCCACATCATGAGGCCATCAGCACTCCAGAGCTCAGCTGGGAGAGTGTTAGACTGAAAGATCTAAAGGGCCCTGGTTCAGTCTCTGGTTTGGGGAAATTATCAAGCACAAAATATAGTAGTACTCATGTATGTTTTCACATATGTGAAAACAAAATAGTCATTGTACTAAAAGGAATTGGCAGACAAAAGAATTTAATGAAATAACATATAAGCAAGAGCCTGTGGTGATGAAGGAAAACGTTCAAGATGCTCTGAAAGAATTGGCAAAAAAACAAGGCCCCAGGAACTGATGGTATACCAATTGATATATTTCAAAACACAGATGCTTCCCTAGATGTGCTCACCAAGTTGTGCAAGAAATCTGGAGGACAACCAAATGGCCAGTTGAAGAGATCTGTATTTGCTCCCATTCCAAAGAAAGGTGATCTGACAGAGTGTGGAATTATTAAACAATATTGTTATATCATTAGTATCACATGCAAGTAAGATTCTGCTGAAGATTATCCAAAAACAACTGGAATAGCATATCAACAGAGAAATGCCAGAAGTGCAGGCTGGGTTTAGAAAAGCCTGTGGTACTAAGGATATTATAGCTAATGTTAGATGTATCTCGGCTGAAAGCAGGGAATACCAGAGGAATGTCTGTGTTTCATTGACTATGCAAAAGCATTTGACCATGTATACCACAACAAGTAGTGGCTAATTCTGAGAAGAATGGGAATCCTAGAACACTTGGTCGTGCTTATTCAAAATTTATACTTGGACCAGGAGGCAGTCATCAGAACATAGCAAGGAAACACTGAATGTTTCAGAAATGGGAAGGGTGTCTGCCAGGTATCTCCATACCTTTTCAATGTATATGCAGAACAGATTATCCGGAAGGTTGGGCTCTATGAGAAAAAATATGGCATCAGGACTGGAGGAAGACTCATCACAGTCTGCATTATGCATATGATACAACCCTGCTTGCTGAAACTGAGGAGGACCTGAAGCACTTGTTGCAGAAGGTCAAGGACTGCAGCCTCCAACATGGATTGAGGCTCAATGTCAAGAAGACAAAGATTCTCACCACTGGACCAACTGATAGCATTGTGATAGATAATGAAGAGATTGAGATTGTAGACAGCTTTAATTTGCTTGTCTCCACAATCAATGCTCTTGGCACCAGCAGCCAGGACATTAAAATACAAATTTCATTGGGAAAGTCTATTGTCAGAGACCTCTCCAAAGTACTGAAAAGCAATGATGTCAGTCTGGAGCCTAAGGTGTTCTTTATACAGGCCAATCACTTGCTATGGGTCAGAGAGCTGGACAATGACTAGGGATGATAGAATGAGAGTTGATGTCTTCGAGCTGTGGTGCTGGAGAAGAGTACTGAATATGCCATGGACTCTTAAGAGAACAAACAGGTTCATCTTGGAGAGGTTTAAACCGGGCTGCTCCTCGGAGGCAAGGATTCTGAAGATTCATATGACATACTTTGGACACGTTGCAAGGAGGGACCAGTCCTTGGAGAGGGACATCATGCTTGGGAGTGTGGAGAGACAGTGCAAGAGAGGAAGAACCTCGATGAGATTGATTGATTCAGTGACTAGGGTATTGGGGTGTGAGTGTCAGAGATGATAGGGTTGGCACAGCATAGAGCAGGTTTTAGGGCTATTGTACATAGGGTCACTATGAGTTGTGGGCAACTTGATAGCACTTAAAAGCAACAACAACATGCTTCTTCCACTTTTTATGACCTGAAGTCATATTATTTCTTTTGTGATGTTACAATCATCTCTCAATTATCAAAGTTTAGATTCCAGTAATACACAAAAATTCATGTGTTCTATTTCATTTTTAACAATTTCCAGTTTTCTAATGTGTATTATTGATTTTCCTCATTTCAACTAACTTCCAATCTAGGCTCTACCACTACACTACTATAACTATCCTCTTTGTTTAATGTTCATAGGGTTTTCAAAAGCCTTTTATTTAGGAAGCAATTGACCCATCCTACAGGTGAAGATGAGGATGACCCTCAAGCAGGTGGATAGACATGGAAACTGCTTCAATGGGCTCTTGTGTGTCAGGAAGCATGAGGATGGCACAGGACTTTTGTTCATAGGGTTGTTATGAGTCATGCTTGACTCGACGGCACCAAACAACAACAACACACAAATTCTTGCCTTGTTGTTGTTGCTGTGTACCATAAAAGTCAGAACTTACCCATAGCTGAGCCTCTGGTGAGTTTTCAGAAGCATTTAATTGTATGGGAAGAAATTGCCCATCCTTCTCCCATGGAGCACCTGGTGAATTTGAACTGCCTGCCTTCAGGAATGCAGCACTGATTCTTACCACTAGGCAATCAGAATGCATTAGAAAATTCAAATCACTACCACATGGGACACCTATTGCCTGTGGAGTATCATTTATTAAAGCAAGTATTAAAGAAAAATAAGATGTAAAAATTAACCTATAAATTTCCCCTCCTTAAAAAATCTATGTTAGAATAAGCCTGCCTCTTAAGTATTTATTTTCTTTAATATATTTGGATCTATTGCTGGATGACATCTAGTTGATTTTAACTCACAGCAACTTCCTATGGCAGATTTTTTTAAGGTGTGATCCTTGTATAGCTGACGCAAAGGCCTTTTCCCTATGTAACCACTGGCTGGATTTGAAATGCTAACCATTAGATGGGCAGATGAGTGCATAATCATTTCATTACTAGGGCTTCTTAGAAGGGGTTTAGCCATGCTTATTGCTTAAGTTGTAAGCTATTCATTATGCAAAATGAAATTTTAGGATCACTGTATCTAAAACCTTATTTATTCACAAAATTATTGAATCTGTCAAGGGTCATTAATTGGTGATGATAAGGACTGGGAAGAATATGATCTAGATTTCAAAATTTTCAATGTATTTGTTTTAGGTATTATACTTCACCATCTAAGAGAACCTTACCACAGTTTCTAACATCTTATTTTACATGTGGCAAAGAGGCAACAGCATAGAGACATCTTTAGTTCTGCATGTTTAGTTCTAACCATTTTAGAGCGATTCCATCTGACTCGGAAAGCATATGGTAGTGTAAGTTGGGGAAAGCCAGCAGGTGCCAGAAAATGCCCCACAGTTGTATGTAAATATCTGAAATTCCACTCTTACAGCATGTGGATAAACTGCAGTGGTTCAGAGAAAACAGCATAAACTTTGTAAACAGAATTCCATTCCCAGTCAGAATCCACCATCTACCAACCATGGGACATCGAGGAACCTCCTTAATTTTGTCTATAAACTGGGAACAATAAAACCTGTGGTGTCCCTATTGTAGACAACCCATCAGTCACTCTCTTCCCTCTTTCCCTCCCTTGCATTCACCATAGAGTCTGGAAGAATTTCTTCATTTTGCTCTCTATCCAAATGACACAGTACTGGCCAATTGAGATGTAAATGGAAAACTTCTGGGGGTGGGGGTGGGTAATGACTGATTTCATTACTTTTCTACAGATAAGATCTGATTATTCCCAATACCGTCAAGAGAAAAAATGGGGAGCATTTCTGAGAAAGCTGTACCTCCAAAAGAGCCAAGAAGCTGCACTGCAATCCCAAAGGCATGGGGCTCGAATCCACCAGCTGCTGCATGGGAGGAGAAAGGGCAGTCTCCTTCCACGTGATTAACTGCCTCTGAAAACCCACCAGAGGGTCAGCTATGGGTGGTTCTGACTCAACAATACACAACGACAACAGTAAGAATCCAAAAGAGCCACTAGACTAGAGTGGCTAGTGATTATGCAAGATTTGGAACAACTTTGTGGCTTTCAAACCTATACAGATGGAGAGCAAGATGAGAAAACAAGGTGAGAAGCATCAAGAGGAGACATATTCTCCAAAGCTTTTTACAAATATGAATAAAAGAGATATATAATTCTGTGGAGAATAATGGACTGGAATGTTACCTCTAGGGATAAAAGAAGAGGACTAATGAAGAAATATACCTTCGCCCAGGAACTGAGGTTCTTGCAACAATTCTTTGAGGAATTTCGGAATAACTCTGAATGACAGAAGAATTGATGCCTTTGAACTGTGGTGTTGGAGAAGAGTACTGAATATCACATGACTGCCAAAAGAACAAAAAAATATGCCTTGGAAAAGAGCCAGAGTGTTCCTTGGAGGCAAAGATGATAAAGCTTTATCCTACATATTTTGAGAACATTTCTAGGAAAGGCTATTCCTTGGAGAAGGACATCATGTTTTAAAATGTGGAGGGACAGTGAAGGAGAGAAAGACTCTCAACTAAGTGGATTGACACAGTGACTGCAGCAATGGACTAGGATATGTCAGAGATTGTGAGGACGGCACAGGATAGGACAGGGGTCAGATCTATTGTTCATAGGGTTGCTGTGAGTCATATTTGACCTGACAGCACCTAACAACAACAATACCATGGATCGGTGACTTCTGCTTGCCTTCCATTCTCTCTCTTTTCAGTAGGAATATGAATTTGAGTTTGTCCTATCCTAGTGTGCTGTTCTATGTTGGAAAGATAGAAGGCTTTTTTTTGTAGTTTGTAGTTGTTGTTGTTAAGTACAATCAAGATGAGTTGTTGTTGTGTACTTACTAGCGAGTGAGAACTGACCCATAGCTGATCCTCCAGTGAGTTTTCAGAGGCAGAAAATCACATGGAAGGAGATGGCCTATTCTTTTCCCTTAGAGCAGCTGGTGAGTTTGAACTATATACCTTTAGGATTGCAGCTTAGCTTCTAACTCTCCCATAAAGTGGAGTATGATTCATAAGAACAGTAGACCTAAACCCTGTCCTACCCTATTCTTAGAAAGAATCGTTCTTAGAAAAAGACACCATGCTGGGAAACGTGGAGGGTCAGAGAAAGAGAGGAAGGCTCTCAATGAGGTGGTTGATGACATGGTGACTGTGACAATAGGCTCCAGTATATCATAGATGATGCAGGTGGCTCATTAGAGGTCAAGGTTCAGATCTCTTGTCCATAGGTTCACTATGAGTCGTAGTTGACTTGATGCCACTCCTGCTTCCAAGCTTGTTTTTAATCAGTGAGCTCCACCGAACACTGTCTACTATGGGTAACCATTATTGCATTTAACACATCAGTGTCACAGTGTTCAGCATCACAGCAATCATGAGTTACCGCTGTGCAGCAAATATCCCATAGACTGTAAAAAAAAAAAATCCAACCCAAATAAATCTGCCTTGGATGATGTGTAGTAGCCAAGAGTGTTCCTTAGAGTCAATGACGGTGAAACTTTGTCTCACATACTTGGGACATGTTATCAAGAGAAAATCAGTCATTAGAAAAAGACATCATGCTTGGACAGGCATAGGGTCAGAGAAAGAGAGGCAGACCCCAACAAAATAAATTGACACAGTGACTGTTACAATGGGCTCAAGCATATCAGGGGTGGTGAGGATTGTGCAGAACAGGGCAAGGTTCTGATCTGTTCATAAAGCCACTCTTGAGTCCTAGTCGATTAGAGGACACCTAACAACAAAACTTGTATGAGAGCAGACTGCTTGCTTTTTCTCTGTCAGAGTCATTGGTGGGTTCAAACTGCCAGCCCTTTAGTTGGTGCCTAAATGTTTTAACCACCATATCATTTCTGTTGTTTGTTGTTAGGTGCCATAGAATTGACTATGACTCTTCCACTTCCTAAACAACATGCCTCTGAAAACTAGAACTTTGAGAAACAACGATAGTTACAGAAAGGCTCCAGATCTTTTGTTCATAGGGTAGCTATGAGTTGTGCTGAACTTGACAACAATCATCAGCAACAACTAGTGGCAAGAAGCTGCACTGCAATCCCAAATGCACGCGGTTCAAATACGTCAGCTGCTCCATGGGAGAAGGATGGGCAATCTTCTCTTGTGTGATTAACTGGCTCTGAAAACCTGCTGAGAGGTCAGCCATGAGTAGGTTCAGACTCGAGGGTACACAACCATAACAATTTAGTGATCCTCTGAACAACAGACCAGAACCCAAGGCTTATCCTGTGTTATCCTCACAATCTGCTCCAAACCCAAGCCTATTACTATAGTCACGGTGTTAATCCATCTAGGTTAGGGGCTTCTCTTTCACTGACTTCTATCTTTCCCAACATGATATCCTTTCTGCATGTATGTGTGTGTAAAAGACCACATCACCAGGGCTGTTTAATTAAAGAGTACTGTGTGCGTTCTCCCTGGGATCTCCCAGATGGTTTTTGGCTTTCCTGATTCAAAAATGTTCTAAAGGTCATAGCAATACACCACATTTCTTACACTTCCCAGGGGAGTGTCTAGACAGTCTGACTCAAGGCAAATTACAAAATGCATAAACACCCATTCTACTTAATGACTTGACTTCCACTTTTTACACACACTTGGATGTGGCCAGAAATAGTCTAAACCCTGCAATCTTTCATAGTGCTGAGATAAGTGGGGAGTGTTTCTCCATAATTCCTCTCCTGAGCACTTACCTTTGATCAATGTCCCCAGCCCATTTGCTCACAGAATAAATGTTTGGGGAAAAAATGCCGTATGACTCTCCTGAAGGAGGAGAACGTTCCTGAAATGTGTATTTCTATCTCCTTCTCCGTGTATAAGTTCTTGCAGCCACCGTGAATGTCCTCTTGCAGAGCTATGCTCATGCATGCACACATCCATGTGAACAGATACATCAACGTGTTCCTCACCCTCAGTATTTACATCAACATTTCATTCAGACACATCCTTTAGCTTGTGCTTTTTCACTCACAGCCATGACTTTGAGCTAATTCTTTTCCAGTCTCTTACTGTACACTTGAGTGGAGCTCCAGTAACAGGGGGTGTCACGGATAGCTCTGCTAGCTGAGTGGTCAGTGGTTTGAACCTACCAAGTGATCCATGGGAGAAAGACAGGCAGTCTTCTCCTGTAAAGATGCACAGTCTCAGAAACTGCAAAGGCTTCTCTCGTTGTTGTGTACCATCAAGTTGGAACTGACCCATAGCTGACCCCCCCAAGTGGGTTTTCAGAGGCTGTAAATTGCATGGGAGGAGACTGCTTATCTTGTTCTAGAAGAACATCTGGTGGGTTTGAACCACACACCTTTGAGTTGCCAGCATAAATTCTTAACACTCAGCCACCTGGAGGGAGAGTCCTTAGAGTTGAAACGGACTCCATGACAGAGTATTGGTTAATGTACATGTGAAAGAAGATTTACATTTTCATTGCACAATAGATTCTTTGGAGGCAATTCAGAAACAGCTGATTTGATAAGGTCCAGGACTGAAGTTTTCAAATAGATTGAAGCTCAACATAAACAAATAAACAAACAAACAAAAACGCAAAGATTCTCACCACTGGGCCAACTGGCAGCACCATGATAGATGAAGAGGAGATTGAGGTTGTTAACAATTTCAGCTTGCTCAGGTTAACAATTAACATTCTTGGCACCAGCAGTCAGCAAATCAAATGGTGAATTGCAGTGCGAAAGTCTATTGTCAGGGTCCTATCCAGAGTGCTCAAGAGCAATGATGTCAGTTTAGAGACTAAGGTGTGCCTGATCCAGGTCATGGCCTTTGTAATTGCTTGCTATGCATCAGAAAACTGGACAATGAGTATGGATGGCAGAAGAAGGATTAGTGCCTTTGAGTTGTGATTCTAGAGAAGAGTGTTGAGTATTCCATGGATGGCAAAGAGAACAAGCAGTTCCATCTTGAAGAGGGTGAAACCAAGTTGCTCCTTGTAGGCAAGGATTTGGAAGCTCCATCTCACATATTTTGGGCATGTCACCAGGAGGAACCAGTCCTTGGAGAAGGACATCCTGCTTGGAAGGATGTAGGGACAGTGCAGAAGAAGAAGACCCTGCTTGAGATGGATTGACAGAGTAACTGGAGTAATGAGGTTAGGTGTGTCAGAGACAGTAAGACTAGCTCGATAGGACAAGGTTCAGAGCTGTTGTGCAGAGGGTAACTATGAGTCACAGGTGACTCACTGGGACATAACAACAACAACAACTAACAGATACCGTAAGATCTCTATGTAAGATCTCTTAAGCACTGACTTCTACACTTAGGAACAAAGCTTTTAAATCTTAAGTGATATTGTAGAGCAGATTTTCTCATCTGGGAACAAAAGTTAAATCTGACACTATTAATTACAGCCTTTCCAGATAATTGTTTTCTCTTTTACACTGCTGAGGTCTTCATGCTCTCAGAGAAGAGCTTCCAGCTGTGAGGTTTTCTTACCGCTCATCTTCTTTGGCCTCAGAGCACAAAAGTGAGACAGACTCCAATTATGCATTTCTGTGCTTCTGCTTTGTCCTCCTGAAGACACACCTTGAAGGCCAAGAACAAGAACAGACATACCTGAAGCTGGGTGTAGAATGTCATCTGTATTTACTTTGGACTTCTGAATTTCAATGTTTTGAGAGTAGACACTCTTGGTCTTGCTGGGGACCATCTATTTTTTGTGCCTGGGGTCTCTTGATAGCCCTGTTGCATCACCGATTGTTTGCCCTTGCCTGATGTTCTTACACTCATGGTAGCAGTACAGAAGGACACACTTTTCTCTAGCCCTTTCCTTCAAACCATACCCTAAGTCCTCCAACTCCTAGACCAGGTGACTGTCTATTCTTAGAATCACACGTTTAGACTTAAAAGTCCCTGTTCTAGCTGGCTCCTATCTGATTTCCAACTGGCTTCTCAGAAGTCAGTCACCTCAATACAAGGAATCATTAAGATTTATCATTTCTTAGACATAGGCCTAAACTTTTCTCCCAAATCTAGAAAGAGGACATGGGTTACCAGCCCCCCTCTCCCAACACACACACACACACACACACACACACACACACACACACACACACACGAAAAATGGAATATAGATTATTTTACAGATACCAATCTAAAAAGGTCCACCAAAACCAATGAGCAATTGAGCTCAACAGAAAACTTTTGTTTCCATCTGAAAAGGTGAATTTTTTTCAACTAAAATTTTGACTGACCTACTCTACAAATTCCTACTTTTTTGAAAAAATATTTTTAAAAAAATAGCTTTATTTCTTTTTTAAAGTTCTTATTGTGATTTGGGTAAAAGTTTGCCAAGAAAATTTATTTTCCATTCAAGAATTCACACACATTTTGTTTCATGAACCAGGAACCTTCATTTCTTGTATATTTTGCAATGAATCAACAATACTTTGTTTAAAATTCCTGTTTTCTACCTTGCGTATTATCTGTATGTTTCTTTATAGTCTAATATTTCTCTAACATGATTTTCACAGACTTTGGAATTTCCTTAAGTAGTGTATCAGCCAGAATGAGTTCTGCTTGGGAGGGTGGAGGGACAGCGCAGGAGGGGAAGGCCCTCTATGAGGTGGATTGATTCAGTGACTGGGATACTCGCGATGGGAGTGTCAGAGACAGTGCGATTGGCACAGGACAGAGCAGAGTTTAGGACTGTTGTACATAGGGTGGCTATGAGTTGCAAGCGACTCGACGGCACATAACAACAACAACAACATAGTTACAAAACCTCCACAATCTAAGTGCCATGAAACAATGAATGTTTATTTCTTGCCCATTCCATATATTTACTATAGGTCGGCTTCTTATCTTCTGTTTCATGCTATTATCACTCCAGCAGTCAAACAGAAGAAAGAGTGACCTTGGAAAAATTGCACACTGACCCTGTAAGTTTCTACTTGAAAGCAATATGCTATTTAATTTTGTTTTTCCTAGGCTAAAGCTAATCATATGGTTTATCTTAATATAAAAGTGGGCTAAGAAATGCAAGCCCGTCATGTGGCCAGGAGAGGGATTAATTTTAGTAGACAAGACTAATGACCAACATGGATGGATATAGCATAATAAACTAATCCTTATTTTGGAACACATACATTGTTTATCATTGGTCATTAAGTTTTATAACTTTTTGAATTAATAATTTTTAAGATGTCCAAAGACACCTCCTACTCTCAATTATTTCAGGTTAACATGTAAAACTAAATACAGACAATTATATTGATTTTATACAAATCTTGAACAAAGTATAAGCCCCAGACAATGATATGGGTTCAAATTGTGGTCTCCAATGTTGCTCCAAATAACAACAGTTCTATGGCAAGTAGGCAAGAAATATAGCCATAACATGCAAATACACTTCTTAGATTATGCTAAAATCTGTTTGTCCTTTGTCTCTTTTTGATTAGTAATGAGTGTTACATAGCTTTGTACAGGAAGAGTCACAATGTAATGACGTTCAGTTGGTATTTGGCCAGTTTGCAAATTACTCACTAGCTAATTCCCCGACTAGTAGTGCAAAGCTTTAGATGCTTAAGTGAACACAGATGGTTTCAGGTGGCATTTTCCAATATTTTTAATATAATCACACATGAGAATATGCTCAGTCACCTAGCACACGTTTCCACTAGCTATTGACAAGTTAATCTACCACTTTAATCATCCCCTCCACATGCAAGGCCATTAAACTTATGTAACAGCTAATGGGCTAACAGGTTTATTGACTAATATTCAACATTAGCTCCAGGTGCTGGCTGCTGTCCAAGGTAAATCAAGACACTGAGGGAAGTATCAACCTAAAACCTCATGGTAAAATAATGTTTAGGGACAACTCTTGTTCAAGATCAGCTGTGCAAATAGTATCTTTGTAAATACTTGTCAGGCAGACTCAGCTGATGACTATTCTGGCTAAGATAAATGACACTATCTTCCATGTCAGGAGAGAGCTCTGATGATGCAGACTATAGGGATTTGTGTTGACAGTTCAAAAGTCAGGTCTATCTGGTAGTTTGCTATAAAATCATGATAATAACCCACCATAGTCACAGAGGAAGAAAGCTTGACAATCTCCTCCTGTATGATTTACAGCCTTGGAAATCCAACAGAGGGGTGAGGTATACGTCAGTTCTGACTCAACAGCAATCATGTTCCATTCCATGTGGTGTAAAAAGTCTAGACCATATTCAAACTATTACTATTCTCATTGAAACGTTTGTCCTACCCAGCTCTGTGTGTATATTACAAGTGTACTCTCAGTTAGTTTTATTGGTTGGTCTTCTGTTGGTTATTGTTTTGTTTGTTTGTTTTTAATGTAAGGCAACTTTACCTAAATTGTACTCCTTGTGTTCTTTCCTGGAGTGAGGGAGAAGACAGGAAGAAATTAATTTTTAGTAAATTTAAGAAATAGTAGAAGAGCATTAAATAAATCATGAACTGCTAACAGAACTAACAGGTTCATCTTAGAGAAGATGAGACCAGGCTATTCCTTGGAGGCACAGATCCTGAAGCTTCATCTTACATACTTTGAACATGTTGCAAGGAGGGACCAGTCCTTGGAGAAGGTTATCTTGCTTGGGAGGGTGGAGGGACAGTGCGAGAGAAGAAGACCTTCGATGAGATTGATTGATTCAGTGACTGGGGTAACGGGGGTAGGTGTGTCAGAGACAATAAGATGTGTATAGGATAGAGAAAGGTTTAGGGCTGTTGTACTATACAGGGTCTTAGGTGACAACAGCACATAACAACAACAACAAAAAGATTAAACAAAGATAAATAGGAATATTTATTGCAAGACTTCTCAAAGACCTTATTTGCTAACATGGTTATAATCCTTCAAGAGGAACTTGTTTTTGTTAGGTGCCATCAAGTATGACTAATAGCGACCTGATGAACAACTGATCTGAATCCTGTCCTATCCGGTGCCATCATCATCATCATCTCTGTCACACTTAACTTTATTGCTGCAGTCACTTTGTCAATCCATCTCATTAAGGATCTTCTTTTCATTTGCTGACTGCCCATATTACTAATCATAATGTCTCTTTCCAGGGAATAGTCTCTCCTAGCAACATGTCATCTGCACAATAAAATGCTTGTCTGTCAGATATTGCTCTAAAACTAAGCATCTAAATTAAGACAGACTAGTAAGAAGGATTGACCAACTACTTCCAAAATATATCAGGCCTTTGCAAACTGTATGTACAATAGAACACACTTAGAGTAGACTAACAGATATGGCAACTGAGGCCGAGCCTTCAAATTTAGAAAAACAAAGGAGGAGGAATAGTTGTAAGCAGGAACTAATGAATGTGAGAAGCATGAATATAGGAAAACTGGACATTGTTAAGAAAGAGAAATGGAATACATAAATATTGACATATTAGGTCAACGTAAGATAGATTGGCATGGGCATTTTGAATCAGACAAGCATACGATCTACTACGCTGCAGATGAAAATGTGGAAAAAAAAAACGGGGTTGCTTTCATAGTTAAAAAGGCCATTTCTTGACCATCTTGAAATACCATATTGTGAGTGTCAGGATAATACCCATACACCTACAAGGAAGACCTGTTAATACCACTATCATTCAAATTTATGCGCCCACAACCAGAGCCAAAGAGGAAGAAATAGTTTCTTTTTACCAACTGTTACAGTCAGAAATCGAGTGAACATGTAAACAGGATGCATTAATAATAAATGGGTGGCTGGGATGTGAAAGTTGGGAACCAGGAAGAAGGAACAGTAGTCAGAAAAGATGGATTTGGTGACAGAAATGAGGCTAGGGATAGAATGATAGAATTCTGCACAATTATTTACTCATTGCAAATACCTTTTATGTTGTTAAGTTGTTAAGTGCCATCGAGTTGCAGGCGACTCATAGCGACCCTATGAATCCTGGACACCTCCTGTATAATTTTCGTCCTTTCTCCAGGTTCTAAGGGTTTCCAGAGGCAAGCTATTATGGAAGTGGATGCCACTCCTGCTTCCAAGCTTGTTTTAATCAGGGCGCTCCACCAAACATTGTCCACCATGGGTAACCATTCTTGCATTTGACTTACCAGTGCGGATTTCACCTGATGGTATGCACAAAGATTAGACTGATTACATCTGTGGCAGGAATCCTTGGAGAAGTTCAATAACAGCAGTGAAAACTAAGCCAGGTGCTGAGTGCGGAACAGTACATCAACTGCTCATACACAAGTTAAAATTAAAGCTAAAGAAGGTCAAATCAAGTCCACAGGAATCAATTTGACCTGGAGTTATTCTCTTCAAATTTAAAAACCAGCTCAGGAACAGGTTTGAGGCCTTGAACGCTAATGAGCAAAGACCAGATGTGCTGTGGGAAGATATCAAGAATATCATCCATGAAGAATGCAGGGGTTCATTACAAAGAAGGAAGAAGAAGAAAAGTCCAAAATGGGTGTCAGAAGAGACTCTGAATATTTGCACTAAAGCACCGAGAAATGAAAGCAAGTGAAGAAATCAAGAAGTTAAGGAGCTAAATAGAAGATTTCAAAAGACAGCTTGGGAAGACAAGGTAAAGTATTATAATGAAATGTGCAAGAAGCTAGAGTCAGAAAATCAAAAGTGCTGAACTCACTCAGTATTTATTTTTCTTTCTTTCTTTTTTTTTACCACAGCCTAAATCAGGCACACTTTTTCCCCCCTACTAGTTTTGTCTGTGCACTGCTGTATAGAGGTAACTCATGGTTGCTGTGATGCTAAACACTGTGACACTGATGTGACAAATGCAATAATGTTTACCCATTGATGAACAGTGTTTGGTGGGCCTTCCTGATTAAAACAAGCTTGGAAGCAGGAGTGGCATCCACTTCCGAAACAGCTTCCTCCAGAAACTCTATGAACAGTGCTCAAGTCTTTTGTTCATAGGGTCTCTATGAGTCGTCTATGAGACAGAACTTAACAACAACAACTAGTTTATTTTCAAATACAAATTCAAACAAATTCTTTCAATTTCCCTCACTTCCCCAGCCACCAAATTGTACAACCTGATGATTAATCCCCCTCTCCCCCTGCGCATCCACACCCCTCTTCTTCCACCTCTCCCAGCCCTCCCGGATCCTTATACTCACTCTACTATAACGATTTTATACAATATTTATCCTTGTAGGACTGAGTTAGTTCACACAGCATAATACTTCCCAGTCCCTCCCAAATTAGGTAATAATTTACAAAGTTATTGCTTTGCTCAGGATTTCTTAAGCTGAAGGAACTAAAGAACAAATTCAAACCTCGAGTTGTAATACTTAAGGATGCTATGGGCAGAATATTGAATGATTCAGGAAGTATTAAACAAAAATGAAAGGTGTATACAGAGTCATTGTACCAAAAAGAATTGATTGACACAGAAGAATTTCAAGAAACAATATGTGAGCAAGGAACAAAGGTAATGAAGGAAGACATTCAGGCTACTCTGAAAGACTTGGCAAAAAATAAAGCCTGAGGAATTGATAGAATACCAATTGACATATTTCAACACACACACACTGCCCTGCATGTCCTCATCAGATTTTGCCAAGAAATCTGGAGGAGAACTACCAGGTCAACTGATTGGAAGAGATACATATTTATGCCCATTCCAAAAAAAAAGGTGACCTGACAGAGTGTGGAAATTATCGAACAATATCTCTAATATCACACACTAACAAAATCCTAGTGAAGATTATCCTAAAGCAACTGGAACAGTATATTGTCAGAGAACTACCAGAAATACAAGCTGCTTTTAGAAGAGGTCATGGCACTAGAGACATTATCACCAATGCCAGCTGGATGTTGGCAGAAAGCAAAGAGTACCAGAGGAATGTCTATTTGTTTTCCAAAAAAATTGTGGCTAACCTTAAGGAAAATGGGAATCCCAGAACACTTGATTGTGCTTTTGAAAAACCTATACTTGGGTCAGGAAGCAGTCCTCAGAACAGAGCAAGGAAACACCACATGGTTCAAAATCAGGAAAGGTGTGTGTCAGGGATGCATCCTGTCTCCATACCTTTTCAATCTGTATGCAGAACAGATTATTCAAGAAGCTGGGCTATATGAGGACGAATGTGGCATCAGGATTGGAGGAAGACTCATCAACAACCTATGTTATGCAGATGACACAACCTTGCTTGCTGAAACAGGAAGTCTGAAGTATTTGCTGCAGAAGGTCAAGGACTGTAGTCTTCAATATGGATTGAAGCTTAACGTCAAAAAGACCAAAATTCTCATCACTGGGCCAATTGACAGCACAATGATAGATGGAGAAGAGATTGAGGTTGTTAACAGTTACAGCTTGCTTGGCTCCGTAATCCACACTCTTGGCACCAACAGTCAGGAATTCAAAAGATAAATTGCATTGGGAAAATCTGCTGTCATGGACCTTTCCAAAGTACTGAAAAGCAATGTCAGTTTAGAAATCAAAGTGTGCCTAATCCAGGCCATGGTCTTCGCAATTACTTGCTACGCACCAGAGAGCTCAAAAATGATGAAGGATGACAGATAAAAGATTGATGTCTTCTAGCTGTAGTGCTGGAGAAAAGTCATGAACATACCCTGGAGTGCCAAGAAAACAGAATGCTCTGTCTTGGAAAGGGTGAAACAAGTTTCTCCATGGAGGCTAGGATTTTGAAGCTCCATCTCATATACTTTGGGCATATGGCCAGGAGGGACCGATTCTTGGAGAAGGACATCAAACTTGGAAGAGTGGAGGGACAGTGCGGGAGAGGAAGACTCCAGATAAAATGGATTGATACAGTAACTGGGGCAATCGAGGTCGGTGTGTCAGAATCAGTGAGACTGGCTCAGGACAGAGCAGGCTTCGGAGCTGCTGTACATAGTATAGCAGGTGACTCGACAGCACATAACAACAGCAACATGCCCAAAGCATGTGAGACACACACACCTTTGCCATCCTTTCCTCTGACAAGCTATTTAAAGGTACTTAGAATGTATCAGTATGAATGGTGGAGGAATTTTAAAAAAAAAAAAATAAAAAAAAAAAAGCACAACAAAAAATCCCCAAAATATTAATGAGAAAGTAAATGTTCATATTCTGCTTCTATCCTTACCTTCACCCACTGTGGAAAGTCAATTTTATATTCACTTCATGGTCCTTAACTGACCTACTCAACTAATCAAAGGGAGAAGAGACAGACTTTCTGTAATGAGAAGCTATCAAGACACAGAAATGAATCTTTCATGAAAGAAATTTAAAATCAAAAGAAAAGAAGAGAGGGAGTAAAAAGAGAAGACCTCACATGGGTGGAGAGGTCTTAGAGAATTTAGTGACTCTTGAAAGCAAGAAATAAAGAAAGAGTGGTCTTGGGGAAACTTTAGAGAATAAGAAAGAAGCGAATTCGAGTTAAGAAATTGTATTTCCTTTTCGTTTTCTTGAGAAAGGTAAGCAAAGAAGTGAAAAGACGATGATCACTCTTCTTTAAGAAGCTGTACCATGTTTACTGCTAAATTTATGCAAGTATGTGTACAGATTGAGATATATAGAGGGACTTAATAAAATATTGATTGCTCTTGATTCTGGAAGCTTTTGAGATTTATGACACAAAGATTAAAATAAACCTAAAAATGGGGTTTTTTTTGGTTTTTGTAATTATTTTTTTATATTAGTTCCATACAAATTTTATATACCGTGTAATTTGTTTACATTGTTTCACACATTCTTTTATTCACATTGTGTTATATACAACCATTTTCATATGTGTGTTTTAAAAATTAATTACCATTGATCTATTCCAGAGGTATGCAGTTCGAATCCAACAGACGCT
>NW_006399981.1:801435-802726 GCF_000299155.1 Elephantulus edwardii
AGACTTAGGTGTGCCTGATACAGGCCATGATCTTTGAAATCACTTGCTATGCATCAGAGAGTTGGACAATGACTGGGGAGGATAAAAGGAGAATTGATGCCTTTGAGCTGTGGTGCTAGAGAATAGTATTGAATATACCATGGACCGCTAAGAAAATGAAGAGGTTTGTCCGGGAAAGGGTTAAACCAGGCTACTCCTTGGAGACAAAGATTCTGAAACTTCCTCTGACATACTTTGGACATATTGCAAAGAGGGACCAGTTCTTGGAGAAGGACATCATGCTTGGGAGATTGGAGAGAGAGTGCAGGAGAGGAAGACCCTCTATGAGGTGAATTGATTCAGTGACTGAGGTAACGGGGGTAGGTGTGTTGAAGACAGTGATTGGCACAGGACAGAGCAGGGGTTAGGGCTGTTGTACACAGGGTCACTATGAGTTGCAGGTGACTTGACAGCACATAACAACGACAACAACAACAATAATATCTCATTTCAAAAAAAATCATAGAAATGTCACATCATTTAAATTACTTATTTCATTAAAATATTAATTGGTGAGTTCACATGAGACTTTTTATTTTTTTTTTCACATGAGACTTTGATGATCTCATTTTGTTTTTATGTTAAGCTTATGCCATCTATTCGGCTAGCTGTGAATACTAAATACTGTATTAGCTATGAATGCTGAATGTAGCATACTACGTCAATGCATTATTATGATTAAAAGAATTAATATGTAATAGAATACTTCAAATACTTTGATTACTTTGGAATGACCTCATAGTTGGTCATCCAGTGGGATTTTGGTATTTGTAAATCATGTAGGAGGATATTGTCCTTCTTTCTCTCTTAGAGAAACTGGTAGATTGGAACTATCCTTGAATTAACCGTCCTGTGGACCACACAACCAGCAGTTCCTCACATAGTATAAGAAAACAGCATATCACCAATCATCTTGTCCCTATATGACCTATTAGTGTCTTTGAGGATAAGCAAAATTTCAGGTATATATTGCCAATCTATTGCATTTTGGGAAAATATCAGCTAATTCACAATGTTGTTGTTGTTGTTGTTATGTGCCGTCGAGTCGTTTGCGACTCATAGCGACCCTATGTACAACAGCCCTAAACCCTACTCTGTCCTGTGCCAATCGCATTGTCACTGACACAGCTATCCTGATTACCCCAGTCACTGAATCAATCCACCTCATAGAGGGCTTCCCTTCCTGCGCTGTACCTCTACCCTACCAAGCATGATGTCCCTCTCCAAGGACCTGTCTCTCCTTACAACATGT
>NW_006399981.1:805444-805945 GCF_000299155.1 Elephantulus edwardii
GTATGGATATAATCCTACCACTATATCACTAATTCACAATAGCAACAAATTAATCAGAAAAGAGATTTCAAACTAGGGAAGATAAGGAAGATAGGACATTGTATATTGACTAGAGGACACTATTTTCTTAACCTACATCTGTATATTCAACTTGAAGAGTTTATTAACAATACCCATTCCCTTGACTAGCTTTAGCAGAAACTGAGGGTACATAATTCAGATTAATTAGGGTTAGTGGATTACAAATTATAGAAACCAACTCTGGACAATTTAAGCAAAAGACATGATTTATTGGAAGGGCATGAGCCAGTAAAACAAAATTGACAGAGTCTAAAAGCCAAACTCAGTAATAGCAGATGATCCAGATCCACAAAACCTTGGTGATCTTTCTGATGTCGGGAACTGCCTGGCTGTCTTTCCTTGGAGCTATTTCTTAAAGTAAGAATTTGAACGTTAAGAAAATTAATAAATCTATCTGGAAGAAGGGGTGCATTGTGGGGT
>NW_006399981.1:806870-826477 GCF_000299155.1 Elephantulus edwardii
AAAATGTAGAGACTTGGTCTTGCTCATTTTGCACAGTGTTGGACTCACTTTGAATACATCCTCAAGGAAAACCCACCACTGGGAAAGGACATCATGTTTGGTAAAAGAGAGGATCAGGTGGAAATGGGGGAAGTGCTCCATGACAAGGATTGATGCGGTCAGTGTAGCAATGGGCTCCATCATAGGTTTGACTGCTACTACTGCGAGGATGATGCAGGATTGGAAACTATGTGTACACTAAGTAATTCCATTATTTATACAGTTGTCATACTGTATACCAAATCATACATCAGGAAAATTCTGCTGATTCTCCAAAAATGACTAGAAGAGTGCATCGACAGAGAACTGCCAGAAATACAAGCTAGGTTTAGAAGAGGTGGTGGCACTAGGGACATCATTGTGAATGCCAGATAGATCTTGGGTGAAAGCCAAAAGTACCTGAAGAATATCTATTTGTGTTTCATTGACTATGCAAAGGCGTCTGATTGTGAAGACCACACAAATCGTGGTAACCCTGAAAAGAATGGAAAGCCCAGAGTGCCTGACTATGCTCATGTGAAACTTAGACCAGGAGTCAGTCATCAGAACAAATCAAAGATACACTGCATGGTTCAAAATCAGGAAAGGAGTGCAACAGGGATGCGTCCTATTTCCATACATTTTCAATCTGTACGCAGAACACATCATTCGGAAGCTACACTTTATGATGAAAAATGTGGCATCAATTGGAGGAAGAATCATCAACAACTTGCATTATGCAGATGACACAACATTACTTGCTAAAACAGGAGGATCTGAAGCATTTGCTGCAGAGGTTAAGGTCTTCAGTCTTCAATATGGATTGAAAACTCAATATCAAGAGAACAAAGATTCTCACTATGGGCCAACTGCTGCATCATGATAAATGGAGAAGAGATAGAGATTGTTACCAATTTCAGCTTGCTTTCCACACTCTGCACTAGCAGGCAGAAAATAAAAACTGAGTTAGGAAAATTGCTGTCAGGGGCCTCTCTCGAGTGCTGATGAGCACTCTCAGATGATGAGCACTCAGGCTAGAGACTAACGTGTGCCTGATCCAAGCCATTGTCTTTGCAATTATTTGTTATGTATCTGAGAGATGTGCAATGACTAAGGATGACAGAAGAACTGATCCCTTTGAGTTGTGGTGCTGGAGAAGAGTATTGAACATACTGTTAACTGGCAAGAGAACAAAGAGCTCTGTCCTGATAAGGCAGAAACCAGGTTACTTCTTAGAGGCAAGTACTTTGAAGCTCCATCTGACATACTTTGGGCAGGTTGCCAGGGGGAAGTAGTCCTTGGAGAAGGACATCAGACGTGGAAGGGTGGAGGGACAGCACAGGCGAGGAAGACCCTTGATGAGACAGATTGGCACAGTAACTAGGGTAATGAGGGTAAGAGTGTCAGGACAATGAGATTGGCTCAGGATAGAGCAGGGTTCAGAGATATTGTGCATAGGGTTGCTATGAGTCATAGTTGGCTCTATGGCACAAAACAACAACAACAAAAACATGTAGTTGTCATGAGCCAGAGCCTATTCAACAGCAGCTAACAACATTGTTGGAAGAAACAGATTCTACTGTTTTTAATCAGTTAGTCCTCTAGTTAAGACTGAAAATCTGTTCTCTCCTCTGGTTGAGAAGGAGCCCCCAGTGGGTCCAAGTCCAAAGCTTGCTTTTTGGCTGATAGAGAGCAGGACATCTTGAATAGTCTGACTAGGCTGTTATCTCTATTTCAGGCAGGAGAACTCCCCAAAAGAACCAGGCATTATTGTCCAGGGAATGTAGAATAAATTCTGCCCGAATTCAGCAAATGTCCAGAAACAACATGAACACAACCACCAGCAGCTGGCCATCCAAACATGCTAAATTCCTCAATTAGTATGAAAGATCATTGCAAACTGAGCTTGTATGTGAGAAGACCTCCTCCCTGTCGTAGTCCTGGAAACACAGGGGCACGAGAGGGTAGCAAGGCTGGGGCAGATCCAAGCCAGCAGACTTCCAACACTCATATTCCACATGGAACTTCAAAGAAAGCACTTCCTTCAGCACCCCTAGGTTCCTCCTTTGTCCCTGATGCACTTGCTCAGCCATGAGCGCTGCGTGATCATACAGGTCAGGCTCATTAGCTCATGTTCAAAATACTCAAATTGGCTTTAATGCACAAGATTAATTATAGCTGGTGCCTTGACTGACACGTTAGCTGATTCACCACGTGCATGCAAACAGTCTAAGCTGCTCTCAGGGTTGCACGAGTCGACTTGCCTCCATTTACTTGGGCTAATGCTTGGCTGGCCTGATTTCCCTAACTTGGCTTTCCTCCTGCTTTGTTCTGCTCCCAGGCGCCACTTACTCTGCCCTCACTCACCTTCGTTGCCTTGCCTTAGCTTCTGCAGTCCCACTGATCACACAAACAAATGTCTCCTCAGGAGGCACGTGTTCCTGCAGTGGGGAAAAACAAACTGGAGGAGAGCTGCTGAGCCTGTCACCTGCCTTCCTGGCAGGAGCAAGATGTTAATTTTGGTAAAGGCAGCTGCAGAGAGAAGCCTGTCTCTCAGGCCTGGCAGGAGCGGAGGGGGAACAAAGGTTTCGTGTGGATCTAATCTGCAGAAGTCCCTGGGTGGAGTCTTTCTTGTTTCCATCTGCCGCTCTTTAAAAGAAGGGTATGCTTTATTAATAGCGCATGCACTGAATGCTGTCTTTCCCACTCTGGCTTAAATAATAGTACATTAAAGACAACTATCCAGACCGAGACCAGTAACTGAAGGAAAAGACACCAAGCTAAGAACTATTTCTAGATAAGAATTGATATGGAAAAGTGAGTGAGACATTTTCTATTTAATTAGGCGTTTCCATTCAGGGTTCGATTGTTTTTTGCTTTATGTATGCATTAATGCCAATCACATGCAGGCTTTTGTTAGTTGTAGTTCAGTCAGCTCCCACTAATGATTGACCCCAGGTCCAACAGAGTGAAAAATTACTTGGTTCTATGTTCAAGGCCATTGTTGTGAACATTATGACAATTCATTTCATTCAGAGTTTCCTTCATTTGTTGCTGACCCCGTGGTTTACTAAAGATGATATCCTTTCGCAGTGATTAATTTTTCTCAATGACATTGAGCACTATAGAAGAAGTTTTCATGGGATACTTTAAAAAAGTATATCGACATGTCATCTTAATCTGTCTTAGTTTGCAGACTCCACCGAAAATTTGTTCTTTCTACTGGCACTCCAAGGCATAGTCAGCATTGTGCTCCATCTCTACAAGTTAAAGGCATCAATTCTTCCTTAGTGGTTTAGTGTAGAACATGTCATCAGGCTGTTAACTAAAAGTCTGGCAGTTCAGATCCACCAAACCTTTGCTGTTTGGAGTTTAGACTTTCCTTCTGACCTCATTTTCTGCCCCAATCAGCGTCTACAGAGCTGATCTTAAAGCCCAACCTTCAGCATCTTCAGTACCTCATCCTCAACCTAAGGATACATCTAGCTTTAAGTCTATGAGAAAAATCCAGACATTTAAGGGAAAAGCAAAACAAAAAAGATTGAAAGACATTTGGTCTGTTTGAGGAAATTCTGTTGTTGTTAGGAGTCATCGAGCCTGGTCTAAGACAGTGTGACAGCAGAATGAAATCTTGCCATAGACTATGTGGTCTTCACAACCTCTCCTGTGCTTAAAACACATTGTTGACTCATGAGCACATCCAGACCTGCATCTGTTAGCTGAAAGATATCAGTTAGTATCCCATAGATTCTTGAGGCCTTATTTTTTGCAAATGCCTTCAGTGCAGCTTCAGTGTCTTCCTTCATCACCTTTGGGTTTTGTTCATATGGTACTTCGTGAAAGTTTTCAGTCAGTCAATTATTTTTGGTACAGTGACACTATATATTTCTTCAATTTTCTTTTGATGTTTCCTGGATCATTCAACATATTGCTCATAGCATCCTTTAACATTGTGACTCAAGGCTTAAATTTGTTTTTTAGTTCTCTCAGCTTGAGAAATCCAGTTCTTCCCTTCTAATTTCCTAATTCCAGCTCTCTGATCATTCCATTATAGTATTTTCCTTTGCCTTCTTGAGCTGCCCTTTGAAGTCTTCTGTTAAGCTTTTTTACTTCACATCTTTTCCCTTTGTTTTGGCTTCTCAACACACAAGTGAAATTTTCAGTCTCTTGTAACATCAATTTCGGTCTTCTCTTACTCCTCTGACTTTGTAAGGACCTTTTGCTCTCTTCATGGATTATATTCTTGATGTCATCCCACAACTCATCTTTAGGGTCTTCAAGCATTGGTATTCAGTGCTTCAAACCTATTCTTAAGATGATTTTTAAATTCAGATGGGATAGACTCGAGATCATATTTGGTACTCATGTACTTGTTTTCATTTCCTTTGGCCTCAGTTTGAAATTGCACATGAATAAATTGATAGCCTATTCCACAGTCCACCCATGGCCTGGCTTTAACTGTTGATAGTAAAGCTTTTCCAAATATTTCTTAACAAAATTCAATCATTCTATCTCCGGCCTCATTTCGATCACCAAGCCCATATTTTCCAACTACTGTTCCTTCTTCACTGTTTCTACTTTTTCATTCCAGTCATCAGTTATTAACACATCCTGATTGCTTAAAATTTGGTAAAAAGTCTCAATTTCTTCCTCTTTGGCTCTAGATGTAGGAGCATATATTTGAATAATAATCATGTTAACGAGTCTTCTTTGTACATGTATGGATATGATCCTATCACTCACAATGCTGTTTCAGGATAGAACTTGAAACTGACTTTTTTATTATGAATGGAATGCCATTCTTCTTCTGTTTTTCATTCCCTGCATAGTATCCCATATCACATACAAAGAAAATACTGCTGAAGATCATTAAAAAACAGCTGGAACAGTACACAGAAAATTGTCAGACATTCAAGTGGGATTTAGAAGAAGTTGTGGCACCAGGGATAACATTGCTGATGTCAGATGGATCCTGGCTGAAAGAATACCAGAAGAATGTCTATTTGTGCTTTATTGACTAGGCAAAGGCATTTCATTGTGTGGATAATGTCAATTTGTGGCTGACATTGAGAAGAATGGGAATCCCAGAGCACTTGACTGTGCTCATACAGAACCTATACCTGGATCAGGAGGCTGTTGTATAAATGGAACAGGGAAGCACTGCATGCTTTGGAACTTATATTCTATCTCTGTAGCTGCTCAATCTGTATGCTGAGCAAATTATCCAAGAAGCTGGGATCTATGAAGAGGAATGTGACATCATCAAAACCTGCTTTATGCAGATGACACAATCTTACTTGCTGAAAGTGAGGAGGATTTGAGGTACTTGTTGCAGAAGATCAAGGAATGTAACTCTCAGTGTGGATAGTCTCAATAGTAAGAAAAAAAATGATTCTTACCACTACACCACTGGGCAATGTCATGATGGATGGAGAGGAGATTGAAACTGTCAACAGCTTTATCTTGCATGGATCCACAATTAACACCCTTGGTACCAGCAATCAGGAAATACAGGAAATAAAGAGATGCATTACACTGGGAAAATCTTCAGTTAGGGATCTTTCCAAATTCTTGAGGAGTAGTGATGTCAGTTTGAGGTCGAAGGTGCATCTGATTCAGGCCGTATTCTCTCCAATTATTAGCTGTGCGTCTGAGACCTGGACAATGAATAAAGGATGACAGAAAAAGAATTGATGCCTTTGAGCTGTGGTGTTGAAGAAGAGCACTGAACATCCCGTGGATGACCAAGAGAATGAACATATATGTCTTGAAAATAGTGTAGCCAGAGTGCTTTTTGGAGGCAAGAACGATGAAGCTTCACCTCACATACTTTGGACATATTGCTAGGAGATACTATTCCTTGGACAAGGACATGATGTTGAGAAGGGTGGAGGATCAGCGAAGGAGAAGATCCTCAACCAAGTGGATCAATACGGTGACTGCTGCAATAGGCTGTTCTGTGTCAGGAAGTGTGAGGATGGCCCAGGACAGTTGTGGGATCAGATCTTTTGTTCGTAGGGTTGCTATGCATTTGACGGCACCTAACAACAACAACTACTACAACAATTCTTTGCACAGATGTAGTCATATCTGTTTCCTTTGCAATCAGCCAGGGGAGGTCCATATATAATTTGTATCTTTTTAAAAAATTCTTTTTTTAAAATTCATTGTTGCACATTTTCTCACCCCCCTAGCCTACGAATTTGCAATGAATAAATCATTGAACATACAAAATTTGATTGTTCTATTTTCAGCTCATTTCTGTTGCCAAGTCTATACTTTTCAACTACCATTCCTCCTTCATTGTTTTCAACTTTTGTATTTCAGTCACCAGTTCTGCTTAATAGGAGATTAAAAAATTTGGTCAAAATTTTTAATTCTTCCATGTTTGCTTTGGCTGTAGGTGTGTATTTTGAATAATAGTGTATCAGCAGATCTTCTTTGTATGTGTATGGATAATATCCTATTCTTCACAGCACTGTACTTCAGGATAGAAATTTAAATTGTCTTTTTAACTATAAAGGCTATGCTATTCTTCCTCTATATTTCATTCTCAGAATAGTATACCATGTGGTTGTTTGAGTCAAAATGGCCAAAGTCAGTCCATCTCATTAATGCTTAGGATGGCAATGTTCATGTGTTCCATTTCTTTTTTTTTTTTTCATTATAGACTGGTGAGCATGCTTAAGGCTATAATTGTTTGTAGAAGCATAGAAATTGGTATTCCATCAATTCCTGGGCCTTATATTTTGCCAATGCCTTCAGTTCTGCTTAAATGCATTCTTTAATGACTATTGGTTCTTGATTATATGCTACTTCCTGAAATGTCAACTAATTTTTTTAACACAGTAACTCTGTGTATTTTATCTTTTCTTTCTTCCTTTAAATCATTTTTATTTTATATTGATCTGCATACAAAATTCATATACATTGTCTTTAATTTATATACATTGTGTTTCACACATTCTTCTATTTACACTGTGTTTCATATAATCATCCCAATAAATTGTGTTTTATAAAATTAGTTGCCATTGATCCATGCCTAACATTACCCCACTTTTTCAGATCTCCACTGGATCTTTCCTAATTCCATCACCCCTCCCTCTGCCCATCAAACTCTGAAACAACAAGACACCCCCCTCTTCACCCCCATCCCCTTCTTCCCTAACCTTTCTGCTTTGGAATTTTATACAAATCTTAGAGTAATCCTTCTATTTTTACAGTTATGATCTTATGCAGTTTTTGTTCTTGTGAGACTAATTTACAATTAACAATACTCTCCAGCCTCTTTCATGTTATATATTATTTTTAAAAATTGTTGCTTCTAAGTGTGCATTGTATTTCATCATGTAAATATACCATAATTTCTCAAGCTACTTCTTTGTTGTTGGACATTTTTGCTATTTCTATTTCTTGTTATTGTGAATAATGCTGATATGGATACAAAGCTCCATTTGTGTTTCAGTTCCATTTTTCTTGAGGTATATTCCTCTAAGTGTTATGGCTGGATCATATGTAATTTCTGTTCAGCATTTTGAGGAAGTGCCAAACTACCTTCCAGAGTGGTTGTATAATTTTATAATTCTACCAACAGTCTATGAGAGTTCTAATCTCTCCACATCCTCTCCAACATTTATTGCTTGCTATTATCCCATTAAACTTTCCCACTGTTCCTGGAGTGAGATGGTATCTTTTTTGTAATTTTCATTAGAATCTCTCTTATTGCTAATGATTTTGAGCATTACTTCATGTGTCTATTCAAAAGTCTATCTCTGTGAACAAAGTTTTCTATTTCTTTGGCCTATTTATAGTTGGGTTATCAGTAGTTTTCTTGCAGAGGCCCTTTAGTATTCTGTCAACTTTCATTTTGAGACCCTTGCCTGAGATATCATTGTCAAGTGTTTTTTCCTTGCCCGAGATATCATTGTCATATGTTTTTTTCAGTCAATAGGCTCTTTTCCACCATATTGGAAAAAGTTTTCTATGCACACAGTGACTTAATATTTGTTGTCGCTATGATGTACTATTGAATTACCTGTGACCTATAATGACCCTATGTACAGAAGCTCTGCACCTTTCTCTGTACTGAAACAGTCTCACTAATTCTGACATATCAACCCTTATTGCCCCAGTTACTGTATCAATCCATCTCATAGGAGGTCTTCCTCTCCTGCACTGTCCCTCCACCCTTTTGAGCATGGACTTAATATTTAGAAGGTCCCATTCAACGATGTTATCCTCTCCTCGTTGTACATTTCTGGCTGTATTTGCCAGACTATTTATACCATACATAGGCTAGACCTTCTAAGACTGATCCCATATTGTCTCTTATGATCTTTATGGTTTGGGGCTTTATTTATCTCACTGTCTCTGATTTACTTTCTTTTCCAGGGTACATAATACATTCATCAAAGTTGATCTTATGTTAGTGCATAAATGCAAACCTCTACAAATTAAAAAAACCCGTTAAAATAATGCAAAATATCTTTTCAGACAATTCCGTGAAATTAGAAATTAACAACAAAAAGGTAAAGCATAAAAAAAGAGAATAAAAATCGACTCCCACAGAATAACAAATAAATAAAACCCTGCTAGAACACTATTTGATATAGAAGAAATAAGAAATGAAATAAGAAAAGTTCCTCAAAACAAATGAAAATTCAACATATCAAAATATTTGAGATATAGCTAAAGCAGTCTTTAGGAGTCATTTCATAGTAATAGGCAAACAAAAAAAGAAAAAAAGAGGTGAAATTAGTGGCCTACCTCAACACTTCCATAGAAAAAAGAGCAGTCTAACATTACAGCCTCTAGAAGAAAGGATGAGGACATGAGCTGAAATCAATGGGGTAGAAAGCAGAAAAACAATTGAAACCTTAAGCAAGACCAGGAGCTGATTCTTTGAAAGGGTCAATAAAACAGACAAATCATTGACAAACTTAACAGAAGAAAAAGAAAGACACAAATAGCTCAAATAAGAAATTATAGCGGTGACAAAATAGAGAACTAGCTGAAATTAAATTGATAATAATTGAATATTATGAAAAACTATACTCTGATAAAATTGAAAACCTTGAGTTTCTTAAAAGCTCACCACTTACACAGATTGATGTGGAAAGAAGCAGAACACTTGAACAGACCCATCACAGAAGGAACATTGAGTAGATCATAAAAAGTCTCCAATAAAGATCTATAGAATCCAATGGAGGGTTTCTGTTATAGCTGCATTAGATAAGTTGAACACTCCTCTACCTATTCAAATCTAAATAGGTATCAGTATGGAGGGCAGAGAAAACTATGTTCCAGTGCTACCTGTTGATGGAGACAGTTCTTCTGTATCTATCCACGCAAGAAGTAGCATATAGAAAATTATCAATTTTTACCCTTAGTTGTTGTTGTTAGGTGCCATCAAGTAGAGTGTGACTCATAGCAACCTTACAAACAACACAACTGAACCCTGTCCTCTCCTGTGCCATCCACACAATTTCTGACACACACCCATTGCTGCAGTCACTGTGCCAATCCACTTGGTTGTGGATCTTCCTTTCCCTTATTGACCCTCTACCTTTCCAAGTATGGTGTCCTTCTCCAAGGAATAGCCTCTGCTAGAAACATGTCCAAAGTTAGTGAGATGAAGCTTTATCATCTTTGCCTCCAAGGAGCACTCCAGCTGTGCTTTCTCTAAGACTACCTGCTTGCCCTTTTGGAAGTATATTCAGTATTCTCCAACACCACAACTTGAAGACATCAATTCTTCTTCTGTCACACTTATACATTGCCCAGCTCACAGATGCATAGCAGGTAGTTGAAAAGACCATGGCCTGAATCAGCTGCACGTTAATCCTCAAACTGACATCATTGGTCCTCAATAATTTGCAGGGGCCCCTGACTGTAGACTTTCCCAATGCAATATGTCTCCTAATCTCCTGACTGATGCTACCAAGTATACTGACTGTCGATCAAAGTTAGATGAAGTTGTTGACATTTTCAATCTTTTCTCCATCTATCACCATGTTGTCTATTTGTCCAGTGGTAAGAATTTTTGTTTTCTTGATGTTAAGATACAATACATATTGAAGGCTGCAATGTTTAATTAATCTGCTGTTAGGGACCTCTCTAAAGTACTCAAGAGCAACGGTGTCTCTCTGGAGTCTAAGGTGTACCTGATACAGGCCATGGTCTCTGCAATCGCTTGTTATGCATCAGAGAGTTGGACAATGACTAGGGAGGATAGAAAGAGAATTGATGCCTTTGAGCTGTGGTGCTGGAGAAGAGTATTGAATGTACCATGGACTGCCAAGAAAACAAACAGATTCATCCTGGAGAGGATTAAACCAGGCTACTCCTTGGAGGTAAGGATTCTGGGGCTTTGTCTGACATATTTGGACATGTTGTAAGGAGAGACAGTTCCTTGGAGAGGGACATCATGCTTGGTAAGGTAGAGGGACAGCGCAGGAGGGGAAGACCTTCTATGAGGTGGATTGATTCAGTGACTGGGGTAATCAGGATGGGTGTGTCAGAGGCAGTGCATTTGGCACAGGGTTTAGGGCTGTTGTACATAGGGTCGCTATGAATCGCAAATGACTTGACGGCACATAACAATAACAACAACAACAGCAAGTGTTTTAAGTCCTCCTCACTTTTAGCAAGTGTTGCAGACCAAGGGTCCCAAAGAATGGAATAATTTAATAATTATTAATAATGAGACAAACAGCCAGGAATGAGAGCAGATAGCAAAAAACAGGGGGCCAACAGTTCTCCACTGAAGACCCCAAGCCAAGCTACTCTGAATCTTTATTGAAAATTATCAGAAAGTAAATCACAAAGAGAATTCAATGCAAATGAAGCCAAGCTCTTTCTATTGAAAACTTTCTGCTTGACTCAGGAGGGAGGGGTTCACAAATGCAAGAATTTGGTATATCCTTAAGGATTACCTTGATGCCTCAGGGTGAACTCTAGCTTAGGAAGTAACACTCCCTCTGTAGGGGCCCCTTGCTGTCTCATGTCTGCAGGGAACAAACAGCTCCTTTTCTGGGATCTGCCACAAGAGAAATCCTAATTTATATATCTGTAATTCCTTCAATTCCTGAACAAGGGTTTTCATATAATGTTTGGTATAAAGTGTGGCTTCTCATAAGCAAGCAAGGTTGTGTTATTTTCATAATAAAGGTTATTGATGAGTCTTCCTCCAATACTAATGCCACATTCTTCTCCATAGAATCCTGATTCTCCAATAATTTGCTCAGCATACTGATTAAATACATACACAGTAAAGACAGAACTATGATACACACCTTTTCTAATTTTAAACCATGTAATGTTCCCTTGTTCTGTTCATACACCAGGTTCTTGGTCTAGAAATAGGCTCCTCTAGAGCACAATCAAGTATTCTGAGATTCCCATTTTTCTCAGTGTTAGCCATGATTTGTTATGATCCGCACAGTCAAATCACTTTGCATAGTCAATAAAACACAAACAGAAATTGATATTAACAATGATATTGCTGGTTCCATGGCTTCTTATAAATTCAGCCTGAACATGTATGTACTGTTCTAGCTATTTTTAAATATTCTTTAATATTATTGAATAATAAAGATATATGTGATCTAATGAAGAGTTTCTATGAGTCACAATTGACTTGATGGCAGTGTGTGGGCAGATATATTTATCAGACTCTTTGTATAAAAGAAGAAGAACATCTGAAGAGGTTGAGGAATGCAGGCAGGTGTTGCCCACCTCCCACTTCCTGCAGGGTCCCCTCTTTCCTTTCCTTCTTTGCACCATTCTCATCCCCACTCTATCACAGTGAATTTCGTCTTCTCTCATTCCATTATGTCAATATCTTAGTAAGAGGAAATAAACCTGTTTAAACTAGTTAAGAGGTGGTTTGGTGATGGGTCTAAATTTATATTCTCTGCTTGCCAACTAATTGGTTCACTTTGGAAAGTAAAAGACACTTACTTTAATTGAGCTTCATATTTTTCAAGTAATGAGATTTTAAACTTCCTCTCTGATTCTAAAGACCTATAAGAAGGTACAGGGAGCTCTGGTGGCTTAGGGGTAAGAATTTATGCTGCCAACCCAAAAGTACACAGTTTGAATCCACTAGCTGCTCCATAGGAGAAAGATGTGTCATTTCCTCCCTTAAGAGTCACTGCCTCTGAAAACTCACTGGAGGATCAGCTGTGGGTTGGTTCCGACTCAATAGTACACAACAACACCACAACATAATATCAGTTCTCTCACCTCATTTTTCAAGGGGGGGCACTATTATCTCATTGAATTTCCCTACAGAACCCAAAGTTTGACATGATATCCTCAGTCATACCCCCCGTCTGTCTTTCTTCTTCCTTCATCTAACTCATTCTTCCTTTCTAGACTTACCTGTTTAAATGCAAGTCCAATAAAGGATTCTCTTAAAAATCCAATAGTGCAGGAAAGGATAACATGGATGAATGTGACCTTCTAAAGATTAAGTCCTTGTGTGCATCAAAGACTTTATCCAGTAGGATGAAAAGACTACCTGGTGACAGAGAAAAAATATTTAGCAATCCCATCTCAGACAAGGGTCTCATAGTGAAAGTTTATAGAATCCTATAAAGCTGCCACAAGTAAACAACTGATAACCCAGTTACAACATAGGCAAAAGATATGGAAAGACGTTTCACAGAAGACGGATGGCCAACAGACACATGAAGTAATCCTCAAAATCATTGGCTATAGGAGAGATGCAAATCATCTCACTCCAGTAGCAGGAACAAAATGTAACAGGATAGCAAGCAGTAAATGTTGGAGAGGATGTGGTAAGATAGGAACTCCTATACAGTGTTGGTGGGATTGTAAAATGGTTCAAGCATGCTGGAAGGCAGTTTGATGCTTCCTCAAAAAGCTGAACATAGACATTTCATATGACCCAGCTATAATACTTAGAGAAATATACCTTGAGGAAAACAGAACTGAGACACAACTGAAGATTTGTACACCGATGTGCACAGCAGTGCTATTCCATAACAAAAAACTCCGGAAACAGCCCAAATACCCATCAACAAATTTATTTGTTACCCCAAATTAAAATATACACACTTCTAAAAAAAAAACACAAACAAAACCAAAAACCAAACCAAACAAACAAAACCCCCACAAATGCCTGGATTAAGAAATTGTGGTACATTCACACAATGAAATATGCAGTATATAGGAGAAGCTCTTTTGAAAAATACTATATAACGTAGGGGAGGCTGGAGAGCATTATGTTGAGTGAACTAAATCAGGCTCCTGAGGTCAAATACTGCATAAACCCATTATTATAAAAACAAAAGGATAACTAGTAAGATGTGTATGGCCATCCAAAGAGGGAAGGGGAGGGAGCAGGAAGGCCTGAGGGTGGAGAGGGGGGTCATCATAGAGGGCACGGAGTTTGGTGAGTGAAGGAAGGGAATAAAAGAATTAGGAAAGATCCAGGGAGGATCTGAAAAGATGGAATAATAGTGGACATTGATCAATAGTAATGAATTTTAAAGACACAATGTTTGGAACTAATCATATGAAACCTGATGTGAATGAAAAAAAAAGAAAGCAAAAGTAGAACTATCATATGACCCAGCAATTTCACTTCTAGGCACGTATCAGTTTTAAAAAGACACTAAAAATTTTTTTAAAGCCCCAAACAAACAACAACAAAATTCCAATAGCACTTGCTAGCTAAACCTTGACTACTAATTGGACAGGTCATGATTTTTGGAGCTGGGAGTGAATGGCTTCGTTAGAATGCCTTCCAAATAATAGATATTGATTACTTGATAATCTTAAAGAAGCAATCTATAATGGAAGAATTTGAGGCAACATGACAAGCTAGTAAGGGAATTGTCCGAGAGAGCAACACATCCTTGGATGTAACTCACTCACAAATTTGAGATTGGTCTTCACAGTGCTCCGTCTGGCCCAGCATACTGGAATGCCTTCCAGCACAATGAGAGACTGAGCTCTCCTCATTAGTAAGGTGTCAGCTCAACGCCAACCATGCAATGCTAAGTGCGGCCTCAATAGAGCTTTACATGAGTTAGTGCATTTGCCCTGCATAAAAATCCTATGAGAAAGTTCCTATTAGGATTTCTTCTTCCCAATGAGGAAACAAAAGGGGTTAACAAATGGGGTGAATACGTCCCCCAAAGTCACTAGTATAGGCTCCCTGAGCTACACCCTGAGCAATCTCTCCTGACACAGACCCCTCCACACAGACAGCCAGGTTTCTCCATTCTGAATGGGAGACAAGGCAGTGAACAAGTCTTTAGGGTCCAGCTGAAATTCTTCAGGCGTCAGCCAAAAGGTCACTGGAGTTCACAGGAAAAGAAAAGAAAATTCCTAAGAAGTGTTATCTATGTAGAACTTCCCTTTTCAGAATAACCAGGGGTTCTTCAAACCAAAGGCAGCTCTGGTGGCTTAGTGTATAAGGAAGTTGCCATGCCGACTCAAAGGCAGGTAGTTCTGATCCACCACCTGCTTTTCAGGAGGAAGAAGGACAACCTCTTCCTTTGGGATTAACAGCTTCTGAAAACACACTAGAGGGTCAGTTATTAATGGGTCCCAATTTGACAGCAAAGAGTTTTACTAGTTTCTTCAACCAGAGGACATAGCAAGGCCCCAGAAGCAAGTAACAGAGTGGAGAGTGTGACTTATTGGTATCAATGTAAAGTGGTAACAGAATAGAGGACAGTGAAAGAGGTGAAGCTGGAGCTGCACAACAGAGTGCTTTGTGTGCTAATGTAAGGTCATTGGGCTTTTGCTTGAGTGTAGTGGTTGTGAATAATTGGAACCCATCTGGTTTTCAGAGACAGTACTATTTGTTTGTTTGTTTGTTTGTGGGGTTTTTTTTTCTGGGGGGGTTGTTTTTCTTTCCCCCAGCTTCCTGTGATGCTTTTATTTTATTTTATGCTAGGGCTGGGAATTGGTGATGGACAAGATATTATCATTATTTACAGACTTTCCATGATTCGTTGGGGGAGAAATAAGAGACCCCAGATGTGGGTGATATTAGCAATGTAGCTGTAGCTAACACCAATGCCATCACTACTACAGCAAGCTTAACTGTGGGGCAGGGACAATTGCTGCTTTGAGGATCCTAGGGGGAAGGGATGGGAGCCAGAGATGAGGAGAGGTAGGGGGAAAATCACAGGGTTGCACAATTTGGGCGGGTGGAGGGAGAGGGAAACGGAAATAGGAAAGATCCCAGAGGGAATGAAGGGCAGAGTCCAGTCATTAACATCTTTTGTGTTCATGCATTTGGCAGTACATTTTGCTTGAGGGTAGTTACAATGAGGCATTTAAGGGAATGATATGACCAGTTCATTTTACTTTGTGGAAAACAAATGTAGCACACTTGGCCCTAAGGCCTCTTCCTCCTTCCACACAGATCCCCTGCTTGCTCAGGAAACCCCTCTTCTGGGCAGCTATCTGCTGGGAGGTCCCTTGAAAATCAAGCAGTGTTTCATTCCATTGTATATAGCTTAGCTAACAATTGGAGCGGACTCTATGACATCTAATCACAGCAAGTGCAGTTCACAAAAAAAGTGGCCTTTTCTACCTCTGAACTCTGTATGCAGCCACTTGTTAGGACACCAGGAATTGACAGTTACCAGTCCATTAGTCTGAGGAAGAAGCTACCACATGGGGGAGTTTGAGACTAAGAGATGCAGAGGGAAGTGGCGTCAGAGCCTCCTTCTGCCCTGGAGATGACCTTCACAAACAACTTGTAATTATGTTCATTATCAACTAAGTTCAATCAGGGTTTACTCACAGTCAACAGCACCTAAATAGATACAAAAGAAATTTCCTAGAGGCAAAAAGAGAACAGTAAGGGGAATATTGTGATGATAAAAGTAACATTGATGGATTTAAGGGTGGTGGATTGACCTAGAATAGCTGAGGTTGAAGGTTGGTGGGCAGATCTAGGAGACTCTGGATGGTTGGTTGTTGATACAGGCGTTGTTGTTGTTGTTGTTAAGTTGTTGAGTCACAGGCGACTCATAGCGACCCTATGAAGGAGAGTCCTCAACGCTTGGGTGCCTTTCATCCTCTCTCCAAGTTCATAGGGTTTCCGGAGGCAAACTATTATGGAAGTGGATGCCACTCCTCCTTCCAAGCTTGTTTTAATCGGGGAGCTCCACCCCACTCTCTGTCCGCATTGGGTAACCAGCCATTAACACATTTGACACATCAGTGTCACAGTGTTCAGCCTCACAGCAACCAAAAGTGAACGCGGTTAGGCAACTTGTACACCAGGGCTATACGACCTAGAGGAATACTCCAGGTGTAGTCAACAAAATATATACTTGATGAAGGCATAGGATGACGGGAAAAGGTGGAGTAACATTTTCATGTTGACTTCCATCGTAAATTCAGGGACAAGTTCTTGTACAAGATAGTCTTGCTCCAGTACGTAATCACTGGGCAGATTCGAGAAATTCTTCCACTCATTCAACTAAGTCTCCAGCTCAGAATGTAGCAACAGAGGGAACAAAATCCCCGAGGGAGTAGTACCAGAGGGACTGAGGCTTGCTTTCTGTCTGTGGGAATCAACTTCTTTTTCTTCTATTTATGGGTAATCATGACAATTTGATCCTGAATTTACCTTTGTTACTCACCTAAGAAGATAATCTCCTCCCCAGGAGCCCCTTGGGAATCACATCATGAAATCAACTGGGGGGAGGGGAGGACACCCCACTCAAGGTCTGAAAATCAATTGCCTCCCTTCTCATTCTGATTCTGGTTTGAGAGAGAAAACCCAGATAAGTTGTCTTGTTGCAGACAGCACCTACGGATAATCTTTCTTTCTTTTTTTTTTCTCATGATCTCTGCTATTTTTTCCTCATTCATTCAGCATTCCTCTCAATGAAAACTGTGCTTTTAATTTGACAACTGTGTGTTTATGTGTGTGTCATGTGTCTTTTGCCTTCTCTGCTACCAGTACCCATCCCAGAGTCAGTATTAACTGTATCAACTCTGACTCATGAGACCCCGTGTGCGTCAGAATAGAGCTGTGCTTCACAGAATTTTCAACGACTGACTTTTCTGGAAGTTGATCAGGAGGCCTTTCTTGCAATGACTGGATTTGAACCTTCAGCCTTTCTTTCAGTTAGCAGCTCATCTGGTTAGCACATTACCCATTTGTGCCAGCGATCCGGAAATCAAAGATGAATTACATGGGGGAATTGTGTTGTCAGGGACCTTTCCAGAGTGCTAAAGACCAATGATCTCAGTCTAGAGACTAAAGTGTATCTGATCCAGGTCTTTGTTTTTGCAATACAACATATGCATCAGAGAGCTAGACTATGACTAAGGATGACAGGAAAAGAATTGATGCCTTTGCATTGTGGTACTTGAGAAGAGTCTTGAACATACCATAGACTGCAAAGAGAACAAATAGCTCTGTGTTGGAAAGAGTGAAACCAAGTTTCTCCTTGGAGACAAAGATTTTGAAGCTCCTTCTCACATATTTTGGGCACATGGCCAGGAGAGACCAGTCCTTAGACAAGGACATCATGCTTGGAACGGTGGAGGAACAGCGCAGGAGAGAAAGACCCTGGAGGAGATGGTTTAACATGGTAACTGAGGTAATGGGGTCAGGCATGTTGGAGTCAGTGAGACTGGCTCAGGACAGGGCAGCCTTCAGAGCTGCCGTACATAAGGTCACTGTGAGTAGCAGGTGACTTGATGACACATAACAACAATGACTCTGCATCCACATAGTAGTTCTGTACTTGACTAGAGATTTCCCATTTCCCCCTCTAGACTCACTCAGCACCCTTCTCCTCCCTATTGTGGACTTCAGGAACTGCAACCAGAAGTTCTTTTTACCTCTGCTTCCACTTGGGTTTCATCAATGAGAACACTCACAAGAGATCAGAGGGAGAGAGAATGAATGAATATTCCTTTAGCGTCCAGTTAAGGGCTTTGCGGATGACTGCATTGTTGCATCACAGTTCCTTTAAAGCATTCTGCTCTGGATTCCAAAAACTACTCCTTTCCTGGGACTAGAAATAGCACTACTGCCCCAAGGAAATGTAGTCTCCATTGCAGTTTCTCCCAAACCTGCCCACCTACTAAAGTAATTCCTTTATTAAGCTACCTATAGTATTCTAATTTGAGCTTATCATCTTTTTCTAGATAGGGAACTAACAATGGGCATTCATGAACTGAGGCCCTTCACAGTGTCGAGGCATGACTAAATGTGTAAAGATCAACATAAGGGGACAGGTCTGTAACAGAACAAACAAGAGAAAATACACGAATGAGCAGGAGTCTTGAGAACACGGCAAAATCTGACCCCAAGTAATGGAGAGTGAGGAAGAAGCTTGGGCAGACACATTCTGGACTGTTGTGCAGTCTGAAGAATGTTGGTAAGCTCGTTGGGAAGTTCTCAAGATAATGTCAGCCATTAAAGGAGTCCCTTGATACCATTCTTCGACCTGCTGCAGTAATACTTCTGTGCTCTGTCGTTGTGTAAGAATTTTTTATGGGAATTTGTCATCTGGGAAAATGTGTCAATGATTTCTAAACACAGTAACCTCTCTGTTGCTGGAAGTCTGTCAGACATATTCTCACGGCCACCACACCCATCCTAACAGTGACTTGGAGCACCGTGTTAAGGCTTGTGTATCCCCTAGAGTCACCACTAAGAATCTGTTTCTGTTTGCAATTTATGCTTATTTTTCAAAGAGGGTTGTTGTCAAACATGCCTTAGCCAAATGGTGATGCCAGTATATCTCACCATAGAAAATCTGGCTGGCTAGCTCCCAAATGGCCTTAAAGAGTATCATGCATGATCTTACAAACTTACAACCATCAGTAGTCAAATAATTAACCTGGCAAGCTAAAAAATCCTATTTTCTCAGTACACACCATGCAGTTCACCTCCCACTGCAGATAAACTGACCATGTTAAACAGGCTGGTGTATAAAATTAGAATGCTAATATTTCTCCATCTTTCATGAGAAAACACCGTTAGAAGGAAAAAAAATCCTATTTGAAGTCTGTAGGATTCATACATTCTTTCTTTGTGGAAGTGAAACAAGAACCACAGCCTTGAATGTTATATCAGATCAAGTGGAATTAGTTAAACCCAAGATTTATAGCATCAATATAAGGTAACCTAGTGTATCTCACACAAGGATGTATTACCAATATGATGTGAATACTAAAAATATGATGGCTATAGCCCTGCACATTTATCTACCAATTAAGGACAAATATTGCTTAAGACCATTAATGTAAAAATAGAAAGATTACTATGAGTCGCAAACGATTCGACGGCACATAACAACAACAACAACAACTAGTAAAACATGTACGGGGATCTATGGGGGGAAGCAGTGGGAGCAGAGGTATGAGGATGGGTAGGGGGAAATCACAGGGTCACACAATTTGATGGGTGGAGGGAGAGGGTAAAGAAAAGGGAAAAACCTGGTGGGGACCTGAAAAGACAGGGTCATGGTGGGCATAGTCCAGTGATGATTAATTTTATAAAATGTAATGAATAGATGGTATACCAATTGAAGTATTTCAGATAACAGATGTTGCCCTGGATGTGCTCA
>NW_006399981.1:827957-844059 GCF_000299155.1 Elephantulus edwardii
TTTTTTTTAAAGGAATGCTATTACATACTTAAAATTTATTTGGTAAGGTCTGAACTACATTTTTTATTTGTTTCTTTCCTTTTCCTCTATTTCTGTGGCTGGCAATCACAGATAACACTTCCATTTCTTGTCATTCCAAGGACCTGAGATGAGAAATCACTCAGTCCTTTCCTATTGACCTTGTATATCTAATCCAAAATGTATTGATATTGGGTTTTACTAATTAGGAAAATATTAACAAACAAAACTTGCCATTGAATCAGAAGCTACTTATAGCTGATCCTTCTTTGAGTTTGTGAGGTTGTAAACTGCACAAGAGGGGATTGCCCATCTTTCTCCCTTGAAGCTGCTGGTGGATTTGAACTGATGCTGAGATGCAGCTTTTGAGTTACCAGTGTGACTTTTTACAGATTACCAGAGCACCAGGACTCCTCGAATAGCAGCGATAAAGCCCTTAAAGTCAGGAAAAGCAGTTTTTAGGTAGACTTTGTTCTTGACTAAATCAGTAATCACAAATGAAACACTAAACCTTTCTGGGATGTAGTTGCTTCCTCCTTTGTAAAATGGTAATGGCTACATTTGGCCATGAAGGCTCTTAAGAGGTAAAGTGTGATAATGGATATGAAAGGACTGTAGAAGATATAAAGAGCTCTGCCAAGGCCAAGGACTGCACTTGATGTAGTTGCTTTTTTGTTTTGTTGTAAACATTTCTGCAAACCTAAAGGAGTGCTTGCGTTTAAACCCAAGAAAAGATCTTCAATCATCTGTGGAAAAGTAAGAAAAGCAGACCTCAGCAAACTGATCAAAAGAGAATATTCCTACTGAAAAGTTCTCTGGGTTCCCTCCAGCCTCACACAGTACAATACGGTAATAAGAACCTCATGACTTCATTTCTTTGGGTCATCCCTTCTCCTAACATTGTCTGAGAAGCTTAAGATATATTGTGAGTGTTAGGAGTTGAATTGTGTCTCCCCCGAATAAGCCTTCGAGTTGGCTCCTATCCCTATGGGAGTGATAATATTTGGAAATAGAATTCTTCTTTTGCTATATCAGAGTTGTTGTGTGCCAATGAATTGGATTTGACAGATAGCTGACCCTCCAGTGGGTTTTCAGATGCAGAAAAGTGAATGGGAGGAGATAGTCCATCTTTCTCCTGCAGAGCAGCTGGTGGATTTGAGTCGCATACTTTTGCATTGGCAGAACAACTCCTTACCACTAGGCCACTAGAGCTGCCTATCAGAGTAATAATCACTTTTGAGTTATAAGAAGACACAGAGAGGAACTCCCAAAATTGAAGCCCGTAATCACCTTTTGAACCTGGAATAAAGCTTACTCACAAGGCCTAACTTTCAGCTTAACCACTAGTCAGAACTATAAGGTGACGCTAACACCAGGGAAGCACTTACTTTTCAGAATAACCAACCATTTAACATCGAAAGGGCTACATTTGTCCAGGAAGGAAGAAAAGAAAGACGGAAGGACTAGTGGAGGAGGGGAAAAAAATCACAGCAAGCAAGTGGAAAGATTGTGGGTATTTTAGTTAATATTATAAACAAATATGAGCATAAATGGTGGAATGGAAACCAATTTTGTTTGTAAACTTTCACTCAAATCACAACAACAAAAAAGTTTCTCTTATCAAAAAAAAATACTGAGACACACACTCAGAGAAAGACAGATGCTGTGTGTCAATGTAGACAAGCCAAGGAACCAAGCAGTGCCCAGGGTAACTGCCAAAAAAGACCCTGATAGAGAGTTTCCATCTCCAAGACTGTAGGGAAAGACATTTTTGTGTTTTTAAGCTGCTCATTTGTGGTATTTGTGTTACACCAGCTCTAGGTGACTAAGGTAAGAGTTGACTATAAATCACTTTTAGTCACAGCCCCAAAAATCTATTGATGAGGGAAAGGGCTCTTCAGGTTCCAGGGTATAGAATTTAGGACTCTTGATGCTTCAAGGTCCATTTCTAAATAACTTGATGAAGAGACAGAATTTGTTGGTAATGAATTATCCTGACTGTGGGAAGGTTACAAGTGCAGCTGGGGGTTGGAAACATCAGAATAACTTAAACACTGCCTTAGGCCAACTCTTCACCTTTCGTCTACTGCTCTGTACTTCATTGCCTTAGAAAGACTGCTTTGAGGAGATGGGAGGCATGGCCACATTTCAGTGCTAGGCCTCTTATCTCAATCTTCCCCAACAAAATAGAACCAGTTGGAAACATTCTGGAGAACAATTGTGTCTGGTTTTTAGTCAGATGCCAACTCCTGGACTAGTCAATCATGGCCAGAGGACTAGTTATCATGACTTGTCAAATTGAGTCAAGCCCTATCTGACTGGTAGAGTCACTGATCCATGTTGTTCTTGTAGGCTTCATTAAGTCAACTCTGACTCATAGTGACTCTCTGAACAGCACGTCTGAACTTTGCCCCACCCTGTTTAATCATTGCTGTGCCCAGGCCCATTATGGTAGTTATAATGTCAATCCATTTCATTGATAGTCTTCCTTTCTTTCACTGACATTCTACCTTTCCCAGCAAGATATCCTTTTCCAAGGGCTGGACCCTCCTGACAACATGCCCGAGTCTATGAGATGGAGTTCCATCATCTTTTCCTCTAAGGAGCACAGTAGCTATACTTCCTCCTAGACAGATTTGTTTATTCTTTTGGCAATCCATGGGATATTTGATACTCTTCACTAACATCACAATTCAGAGACAATCGAGTCTTCTTTAGTCTTCCTTACTCATTGTGTAGCTTTCAAATACATTTTCGAACTTTCAGGAAGCAACTGAAAATACTGTGGCTTAGATTAGGTGCACCTTAGTCTTTAAAGTGACAACCTTTTTTGTTAGCACTTTGGAGAAGTTCTTGATGACACTAGATTTTCCCCAGCGCAGCACATCTTCTGATTACATAACTGCTATTGTCATGGATGCTGACTGTGGATGCAAGTAAAAAGAAAAAATAATTTCAATCTTTTCTCCAACTACCATGATGTTGCCTATATTGAGATGTAACTTTCACTGAAGACTTTAGTCAATGATCATCTATAGTAAGTGCTTCAAGTTGTTCCAATTTTTTTGCAAGCCAAATTGTGTCATTTGCAAAACACAGGTTGTTGAGAGTCTTCCTCCAATCCTGATGCCATATTTTTCTTCCAATAGTCAAACATCTTGAATAGTTTGCTCAATACACAGTTTGAATAAGTACACAGAGAGGAAACAACTCTGACACATACCTTTACTGATTTTAAACCATGTATCCTATTTCTTAAATCTATTCAAACAACTGCTTATTGGTCTATACATGTTTCTTTATGATTATATTGTAGTGTTCAAGGATTTCCATTCTTCTCAATGTTATTAACAATTCGCCGTGATCTATACAGTCAAACTATGGCCAAATGACTAGAAGAAATTAATATTTATTCCCATTCAAAAAAACAGTGATGCAACAGAATGAAGAAATTATTAAACAGTATCATTAATCCTACATACAGATAAAACCTTGTTGAAGATTACTAAAAATGGCTAGAACAGTACATGAACAGACTTTTATTGTTGTATACCATTGAGTTGAAACTGACCCATAGCTGAGCCTCAGGTGGGTTTTCAGAGGCAATTAATCACATAGGAGGAGATTGCCCATCCTTCTTCCATGGAGTGGCTGGTGGATTCGAACTGTGTGCCTTTGGGATTGCAGGGCAGCTTCTTGCCACTATGCTACCCTAACTGACAGACTACTGCCAGAAATTCGACCTGAATTTAGAAGAATGACACAAGGGATATCATTGCTGATGTCAGATGGATGAATAATAAAAAGAGAGAATACCAGAGGATTTCTATTTGTGTTTTATTGACTATGTGGATCACAACAAATTGTGGATAATATTGAGAAGAAGGGGAATCCCAAAATAGTCAGTTGCACTTCTGTACAACCTATACGTAGAACAACAAGCAATTGACGAAATAGAACAAAAAAACATGTCATGGTTTAAAATCTGGAAGGATGTGTGCCAGAGTCTTATCTTTTATCTGTATCTATTCAATCTATAAGCTGATCAAATTGTTCAAATGCTTCTACTCAAAACTTGAATCTGTTCTTCATTTCTTTTAGTTTGAGAAATGCCAAATGAGTTCTTCCTTCTTTATTCTCCAGCTCAAGCCTCTTGCACACTTCCTTATAACACTGCTTTGTCTTCTCAAGCTTCTGTTCGGCAGTCTTGCTTCAGCATTCCTTCCCCTTGTTTTGGAACCATTTTGTTCCAGTGTTAGAGTCTTTTTTGACTGTTATTTTGGTCTCTTCTTTCTTCTCTGCTTTTTCTTCATAGGTGATGTCCTTGATGTCACCCCACAACCCATTCAATCATTGGTGTTCAGTGCATCAGAATTATTTCTGAGATGCTTTTAAATTCATTTGAGATAGACTAAAGGCCATAGTTTGGTTCTTATGGACTTTTTTCATTTCCTTCACCTTCAATTTGTACTTGCATATCAGTAGTTGATGCTCTGTTCCACTATCAGTCCCTGGCCTTGTTTTGAATGTCTCTTTCCAGAAAAGTACTCACTCCAATTCTAGTCCTTCAAGTGAGGTCCATGTGTACAGGTTTGGGTTTTTTGTATTTTTTTTTTTTTTAGTTTTACTGTTGTTTGTTTTGGTTTTTTTAAGCATATCAATGAATACATAATCTATGTACAAAATTCTATCAGGTGATCTCCAGCCTTTTTTCTGTTACCAAGGCTGTATTTTCCAACTACCATTCTTTCCTCTGTGTTTTCATCCCTTGAATTCCAGCCATCAATTATTAATGTACCTCAATTATATATTTGATAAATATTAGACTGTCAAAGTTGGTAGAAATCTTCAATTCCATCTTTGGCTTGTGTGGTTGATGTATATATGTGAATAATAGTTGTATTATATATGTAGATCATCCATGTAGAACAGCTCTGTGATTTACAGTTATTCTCAGAAGAGAAGATATTAGTAGAATTTGGACAGTTGACTTAATTGTACAGATTGCCTCAATGTTTGGTCTTTTTTTAACCAAGAAATACAGAGTCTGGATGTCCAATCTATATAACACCACATTTGGCTATGTCATGTTTAGGACAAATATTCTTAGAGTTTTTTTCTGGTTTTGTATATGACTGTTAAACAGTCTCTTATTACTCACAGCAAAAATCTACTCAAATCCATAACATAGCTCACAGTGACATTGCTCTACATATTGCTTTAAGAGTAGCAACTGGAGTCTTATCTAAAACAAGGATCCTATAACAAGTTTACAGAATACCACAGGACCTCTACAGGAAAAGACTGATGACCAATTACAAAGTGGGCACAAGATATGGAAAGACTCTTTGACAGAAGACATTCAAATGGTCAACACACATGAAGAAATACTCAAAATCACTGGCAACAAGAGAGATTCAAATAAAAACTATGAGTTTTGATCATAATACCAAAACCACAAATACCATCTCACCCCAGTAGCAGTGGGAAAGTTTAACAGGACAGCAAGCAATAAATGCTGGAGAGGATGTAGAGAGATAAGAACTCTGATACACTGTTGGTGGGATTGTAAAATGGTACAACTATTCTGGTAGGCAGTTTGAGGCTTCCTCAAAAAGCTGAACATGGAAATTCCATATGACATAGCTATTCTCCTGCTAGGAATATACTCCAAGGAAATTAGAATAGAGACAAAAAATGGAAATTTATTCATCAATGTTTATAGCAGTGGTATTTACCATAGAAAGAACATGTAAACAGCCCAAATGTCCAACCACAATTGAATGGTTGGAGAAATTGTGTGACATTCACATGATGGAATACTACGCAGCACTCAGGAGCAACGATTTCAAAAAACACTACATAATTTGGGTGAGAATGGAAAGCATTATACTGAGTGAACTAACTCAGTCTAACAAGGATGAATACTACATAAGATCATTATTGTAAAAATAGAAGGATAACTTGTAAGGTATATATGGGGGTCCAAGGGAGGAAGGAGTAGGAGCAGAAGGGTGAGGATGAGCAGTGGGGAAATCACAGGGTCACACAATTTGGTAGGTGGAAGGAGAAGATAAAGGAAATGGGAAAGATTTGGTGGGGACCTGAAAAGATGGGTAATGATAGGCATAGTCCAATGGGGATTAATTTTATAAAATACAATGTGTGGAAACTAGTGTATGAAACATAATGTCAATGAAGGACAGTGTGAACCGCATCCACATGCACAAGTTATTGAGTGGCCATCTAAGATGCATTATCAGATCCTCCCACCCCTGTTCAGGGCACAGACGAGTAACAAAAGGACCCTTTAGAGTAGTGAGAGAAGATCTTCACCCTGAAACCTACTGCATCCCTTTCCAGCAGGAAGTAGCTAAGAGAATACGCCATCCCCTTTTCCTTATGAATCAGGGTGAAGTCTCTCTCAAGGAGGAGTGATAGGGGATGGCAAAGGACACCGTGATAAAGGAGATTAATCAGAATTGGCTTTGACAAGCACTGTGGCAATTGGACAATTAAAACAGACTTTCAAGGGGGGGAAAAAAGAACTGGGGAGGAGGGTAGAGAAAAGAGTGCAACAATGAATGAATGAAAACCCTAAATCTCTGTAAATGTTCATTTAAATTAATAAAATTTAATTAAAAAACTAACTTTTGAAAGTAAAAAAAAAAATCAAAGATGCATGGAAACAATTAGTCCTAAGAATAGAGGACCACCTTACCTCAGCTTCCTGAACTTCCCTGAAACCAGAAGAATTAAATGATACCCAATTACCTTTACCTCTTATGCCGAAAAAGACCACAATGGAAGGTTCCTGATAGACTAAAAGGAAAATGTTGAACACAACTCAAAATCATAAAGAAGACCAGGCTTAATAGTTCAATAGAGACTGGCGGAGTCCTTGAGACTATAACCCTCCACCACCATTCAGACTGGAAGCTGAACTCCCTCACATAAAGTAAACAATAGCATCAGGAAAGTACGTTGTTTTTGTTCTTGTTGTTAAGTACTGTGGAGTTGGAACTAACTCATAGTGGATCTACCAGTAAGTTTTCAGAGGCAGTAAATCGCATAGCATGAGACTGCTATCTTTCTCCCTTGGAGCAATTGGTGGATTTCAACCACATGTCTTTGTGTTGGCAGCACAATTCCTTACCACTAAGCCACCAGACCCTACCAAAACAACCAAACCCAAGGGATCAAAAGGGCAGAAGTATTTGCCTGGGATAAAATTCAGAAAGCAGGAAAATACAGGCAAGAAAAAGAATGAACACCGTAAACTTGGAGGGTGAGGAGAAGATGTGTGGAGACAAAGAGCATTGTTATATTGAGGTGACTATAACTGATGCAATAAATAAAAATATTTATCATTTGTTGAATGGAATACCAAACTGCTCTGCAAAGTGTAACTTAAATCACAACAAAAATTCATCTAAAAACTCTACCCAGACATTTGATTTTTTTCCAAGGAGTCTGACTTTGTGATCCTATACACATGGTTAACTTTGTCCTTTCCCTTCCAAGCATCTCAAACTACACTATTAAAGCTCATGTATTAACTCATTTCCATGGCAACAAATGATTCTCTTTTTTCCTTTTCCCTTCCTCCATCACTTACATATAGTATGGAAAGGGTAGAGGATGTCATTAGATTGTCTTACTAAAGTAGGGACTTGTACTACTAGGAAAAATAAAAAGTTAATTATTATCAAGTACGGGGCGGGGGGAAGATAGTGTATATACACAAAGGGAGCTCTCATGGCCTAGTGGTAAGGAATCACACTGTCAATTCAAAGCCCTGAGGTTCAAATCCACCAGCTGCTCTGCGGGAGACAGATGGGCAATCTTCCCCAGTGCCATGTACTGTCTCTAAAACTACTGGAAGGTCAGGTATGAGTTAGGTCTGACTTGGTTGCACGTAACAACAGCCATGCCTGCATACATATAAAGAGGCTGAACTTTCCCCAGAGGCACAAATTACATTTAATTTTCCCTAAAAGTAGCAAAATAAATAAAATTTCTGAAAAAAATACAATTACTTCCAGGCCAAATCTTTTGGAATTGTGATTATTGTTGTTGTTGTTATGTGTCGTCAAGTTGCTTGCGACTCATAGTGACCCTATGTACAACAGCCCTAAACTGTCTTCTGTCCTGTGCCAATTGCACTGTCTCTGACACACCCATCCCAATTACCCCAGTCACTGAATCAATCCATCTCCTAGAGGGTCTTCCCCTCCTGCGCTGTCCCTCCACCCTCCCAAGCATGATGTCCCTCTCCAATGACCGGTCTCTCCTTATAACATGACCAAAGTATTGAATCATATAATTTTTGGAAACATGATTTTTTCTTTAATTATAGAGAACTTTTTTCTTTTACAATGACTTTATGTTTTAGGTCCTGATAGAGACAAGCCACAGTTCCTAGGAAATTTTCCATCTTAGTCAAAAGCAAACAAATGAGCTTTTTTTAAACGTACGAACTCTAACTAATATCAATGTAGTTGACATGAACAATCATAGCAAAGAGAGTTACATGTCCAATCCCTGAAAAAAACAGAAAGAGATACGCAGAAAAAAAAAGATTGCTTTGTTTTCTTTCTCATGTAATTACTATTTTTACTGTCATGAGATGGCAGTTTGGACAGCGGCATGTCTCAGTGGCACAAAGCCCTATGGTGGAAATAAACGCTCTCCAAGTTACAAAAATGGACTGTCTTAGAAAAACATTTGTCTTATGAAACATTTGTTCATTCAAATAAAAATGTAGTATCAGATTTAACCTCACTCTAAAACAATACTCATTATTATAATAAAATGGCATTATAAACTTCTCAATGCTTATGAATACTCATTTGTTAACTGTTGTTAGATACAGTCGAGTCAAGATTGACTCAGTCACCCTGTGAACAGTAGATCTGAGCCCTGTCGTATCCTGTGCCATCCTCATTACCGCTGACATACGTTTAGTCCACGACTGTAGTCACTTTGTCAAACCATCTTGTTGAGGGTCTTCCCCTCTTTCATTGACCTTTCTCCTTTCCAAGCTTAATATCCCTTTCCAAGAAATACAGAAATACCCCTTCCTAACAACATGCACAAAGTATATAAGGTGAAGTTTTGCCTTTCTTGGCTCTAAGGTTGTTGTTGTTATTTGTTACATGCCATCAAGTTGATTACAGCCCATAGAGACTGTCTGAACAACAGATCTGAACCCTCTCCTTTCCTGTGCCATCCTCACACTTCCTGACACTAGAGTCCATTGTAGCACTCACTGCGTCAGTCTTCATGGTTGAGGGTCTTCCTCTTTTTGTGCCAACCCTCCACTCTTTCCAACATCATGTCATTCTCCAAGGACCTCGACGAAGTGACTGCCAAAAAAATTTACTTGATCCCAATCCCTAGAACTCATGAATATTTAGAAGGAGACTCTTTGCATATATAATTAACTTGAAGATTTTGATGATTACCCAGATTATCCACATGGGCCCTATAGCCTGTGTAAAAGTCTTCACACCTACAAGACAAGGCCCGGTGGCAGAGGAGTTGACTTGGGAGCTGTGCAGATCCCTCTGAACAATGAATGCGGCAGTTGTCAGAAGAAGTTGAATACATCATTTGACACTTCATGGGCTTGCCTGCCCAGAAATGTAAGAATGGACCTTGGGAGTGGGGTGGGGGTGGAGTAGAGAGAGGAAGAATAGACTTGACTCATTTGGAGAAGGGGAAGAGTTTCTCCTATGAGAATCTATAATTATTTTTCACTTTTTGCTTTCTATAAATAATTATAATAATAGTGACTTTCACTTTGCCAACACTGTATAATTAGCTCCTATATCCAGCTCAACCACGGAGCAACATAGTATCAACACAATGGTTGATTCCAGTGGGTGTACCTGTTCCATTCATGGCAAGGTCTAAGGCATGGTCTAGCCACATGTCAAATGAAGACAGAAAAGTGAGCATACAGAATTTCTCAGGCAGTCAGTCAACACATGTTAGCAACTACTGTTATATCAGCTTCCTCAGTATCACTACAGAAGGTATATCTATAGCTAATGAAAGAAAGTTATAGGGAGGCAGAATTTAGTCTAAGAAAAGAAAAAAAGAAAAGAAAAGAATTTGTTCTAATCATCAGAACTAGAATGAATGTAGCAACAAATCTAGGCAGCTAATAAGCCTTTCCTGCCTGGAAGGATTTGAGCAGAGGAGGGAATTAGGGATGTTGGAGAATAAATTCTTGCATGGGGAGGGAAGTTGAACTATCCAACCTCTGGGACTCTTCCCAGTCTTGAGATTTTGTCATTTTACAATTTAGCATAGCCTAGGGATGTTTGCAAAGTGTCATCATAACCAACTGTTCTCATTTTGGGGGGCAAGCAGCCCAAATATGACATCAGCTGAAGAGGTCACTGAGGTAATGGGAAATAGTGCAGAAGGATTTATTAGAATTATGTACTAGAGCACAAAGCCAGAACCTGATTTCTACATCAAATGTGATGCTGTAGAGATGGGATGCTCGCTCCTGTTAAGTAGATAATCATATAATAATAATAATAAAAGCAATCTTTTGGAGAAGAGAGGCAATGAACACAATCAAAGAGAAAGGTAGTGTGAAATTTATTAAAGAAATGAGGAAGAGTCCTTAAGTCAGGCGCCAGAATTTTGGCAAACCAGGCCTTACAGATGAATGGAAAGGAGCCAAGAGCCTCACCGGGGGCCACTCAGGGGATGATTAAAGCATGAGCCAGGACCTTGGCCACTGCTCCAGTCCCATCTCTCTGAATTCTTCAGAGATTAAGAAAATGATTATGGGGAGATTTGTATGAGCTCAGGAGTGAGCTGAGAACACATCTCTCCATATCTCGGGCACACTGCAAGCAAAATTGACCCTCCAGAAAAATAGGAAAATACTGACTTTCAGAAACCAAAAGCTACCTTCATGAAGAACCTAGGAAGCATTAGCGCAGGCCATTGGCTGGACCAGTGGTCGCCTACCAGGTAAGAGTTACACTACCAATCAAAAGGGAGGAAATGCAATTTCACCAACTACTTTTGTGGAAGTATAACCCAATTCACTGTTCAACCTAGCAGGAAAGGAAGCATATACTATGAAATTGATGATAAGACCAGAAGATTGAGTATTATGGAGACTGTTAGACAAAATATGTCAAATGCAAATGGGAAAAGAGTAACAGACCAAGATATGTCACCAATTTGGCCTTTCCTTATTTGCTTTCATTTTCTCTCAGAACTTAAATTCCCTTTCATTTACAATATTTTATGTCCCACTGATGTTGTAATATGGTTACATAGACAGAGTGAGAACATTCAGGACTGATGGAGTTTTAAAAGTTGATTCAATGGCAAAGAAGATCTGGGTTCAACACAGTGGCCCTGCAGCCAACAATCTGGAATTTTAGGTTCCAGTTGCGACATTCCCAGTGTCGTAATGGACCCTTGTGCTTTGTGTTTCAAAAGGAAACAGGAAGGAAAAATGTCCAGAACCGGATCTGCCCAGTATAGACAAATATTTTCAAAATGGAGCAGAAGTCGTATTTCTAAGGAGTCATGTTTATCTCCACAGATGATAATTACTGCTTTCTTATAGGATTTAAGTTACTAAGACAATGGAAGTACGTCCAAATTTAAGAGAACGTTATGAAAACATTTAAGTATAAAAATTATCATGAAATTTCTATAGTTTTGAGTTAAATTTTGAAATACCACTTAGTCCATGACATAAAGAAGTCCTGGTGGCACAATGGTTAAGCACTTGTTTGGTAACCTTAAGGTCAGTAGTTTGAATGTATCAGCCTCTCCAAGAAAGATGTGGTTGTTTCCATAAAATGTCAACCCTGGAAGCTCTGTGGATCAGTTTTACTTCATCTACACTCACTGGGAAGTGATTTGATGGCAATGGGGTTGGCTTTGGGTTTGACCAGGATTTAAACTTCACATGTAGATCATAAATCACGAGCATCACAAAGTAACAGTCTATGATGTCACCATTATGGAGTCAATGACTTTTTCTAAGATTATGTTGAGAGATCACTTAAGGGTGTCTTTGGTAAAATGAATAAAAATATGTAGACTTAAAAAAAATGTAGACTAAAAGAGATCAAAGACCTTTGAGAAAGACAATTTAAAAATTAGAAGAAAATGTCCCATGTTTCAGAAGAGAAACAATCCAGTGAGTTCTGTGGTCTGTGAAATCACGCAGGTGTGGGTCAGGATCCTGTCTCCACACTCTCTAGGGGTGACCCATACAAGTAACATCCTCTTTGAGCCTTGGTGTCCTGCCTTTTAAAATATGGAAATATATTTTTCCTAAGACTATGATGAGGGAGCTCTGATGGCCTGGGGATAAGGAGCTGCACTGTCATCTCAAAGGTACATAGTTCAAACCTACGAGCTGCTCTGCAGGAGAAAAACAGGCAATTCCCTCTCACGCAAATAACTGCCTCTGACAAACACTGGAAGGTTAGCTATAAGTCAGTTCCCACTCGATGGTACACAACAACAGCAACTACAAGACTGTAGTGAGGGAGCTTTGCTGGCACAGTCACCATAAGGAACTGCACGCAAACCTGAAGGTGATAGCTCACTGACTGCTTGAATCCTCCAGTGACACTGAAAGATAAAAATGGATAATCTCCTCTGGTGCCATTAACAACCTCCTGAAAACCCACTGGAAGGTCAGTTATGAGTCAGTTTAACTCCGTGGCAGTGAGAGAGTGAGACTGTAGTTAGCATTGCTGCTGTTGTTAGTTGCTACTACATGAGTTTCAATTTGTGGAGACCTTATGCATGTTGTTGTTATATGCAATAGAGTCACCTGTGACTCATAGAAACCCTGTGTACAACAACTCTGAAGCCTGCCCTTGTCCTCTCCTGTGCTGTCCCTCCACTCTTCCAAGCATGATGTCCTTCTCCAAGGACCAGTCTCTCCTGGCCACATGCCTAAAGTATGTGAGACTGAGCTTCAAAATCCTAGCCTCCAAGGAGAGACTTGGTTTCACGCTCTCCAAGACCCATTTGTTTCCTTGGTGGTCTATGGTACACATAGTGGGTGTTCAAGACTTGTCCAGCACAGCAACTCAGAGGCATCAATTCTTCTTCTGTCATGCTTAATCATTGTTCAGCTCTCTGATGTTTATCAAGTAATTGCAAAGACTATGGTCTGGATCAGGAACACCAAGATTCCAGACTGACATTGTTGCCTCTCAGTACTCTAGAAAGGTCCCTGACAGCAGATTTACCTAATGCAATTCTTGATTTCCTGACTGCTGTTGCCAAAAGTGTTGATTGTGGAGCTGAGCAAGATATAACTCTTAACCACCTCAATCTCTTCTCCATCCATCGTGGTGCTGCCAATTGGCCCAGTGGTGAGAATCTTTGTTTTCTTGATGTTGAGCTTCAGTCTGTATTGAAGATTTCAGTCCTTGACCTTCTGCAGTAAGCGTTTCAGGTTCTTCTCAGTTTCAGCAAGCAAGGTTGTGTCATCTGCGTAACGTAGGTTGTTGATGAGTCTTCCTCCAATTCTGATGCCACGTTCCTTCCCATAAAGGCCAGCCTCCCAAGTGATCTGTTCTGTGAGTGGATTGATACATAGATTCTTCTGTCTTCCTTTTTCCTTACCAACTTTCACATGCACATTATTATGGCTTGAGCCACATAAGGGTGTATTTTTGCTTTTTAAAACTTTAAGAAAAATTCATTAAATGATGAGGATTATTGAGTAAAAAGTAAAGAACTAGAAAATCATTAAACAATAGCTATCATTATTGTCTTCTGAAAATCCAGAGTGCTTTATGGAGTAAAAGATGATGAGGCTTCACACCACATACTTCGGGCATGTTACTAGGATGGGCTATTCATTTGAAATGGATGTGCTACTCAGAAAGGTAGAGGGTCAGCAAAGGAGAGGATGCCCCTGGGCCAGGTGTATTGACACGGTGATTACTGCAATGGGCTCTAATGTGTCAGGAGGTATGAAGATGGCACAAGATAGGATGGGACTCAGATATGTTATTTATAGGGTTGTTATGGGTTGTATGTGACTCAATGGCATCTATCAACAACAAGAACAACATCATTATTGTTGCTTACCGGTGAGTTGGAACTGACTCATAAGTAGCCCTCCAGAGAGTTTTTAGAGGCAGTTAATCAGGCTGGAAGCAGGAGTGGCATCCGCTTCCTAAATGGCTTGCCTCCAGAAACTCAGTGCTCAGGCCTCTTGTTCATAGGGTCACTAAGAGTTGTCTACGACTCGACAGCACCACCACCAACAATCTTAAAGGAGGAGAGTGCCCATCCTTCTCCCCCTGAGCTGTGGGTGGATTTAAACCACATGACTTTATGATTGCAGCACAGCTTCTTACTACTATGCCACCAGAGCTCCCTTATTGTAATGATAGAGATATAATATAAAAGGCACCCCCTTAAGCTCAATGGGAACTCAAAGGGGAATCCATTTATTACCTATCTCCTACTTTGGGCAGATTTATGGTCTGACTCATGACCACAGTGATTCATCTAGCAGGTCTCACTGACATGCTCAGAATCAAGAAGTTGACACCAACAATTTAAACAAAAATATTTAAAAAGCATTTTATCCCACTCTTCAGTTCCTCTGTTGGAGGCTTACCTAATGTCTAGGTTCTCAGCATCTTGACAAAGGAGAAAAATTAGTAGGGAATGCTCCGGTTTATAATACTTGTGTTCTGTGAAGGATATGAATGTGGTCATGTAGGGGAATTCTGTGATCCTAGATCTCAGTTTAGAAGCTGGTGTTGAAGCGGATTTCCTGTAGTGGTAACAGTTTACCAGAATGGTTGAGTCAACAGCTTTGACTTTGCTGTCTGGTATGAATTAGTTAGTTGACTCATTCAGTATATAATAATGAGTGGGGGTTTTGTGCCATGTACTAGGACTAGGTAAGAGTCATTGCAAGGTCTGTGAGGAAGAAAAAAGAGTAAATAAGGACCAGACAGTGTAAGGGGAGCGATGGAAAGTGCTATTTTAAATTACATGCCCTTTGAACAGAGCTGAGGCCTTTATATTTATTACCATTCTTTTTGTATGTTGGTTTTGGTTTTTTTTTTAAATATTTCCCCTTGGGTGTTTTTTTAAATAATAATTCATTTATGCTGCATTTCATTCATATCCCTTGAGTTTTATACAATCTTTCACTTACATTGTGTTTCACACCATCATTCATTCATTCAATGGAGACTTTAAAAGGTGGTATAATAATCGGCATAGGTCACTGGTAGTTCCAGAAAATATAAAGCATGTGAATGATTGTAAGAACAGAGATTTTTAGTAGGCGAGGAAAGGAATAAAGAATGAGGACACCTGAGGTGGAGTCTTTGAGGGCAGAGGGGGGAAAAAAAGCAAAGACTTTGAGATAAATATGTGGGCATATGTGAGGAACAGAAAAAGGTCATTGTAACTGGAGTGTCAATAAAGAGAGTGGGAGAAGATGGGATCCATGAGTTAGCAGCAAGGTGTTGTTATTTAAGTAGATATGAGCCATTCAATGGCTTTACGAAGGGGAATGTTGTTTTAACTGTATTAAGACTACAACAAAACCGGGAGCAGAGTAATTGCAGAGATATTATTGCTACTGGGTGCTACGAGTCAGTGCTGCCTCATAGTGATGCTGTTAGAACTGCCCACGGGGTTTTCCTGCCTAATCTTTGTGAGAGTAAATCATAACTTGCTCCTCCTTTGGTGCCTCTGGGTGAATTTGAACTATCAATCATTTGATTAGTAGCCAAGCACTCAACCATTTATGCTACCAGAGCTCCTTCCTTATTTGCAGAATAAACAAACTAAACCCACCGCTTGCTCTCTAGTTGATCCTCAGTCACAGTAATCCTTTAGGACAGAGTAGAACTACCCAAACCTCTTCTTTCCCCGTATGGAGCAGCTGGTAATTTTTTTTTAACAATACCAACGTTATTAGGCTAAAGCTCACTGGAGATTTGGGGGGGTTCCCCCCGCTTTTTAGATTGGTTTGCATTCAATTCACATACATTATATTTCATTCATATAGATATTTGAGAGCAAATGGTGTTAC
>NW_006399981.1:845334-855210 GCF_000299155.1 Elephantulus edwardii
CAGTGATTTTGACAGTTGGTAATTTTTACCTTTCCATTAGCAACCCAGCGGTTTGACTAATTGTAGAATAAAAGCCACTGCCTTTGAGTATGATAACGCACAAAGATCCTTTATGGAGTTTCCAAGACTGTAAATCTGTGTAAGAGCAGACTGCCCAAATTTCTTTCTCAGAGTCACTAGTAGATTTGAACCACTGGAGATGCATGGCCTATTGTTGCAGACTGAGGGTAAAGTATATTAATAAGTATTAATAACGATACAGAACACCAAGAATGCAAGTAAAAAAAAAAGGTAAAGTAGGAAGGTAACAGTTCCCAAACTACTAAAGTGAACTGAAGCCCTGGTCTGAGCTTCCCTGTGCCTTTATTGAAAATTACCAGGGAGCAAATCACAAAGAGACTTCAATGCAAATGAAGCTAAGCTCTTTCTATTGAAAATCTTATGCTTGAGTTAGGAGGAAAGGGTTAGCAAATACAAGAGTCCTGTAAATGCTTAAGGTTTGCCTTAGTGCCTACCCCTCTAAACATTTAAGGATTGCCTTAGTGCTTCAGGGTGAATTCCAGCTTGTATCCTCACCTCCCTCATATCCTGAAATAGCATTTGGTTTATTATATATATTTATTATGAAATTTGGCTCCCCACAGCCTGTGGTTAGTAGTGCACCATGCTATGGATTAAGTCATCAGCACAGGATGGGTTTTTTTGGGTTGTTATTATATACTGTCAAGTTGGAACGGATTCATAGCTGACCCTTCAGTAGGTTTTCAGAGACAGTAAATCACCTGGAAGGAGATTACCCATCTTTCTCCCGTGGAGCCGCTGGTGAATTTGAAACATGTGTCTTCTGGTTGGCAACACAACTCCTTTTCACTAAGCCACCACATCCCTTTAATTGCAGGATAGGAGACAGATATCATAATAATGTAAACTGATAGATGATGGGGACTTTGGACTTAGATGATAACAGTAGAGGTGATGAAACATAATCAACTTCTACTCATATCCCTGATGAATTATATGTGGAGTACACAAAAGAGAGAGGTCAAGAACTCTTGACAAACAAAATAATGCACTGACATTTACCAAGATGAAGTTTGTTGTTGTTAAGTGCCATAGACCTGAACACTTGTATAACTTTCATCGTTTCTCCAAGCTCATAGAGTTTCTGGAGGCAAGCTATTTCAGAAGGGGACGGCTCTACTGCTTCCAAGCTTGTTTTAATCGAGGAGCTCCAACAAACCCTGCCCACCATGGGTAACTATTATCACATTTGACACATCAGTGTCACAGTGTTTAGCATCACAGCAACCACGAGTTACCTCTGTACAGCAAATGAACAGACCAGTGCTATACCACTTAGAAGAATGTTTAACCAAAAACAATTAAAACCAGGCCTGAGGGCCACAGATTAAAATCACGCATCTCCTTTGCCTTGGTAGTATAACTTTCTATCCACTAGGCCAACAGAGCTCTCTTGTTGTTGTTGTTGTTGTATAGCATAAAAAAGAAATATTTCTGTTTGGCAATATTATGTTTAAGATGCCTCTTAGGTATTCAAGTTTTCTCAAACTGGATTTTAATCCCATCTCTATCATTTATGAGTTATATATTTTGGTCCAGTTACCTAATTTCTCTGAGCCCCAAATATTCTCATTTGTACAATAGGAATAAAACAGTGTTCACCAACATCTACTCTGTATTTCTGGATGGGGGAGCTGATTTTTCAGTGTATCTTTCACACAGACTTTGGTTGCTGGTGTTAGGGGTCATTGAGTAGAAACTATGGACCACAGAAACCCTATAAACAGCAGAACTGAATCTTTCTCAATCTCGGACAATACTCACAATCATTGCCATGTTCAAGCTCATTGTGGTAGTCATTGCACCAGTCCATTTCATTGAGGGTCTTCCTATATTTTGCCAACCTTCTGTGTTTCCCAGTATGATGTCTCTCTTCAAGGACTATTTCCTCCTGAAAATATTCTCAAAGTAAGTGAGATGAAATGTCAACATCCTTGCCTCTAAGGGTACTCTGGTTATACTTCTTTCAAGGCAAATTTATTTGTCCTTTTGATAGTCCATGGGATATTCAATATTCTATGCCAACATAGCAATTCAAAGGCATTGATTCTTCAGTCATATTTACTCATTGTCCAATTCTTAGATGCAAATGAAAATAGGAAGCAAATGAAAATACCTAGACTTGAGTCAGGTATCCCTTAGTTTTTAACCTGGCATCCTTGCTCTTTAGAATTTTGCAGAGGTCCTTGACAGCATATTTCCCCAAAGCAACACATATTTTGATTTCCTGACTGCTTCTACCAAAGGTGCTGATTGTGGATTCAAACAAAATTGCTTTTGTACTATTTGGTCAATGGCAGAACACTACTAGGACATTAGAAAAAGGCAAGAAAAAGCCAATATATTTCCTTACACTCTTCCCTCAAGCACTATGTCCCACTAAAAGCTGATTTTTTGAGAATCCAGCTCTCACAGGAAAGATTGACTGAGATTCTGACTCATCCCTAGTAATCCTGTGCGAAGGTCCTATTTCTTTAAACCTTTCATGCTCCCTTCCCCCTTTCATTTGTGTTAGGCAAACTTTTTTTAATATTATCTCCCTGTTGACCTAAAAAAGTTTTTAAACAACAAAAGCTACTATTCCTTGTTTTTAAAACTTTTTAGAGGAACTGTAATCAATGCCTTTGAAATGTGATGTTAGGGAAGAGTACTGAATGTGCTGTGAAAATAAAAACAAATCTGTCTTGTGGGAAATGTGACCAAGGTGCTCCTTAGAGGCACGAAAACACTCAGAAATCACTGCTCTTGAGTTGGAACTGACTCATAACTGAGCCTCCAGTTGATTTTCCAAAGCTGCAAATGACACAGGAGGAGAATGACCAACTTTTTCTTAAGAAGGAGCTGATGTATTTTAACCACCAGCCTTTGGGTTGGCAATGCAATTCTTTACCCACTAGACAGAGTTCTTTAGAAGCGAAGATGGTAAAATTTTCTCTCACATTCTTTAAATATGTTGTCAAGAGAGTCTAGACCTGGGAAAAAGAAATCATGCTGGGAAAGATAGTCCTTGAAAAAGAGGAGGTGAATTTGCACAGTGACAAAGGCAGTGAGCTTGAACATGATTGAGATGGTGTTGATGACACAGGATCAGGGAAGGTTCTGCTGTTCAGAGGATCACAAACACATCTCCATTGAGTCTATTCTGACTCACAGCAACGCTACAGGATAGAGTAGAATCGCCCTACAGGGTTTCCTCAGCTATAATCTTTACTGAAGTGGATAGCCAGTTCTCTCTGGCATGGGACCACTTGTGAGTTTAAACTGCTGGCTTTAGGGCACTTAATCAGATGGGTACTTAACTACTGGGCCACCAGGATTCCTCTGTCTACGATGAATTAATACTCCATTTGCACATATGTTGGGAGGAATCAGTTCTTAGGAAGAGATATAATCCTGGGAAAGGGGGAAAGTCAGAGAAGACTCTCAGTGAGATGGATTAACACAGTGGGCTTGAACATATCAGAGATGGTGACGGCGGCACAGAATAGGGAAAGGTTCCTATCATTTTTTAAAAAAATTATTTATACTAGTTTATTTACAAAATTTGAACACATTGTTTTTCAGACCAGATTCTCCCAATATTTTGTTCATATGGTTACTATTATAGTTGATGAAACCTAAAAACAACAACAACAATGCATAAGGAGTTGGGTTGCCAACCCAAGGATAGGTGGTTCAAATACGCTAGCTTCTTGATTAAATTAAAGATATTATTAAAACTAAAGATAACCTAACCAAGGTGTTCCAGCAGAACACTTAAAAATCATACCAGCAGTGATAGAGATGACGTTTCATTCTCTCAGTGTGAAGTTGTGAACTATAAACACTGAAGGAATTATATTTTCTCTAGCACACTTAGAGTAATGAAGATAAAACTGAGAATATCCTCCTTTTCTGATAGTTATTTAGCCATTTGCAACAATTATCTTGTTGATAATTGCAATGAAATGCATTCCGGAAGTAGCTAGCTAAGTATATCTTTTATAATTTGTAAAAGAAAAATCAATTTCTTCATCTATCTTTAAAGAAGAGAAAATGTCTATTTGAAGGCATCCACACTGAGCACAAGTTATTTAACTCCGAAGACAAAGAAGCCTACTCTATCTCACTTAAGAACTGAGAGGATTTTATTAAAAGAAGACTGAAATAGTTGAAGGGCTCTGTGGAATGCCCTGACACATAGAAGTCGAAGCTGCAGACATGGTTAACGTTTCCACTTGTCCTGCAGAGCTGCTCCAGGTAAACCACCACAACCAACTGTCTCAGGAACAATTAAGGCAACCAGGCCATCCAGTTAATTCTGACTCATTGCAACAAAACAAAACCCTCCCCACCCCTGTTCCATCCTTGTGATCTCTGATGTGCTTAAGCCCTTTTTCACACTACTTTGTCAATCCGTCTCATTGAGGATCTTCCTCCTTTTCAGTGCCTCCTTACATTATCCAGCACGGTGTCCTTATCCAGTAACTGGTACCTCCTGATAATAGGCCCGAAGTATTTGAATCAAAGTCTCACCATACTTTCTTCTAAATCACATTCTGGCCACACTTCTTTCAAGCTGGGTTTATTTGGGTTTTGTTGGTTTGTTGTTTTTTTTTGGAAGTCCATTCAAAGGCATCAATTCTTCTTGGTCTTCCTCAATCATTGTCTGACTTTCGCATGCATATGAAACAACTGAAAATACCATGGTCAGCCAATTAAGTCTTTAAAGAGAAAAATCCTAGCCTCGGAGGAGAAACTTGGTTTCAACTCTCCAAGACAAACTTTATTTTCTTGGTGGTCAGTACATATAAGCAAAGAAAGGAGGATGTTTATGAATTATTAATATCAACTCTTTCACTTTACAAATTTGAGAAAATGAAGATTTTTAAAAAAATTAAAAATAGACTAGAAATGATTTATGCAAAATCTAATCTTTGTCACTATTTTTGTTTCTATGTGTTGTCAAGTCAGAAACAACATGTAACTCACCTTTGAGTCGGTTTTTGTTTGTTTTGGTTTTTTTTTTTTTTTGAGCAGGTTTTCAGAGGCAGTAAATCGCACAGGAGGGGACTGAACATACTTCTCTTTTAGTGATGGATTTGAACTTCCTGCCTGTGGAATTGCAGTTCAACTTCTTACCACTAGGCCACCAGTGGCTATAGATCAGCCTTTTTTAACTTTTAAAGATGGTAATTACCTTAGGCACTTTTTTGGTTCAATTCTGTGACAGTTGTCTGTAATTGGGCATGAAAATTATTTTTATTAGATACAGATTTGGTCTCATAATATTTCTCAACACAGCCCCTTTTGCTGCTGCTACCACCACAAAGAAAACAAAAGCTATTTGACATAGACCATTATTCACTCAAGAAATTCTTTAATGAATTAATGAATAGGATAACATCTTGCATAACTAGAACCCTTAGCATCCACAAGGAAACTTTTAGGTAATTTGTTAGATTATGTCTTTGACAATTAGTGTTTATTGCATCCAGTTGTCTCTTTTTCGGTTGCTGGCACTAATTCATAATTTATTTAAAACAGTTAGTAAGCAACAGACTTCAACTCGTTTGAAGTTTTCTTACTAGTAACACTTATACCTCCATTCGTTCAATTTTTTTCTTCTCTTTCTTGTTATCAAGTGCAGACATTGGTAGGATTAGAGTTAGAAAACGGTTTCTTCCTAGCATAAGAGATTATAACGGAAAAAGAACTTCAAATTGTATTCTGATTCTTTTTGAAATAAATCAAGGGTAAATCATTCTCTGACTTCTGTCACCACTGAAATGTAGTGTGGGCTTAATCGCACTCTTTGCAGGAATTAGTTGTTCTCTATTCAGTCCCAACTCACAGAAACCTCATACACAATGGAAGAACATGCTGTCTGTTCCTGTGCTCTTCCGTGATCACTTGTGGATGACAGGAATTCATTGTGATATATAGGGTTTTCATTGACTGTAGGGAGATTTGGTGAAGTAGTTTGCAGGGAGTGTCTCTGTGAACCCATAGGTGGCATCTTTTCAGTGGTTTGAAGCTACCAGCATCTGGGTTCCCCATCTTTCTTGCAGAAAGATCAGAAATCTCCTTCTATGTGATTTACAGCCTTCGAAACCCCATGGAGGGCCAGTTATGAGTCAGCTCCAGCTCCACAACAACAAATTTAGGTTTGATTACTATAGATCTCCCACCTTTCTTCCTGGTCTACCTTAGTCTGGAAACTTCATTGAGAGTTCTTCAGTATTATAGTAACATGCAAGCCCCTACTCACAGATGGGTTGATACTTGCCCATGAGATACATTGGGAGAAAGTGAACTTGAGTCTCTTGCATGGGAGATGAGAATGTTTCAATTGAACACCAACATCTCATCTACTGTATTTAGTCTTTCATTCATTGCCATTGAGTCAGAATGGATATATAGCTGACTCTCCAGCAGGTTTTTAGAGACTGTAACTTGTACAGGCCTAGGTTGCCCATCTTTTTCCCATGGAGGCCCCGGTGGATTTGAACTGCTAGAGATGCATCACTTTTGGGTGAGCCCCACAACTTTCTACCCAGCAGCCCACCAGAGATCCCAATCATAACTGTATCCATGTGTACTCTGGTGGTCTAATGGTAAGGAGTTGTGCTGCCAACCCAAAGGCACACAGTCCAAATCCACCAGCTGCGCCACAGGAAAAAAGATGGGCAGTCTCCTCCTGTGCTGTTTATTGCTTCTGAAAACCTGCTGGAGGGTTAACTATGACTCAGTTCTGACTCAATGGCACATAATAACAACAAGAATCAAAGGATGAATCCAGAATTAAGGTTGCATAGAGCAGTGTACTCGGGGTGGGGGTGGGGGGGAAGGGATGGGGGAATTGTATACTAATGAAGGATTTTTTTTTCTTTTTCTTTTCAGAGAGGGGAGCAAACTGGTGGGGAGGGGTGGGCAGGGAGAAAAGTGCGGCAATGAATGAATGGAAATCCAAAACCTCTGTAAATGTCTATTAAAATTAATAAAAAACAAAACACAAGAATCAAAGGATGAAATAGGACTAATTCTTGGCTTGGATAATTCAGTGAGTAGAATAAAATTTGTGTAAAGAAGTCAATGTTTCGTTGTTGACATTTCTAAATAATACATTTTTTAACCTTTATTTTATTGTGATTTTAATGAATATTTACAGAAAAGTTGGATTTTCATTCATTCATTGTTGCACATTTCCCTCATTCCCCTCTCTATCTCCTCCTCCAGTTAACTTTTTTCATTTATAATTTTTTGTTGCATATTTTCTTCCCACTTTCCTCTTCCCTCTCTCCAGCCCACCCAACAATGCACTTCTTGTTCCATATTGTTGTCATATGTATAATGACTAATTATATATTCCTTTCAGAAAGTTCTTCCTCTCATCTGTTCTACTGCAGTGTTTGTTAGTTTGTTATCTATCCTCTCCTTTCTTATTCTCTGCCCACCCCACCCCACCCCATCTGTCCTATTTATAACAGTGAAGTTATAGAATATTTGTCCTTTTGCGACTGAGATATTTCACTTGGCATAATGTCCCCCAGGTTCCCCCATGTTGTGTAATCCTTTTGAGTTTGTTGTTTTGCATTGCTGCATAATGTGCCATTGTGTAAACATACCATAGTTGTTGTGTGTGGGGTTTTTTTGTTTGTTTTGTTTTTTATCCATTCTTTTATTGTTGGGCATTTGGGTTGCTTCCATCTCTTTGCCATTGTGAATAATGAAGCAATAACACGAGTGTGCATACATCTGTTTGAGTTGCAACTCTGATTTCTTGGCAGCCAGGAAACAAAAAAACGTATTGCGACAGCAAAGTCTGCTGATAGGTACCTCTCTAGAGTACTCAAGGGCAATGGTGTCTCTCTGGAGACTAAGGTGCACCTGGTACAGGCCATGGTCTTTGCAGTCACTTGTTACGCATCAGAGAGTTGGACAATGACTAGGGAGGATAGAAGGAGAATTGATGCCTTTGAGCTGTGGTGCTGGAGAAGAGTATTGAATGTACCATGGACTGCCAAGAAAACAAACAGATTCATCCTGGCTACTCCTTGGAGGCAAGGATTCTGGGGCTTCATATGACATACTTTGGACATGTTGTAAGGAGAGCCAGGTCCTTGGAGAGGGACATCATCTTGGGAGGGTGTAGGGACAGTGTAGGAGGGGAAGACCCTCTATGAGGTGGATTGATTCAGTGACTGGGGTAATCGGGATGGGTGTGTCAGAGGCAGTGCGATTGGCACAGGATAGAGCAGGGTTTAGGGCTGTTGTTCATAGGGTTGCTATGAGTCACAAACAACTCGATGACACATAACAACAGTAGCGGAATTGCTGAGTCAAATGGTATGTCTATTTTCACCTTTTTGGGAAAGTGCCAGATGGCCTTCCATAGTGGCTGTATCATTTTACTCTACCACCAGAAGTGAATAAGAATTCCAATGTCTCCGCGACCTCTTCAGCATTTGCTGTTTGCTGCTCTGTTGAATGTTGCTAATTTTGCTGGGGTGAGATGATATCCCTTAGTTGCTTTGATTTGTATCTCTCAGATAGCTAGGAATTTTGAGCATTTCTTCATGTGTTTGTCATCTGAATTTCTTCTTTGTGAAGTGTCGATTCATATCTTGTGGCCATTTTGTGATTGATTGTTTATGGTTTTTCTTGTTAGGGTGTTGGAGCATTCCAGAAATTTTAGATATAAGTCACTTATCAGATATGTCATTGCCAATTTTTTTTCCAGTCCATGGGTTCTCAACTTGTTGGAGAATTTTTTAATATGCATAGTGATTTGATTCTTAGAAAGTCCCATTCATCTATTTTATTCTCTCCTGATTGTAGGGTTTTCATTGTGCTTGAAGAACTGTTCAAACTGTGGGATAGGGCTTTTGGGTTCTTCCTAGCATTTCTCTGATTGAATTTATTATCCTTGATTTTACTTTTAAGTTCCTGATCCACCTTGAGTTGGTTTTTGTGTATGGTGTGAGGTGTCTAAATAACATTCAGATTTTTAAAAATTTATTGTGTGTGTGTGTGTGTGTGTGTGTGTGCGCGCGCGCGTGCGCCATCAAATCAGTTCTGACTGGTACAGTAGGAGATTGTCCCTCTTTCCCAGCAGAGCATCTGGTGGATTTGAACCCTGCACCTCTGGGATTGCAGTGCAGCTTCTTGCCATTAGGTCACCAGAGCTCACCATTTAGATATTTTCATATACAAGTACAGAAACCTCAACTAAAGACAGTTGAAAAAATAGTAAGGAAATTTACAGTCTCACTGGCCCTAACATTGAGGACTAATTTAAGGTTGTTCCAGGGACTCAGGTAGGGTCATCTTTGGATTCCATCATTTTTTGTTGCTTTGGAATGTAAAAACATTTTTTATTTTATATTGATTGCATACAAAATTCATCATATACATTGTATTTCACACTTTCCCTCATTAATATTGTGCTTTCCATACATTGTGTTTTTTAAATTAATCTCCATTGAATTTTGCCCATCATTACTCCATCATTTTAGGTTCACACGGGATCATCCCCATTTCCTTTGGACTCTTCCTTTTAAGATGATGTTGGCATTGCCCTTAGACTTCATGCAATAATGCCTCAAGGTTCCAAATTTGTATCTTCTCAGGTTCAGATCCAGGGGAATAGACAAGCATTTCTTGGTTGCTTTATACCATAACTTACTCTATCTGATCTAATAAAATTTTTTAATTGTAATTTTAATGAAAATTTACAGAAAAGGTAGATTTTCATTCATTCATTGTTGTACATTTTCCTCCCTATTTCCCCCAGTTCACTTTTTCTTTTTTTAA
>NW_006399981.1:855377-864400 GCF_000299155.1 Elephantulus edwardii
CCATCCCGATTACCCCAGTCACTGAATCAATCCACCTCATAGAGGGTCTTCCCCTCCTGCCCTGTCCCTCTACCCTACCAAGCATGATGTCCCTCTCCAAGGACCTGTCTCTCCTTACAACATGTCCGAAGTATGTCACATGAAGCCCCAGAATCCTTGCTTCCAAGGAGTAGCCTCATTGACATACACTCACTTTTTCTTTTTTAAATATTTATTTAATTGTTGCACAATTTTCTCCACCCCTCCACTTCCCACCCACAGTCCACTTTGCAATGCACCTCTTATTCTGGTGTTATCATATAAATAATGCCTAATATGATGGGAGCTCTGGTGGCCTAGTGGCAAGAAGCCGCACAGCAATTCCAAATGTGTGCAGTTTGAATTCACCTGATGCTGTGCTAGAAACAGAGGGGCAATCTCCTACTGTGCCAGTTGGATCCGACTCGACAGTACACAACAACAACAAAATACCCAATCATAGGTTCCTGTTAAATAGTTCTTTGCTTTATCTGTGCCAATACAGTGTTAATTATCTATCTTTTTTCCCAGTTTGCCCCTAGCCCCTAATGTCGGTTCTATTTTGTAACAGTGGTGTTATGCAGGATCTGTCCTTTTCTGACTGTACTCTGAAATATTTCACTCAGCATAATGTCCTCCAAAGTCACCCATGTTTTGTAAATTTTTACAAGTTCATGTTTTGGTTTTTTTTAGTGCCGCATTAGTATTCCATTCTGTGACTATACCATAGTTTTTATCCATTCATTTGTTGATGGGGCTTGGGTTGCTTCCATCTTTAGCTATTGTGAATAATGCAGCAACAAACATGGGTGTGCATGTATCTGTTAGAACCAGTAATTTGATATTGTAGTCTTGTGTCCTTATGTAACAGAAATACAACAAATTGTTGTTATATGCCATTGAGTTGACTGCTACTTATAGCAACCCTATGAACAGCGTATCTAAATCTTGCCTTATCGTGTGCCATTTTTACCATTTCTGATATACCTGGGCCCATTGTTATAGTCACCATGTCAATCCATCTTGTTGAGAGTCTACCTATCTAATGCTGACCTTCTCTGGGCACAATGTTCTTTTTCAAGGACTGGCTTCCCCTAACATCATGTCCAAAGTATGTGAGACAAAACTTCACCATCCTTGCTTCCAAGGAACTCCTTGTCTGAACTTTCTCTAAGACAGACATGTTTGTTCTTTTGGCAGTTTATGGAATATTCAGTACTCTTCTCCAACACAACTCAAAAGGAATATTCTTTTTCTGTCATCCTTATTCTTTGTCCAACTTTCAGATGTTGTTGTTGTTGTTGATTGTCTTTGAGTTGAGCATGACTCATAGTGACCCTATGATCAAAAGGCCTGAAGCTCCTCTACAACTATTGACATTTATCAAAGTCTGTAGAGTTTCCAGAGGCATGTTATTTAGGAAGTAGATGATACTCTTGCTTCCAAACTTTCAGCTATATGTTAAATAATTAAAAGACCACTGCTTATATCTGGCACAACTTAGTCTCTTAACTGTTTTTCTGTAATTTAGAGAGGTCCTTGGCAGTAGATTTTCCCCAAAGTGGTATTTGTGCTGATGTAACAGAAATACCATAAATAGGTGACTTTAATGAGCAGAAAACCATTTTCTTACAGCTTAGGCTAGGAATCCAAGTTCAGAACACTGGCTTTAGAAGAAGGCTCCCTCTGTTATATCTTGAAGATGATGTTTGTCTCTTTAAACTTCTGTTCCTCAGTTCTCTCGAAATCCTCATGTGACTTCTCTCTTCCCCAATTTGTCTTTCCTTCTCTGTACCTAACCTATTGAGAGAAAATTTGTTACCATCAAGTCACATTCCAACTCACATTGGCACTATGAGTTACAAAACAGAATTGCTCCATGAACTTTTCTTATCTATAATCTTTAAGGAAACAGCTTTCTAGATCTTTCTCTTTTTTCAGTGTCCTTAAGTTTACTGAAAATATTAGAGCATAGCAGATAGACTCAAACTGCTCCCCATGGTGTTTTGAAATTCATCCCAGCGGTGGACTGAGTGACTTGCAGGCTGGTCAAATTGCCAAAGTCCAAGAGCTTCAGCCTTTCCCTAGTATTAGATTGTACTTCAATGATCTCCTGATCCAGGGCTGAAATCTTTGATACATAATTACTTCTCTTTTCTCTATCCTCTTCCTATAGCTTAATGGAGATAACTCTCACAGGCCCTCTCTAAATCTGCCTCATCAGATGTGTGACATAGCCTGTTATCTTGTTCCAGAGCTTCTTGGTGGGAATAATGGTGATCTCCTCACATAGGTGCTAGTTGGTGTGGAAGTCATTACCCAGACATGTGTAGTATTTCTCAGTGATAGCTTGGGATGCCTTCTTCACTTTTTTGGTGCAAATATTGCTCATGTTGGTAGGACTTTGATGAAATAGTCAGGCATTTCTTCTGTAGTGCTTAATTTTGGTTGTTATGTACTATATACCACAGAGTCAGAACCAACCCATATTTGACTCTCCAGCAGATTTTCAGAGGCAGTTATCACATGGAAGGAGATTGCCTATCCTTCTCTCATGGTGGCCACGAACTGAGTTGCCTTCGGGATTGGAGCACAGCTTCTTGCCACTAGGCCACCTCATCGTGGGTATAAAAAAAGAGCCAGGGCCACATGGAGACAGCCATGTCTGAACTTTATCAACTTCACAAAGAAGAACTATCCCAATTAACAATATCAATTAAAAAAACCCCAAACAACCTCCAACAATTCCCATAAGTTCAGAGAAGTCCCCCATGCTCCCATACATCTTTCTACCAAACTCAGTATCAATATTACTGCTTTTTTAAGTTCAAAATCTGATGCAAAATGTCACAGACCACACAGAACCATATTGGAGAAGTAAAAAAAATTATAACACATATTAATAAGAGACTATAGTCAAGACAGCTCCCAAAATGTACACACAAGCATCTCAGCCTCACGCCTTGAACTTTTAGTGATCCCAAGTTTTCGGTCTTATCAATATTGGCTTCCCACTCCCAGTTGTCCAACAAAGTTCTCAGTCCTGCCCATTTTGGCTTCCCAATCCCAGTTGTCCAACAAAGTTCTTAGTCCTGCCAATATTGGCTCTTCATTCCCCCTTGTTCAGCAAAGTTCTCAGTCCTATTGATATTGGCTCTCAATCTCCCACTACCAAAGCACCAAAGTCCTAACTCATGTAAGGACTGCAGTTTAGCCATAGGTGTTACTGCTGTAGGTGTAGCTAGAGCAGGAAGGATATCCTACATTCTCTTGCATCTTATTCAGTGATGCCAGAAGATCTGTCTGTCTTTCACTGCTAGCTTGCTCAATTTTATTGGGAGACTAGTCAATACCCATGTTGAAACTGGCCAGTTCCTTGGTGGAATGGTAAATAGCCAATCCCCTTGTAGATAAACTAACATACTCCATTCACATATTCCTGCTCATCTACATAGCAAAGTCAAATAATGGCTAGGAAAAGTTATATTGAGAGATAAACTCATCAGTAGGATAGAACCACCAGCCTTTGGATTACAAACTGTTTGCACTATGCAGTTTTACTCTGTGGCTAGTTTATCTTTTTGTGTCTCAAACATGACTGGATTTAAGGCACACCCTATATAGATGTGGCCTCATTGACATAGTAAAAAAAATGCCATTCTCAATGGGGTTACATATTCAGATATAAAATAAATGAGTCCAACACATAAGTTTTAAAAACTCAAACTCATTGTCATCAAGTCAGAATTGACTCATAACTGACCCTTCTTTGGGATCCCAAGGCTATAAATCACACAGGAGGGGACTGCCCATGTTTCTCCCCAAACACATATTTTAGGGAGACACAATTCAATCCATAACATTTTATTCATGTGAACATTCCAGTACTAATTACAGAGATTTGAATGATTTAGTGCTCTTCTGGCTTTGCCTAGATCACATGTTCATCTTGGATCTTGGGTTGAAACCAATATTGTTATGTCTACAAAGAGTGAGTGTTGTTTAGGGTATAATCAGATATTACCCATACAGGGAATAAATGGCAAATTTAAAGGGATAATGGAAGAGAGTTTAATGAAGAACAGTACATTGGAATATGAGCAATGTTAAGGAAAACAATCAAAGAGGAAGAAGTACCCACAACTAGGATCACTGGAAAGAAAACCAATGCCACATCTAGGCCTGAAGGGGAAAGTGAAGGAGTTATTATTAGAACTGGGGGAGGCATGCAGCCGTGAGTATGAGTCACTAGAAAGATCAGAGGCCATCTTTAGAATTACAGCGCCACTACAAAAGAATAGTTCAGGAGAAAGGGAGTAGAGGACTAAATTCCACAACCTCTCTTTCTTCCAAACTTTGTATATACCTTCCATTGATCAGGTCAAATAAGAAGCCAGAGGTCTAAGAGCTTAGTTGACCTAGGTGGCAGAAGTTAGTCCTTGGGAACAAGAGTTATAACATAGGAAAGGTCTAGAAACTACATCTGGAGATGCAAACAGAGACTAATTGGCATATTTTTCCCCCCAAACTGTGAGTTACTAAACTACAACCCATGGACCAAATCTCACCCACCTTCTATTTCTTTAAAGAAAAAAATTAAAAATATACACACATGTATAGTTTACTTACTGTGTACGGCTGTGCTGGGTTAGTAGTGCAACATGCTATGGACTATGCCACCAAAGCTCCTTTTGTCTAGGACTGCTTTTGTGCTGTAAAAGCAGAGTTGAGTAGTTGATGCGGAAACCATATAGTACACAAAACCCAAAATATTTATTATCTGGTCTTTTAAAAAAAGTTTTCCACCCCATGGCATAGAATACTATATTATTTACTGTTCCTGAAACATAGATGTTGCTTGAAATTTTTCTTGACTGAAAGAAAAAATTAGTGACTGAAAGAATTTATGGTAATTACAACATGAGTCATCCCCAAAGCCAAACTCAGGAAATCATTGAGACTGCAAGTTTCCTTTATGACAGAGTTATTTATGTAGTTTGTTCCCTTCTGTTACTGTAACAGTTCAGTTGACTACACTTCTTGGCCTCCAGTATTGCTTCATCTTCACAGTTCAGTTGGTAGTGTAATTCTCTTAGCTGCTGCCAGTATTACTTTTGCTCTTATGAAATATTGGAATTAAGGAAAGAGTACGTGTCTAAGAGATACTCTTTAGACTTATTGATGTTTCCATTTTTATAGCCTCTCTTGGGATAACTATGGGCAAGCATCTTGGGAGTGAGGCTAAGAGTTCATTGCACAACATCACCAAGTATCAAAATCAGTAGGTCTCTTCCAGTCAGCTAGATTTCCAGTATGGGTGAAGACAGACAGATCTTCTACTGCCTTGGGAGGGAAGTTCCTCACTATCTTGGACAATCGTCACATTAGTTTGATGTTCTTTTTCTTTTGCTCATGAGTTTTGTTCCTGACAGAAGTTCCACTCTCTCATTCACTCAACATGCTATCTTACAGGGACCACCAACAGATACATTTGCTTTTGTTGTTATGTACCACATAGTTCACTATGTCCCAGAGTGACCCTCTAAACAACAGATCTGTACCCTGTCCTGCCCTTTTTCACCCTCATCATCTCTGACGTACTTGAACACATTGCTGCAGTCATTGCCAATCCATCTCCTCAAAGGTTGTCTGTCTTTCCCTGAGCTTTCCAAACATGATGTTCCTTTCCAAAGAATACCCATAGTATGTGAGAGAGCTTCACTGGCCTTGCCTGTAGGAGCACCTTGCCTGTACTAACATTGATAGACACCTAATGTTTCATATTTTTTTGAACGATAAAGATTGGTCCTTACTGTTATTCCTTCATTGTTATGCTTGATCTACATTTTGTTTCATGTTGTAGGAAACTAACTAGGCTGTTTGGTAAAGACTGGTCAGCTAAGGACAACATAGCACCATGATCCATCACCTTAAGCTCAAATTAATAAAAACATGTTCATATTCATCATTATTCTTAGTACTCAGTTATAGATGGTACAGAGATGTTACAATTCTATTTTTTTTTTTACCTAATGTTCACAAGAAAGAGGAGAAAGGCAATTATTGCTGCAATTGGGTGCTAGATCAGGTGCCATCCTCACCAACTCTGCTGTGCTCAAGCCCGTTTGTTGCAGTCACTGTGTCAATTTGTTTTCTTGAAAGTCTTTCTCTCCTTCACTGATTCTCTGCTTGCCTGAGCATAATGTTCTTTGCCAGACATGAACTCCTTCTGATTACATGCCCAAAGAATCACAGCCTCTAAGAAGCACTCTGGTTGCATTTTTTCATAGACAGATGCATTCTCTTGCAGCCCATGCTAGACTCAAAGCTCTTTGCCAATACCACTATTTAACTTTGATGGGTTTTTTTCTTTTTTAAATTTTTTAAAAATTTCTACTAGTGCATAAGAAACTGTCAGCAGCTGATGTGTTTGGAATCACAGAAGCCAAAGAAGCTTCAGATATAAGCATCTATCAGATCAAGGGCTGGACAATGGGAGATAGATGTTGAAGGGAGTGGGTAGAAGTGGATGGGTATCCTGGTGGATGGTGGAGCAGGGAAATAAGTGGGTCAAGACACTTGTGCCAAGGACAGGAAGAACACTGAAACTATTGGTTAATTCCACAATAAGGGATGTATCTTTCACTTTTTCTGTAAAATGCTTGTCTGTCGGATACTTCTCTAAATCTCAACATTCAGATTAAGATAGACTAGGAAAAAGGATTGGCCATCCACTTCCGGACTCGCAGGCCCCTGAAAACCCTATGTACAACAGAACACACATAGACTAACAGAGAGGGCAACTGAGGTGGAGCTTTCAAGTATGGAAAGACAAAAGAAGAGGAATGGTTGTAAGCAGACACTAGTGATTGGAACATGGAATGTGAGAACCATGAATGTAGGAAAATTAGATATTGTTAAGGAAGAAATGGAACACATAAATATTGACATATCAGCATTGATGAGATGAGATGGACCAGCATGGGGCATTTTGAGTCAGATAATCATGTGATATATTACTCTGGAAATGAAAAGGTGAGGAAAAATGAGGTTGCTTTCATAGTTTAAAAAGTACTTTCTAGATCTGTCTTGAAGTACAATATTATGAGTGACAGGATAATATCCATAGGCACACAACGAAGTCCAGTGAATACCACTATCATTCAGATATATGCACCAACAACTAGAGCCACAGAAGAGGAAATAGAAGTTTTCTACCAACTTTTACAGTTAGAGATTGATTGAACATGCAATCAAGATGCATTGATAATAATGGGGGACTGGAATGCAAAAGTTGGGAACAGAGAAGAAGATTCAGTAGTTGGAAAACATGGACTCAGTGACAGAAATGAAGCTGGAGATAGAATGATTGAATTTTGCACGATGACATTCATTGCAAATACGTTTTTTAAGAGACATAAATGCAGGCTATACACATGGACTTCACCTGATGGTATGCATAGGAATCAGAGTGATTATATTTGTGGACAAAACCACTGGAGAAGTTCAATGTCAGCTATGAAAACTAGGCCAGGAGCTGATTGTGGAACAGACCACTTACTACTCATATGCAACTTCAGGCTGAAGGTGAGGAAAATTAAATCAAATCCACAGAAACCAAAATATGATTTTGAGTCTATCCCACCTGAATTTCAGAACCATCTCAGGAACAGTTTTGAGGCTTTGAACACTAATGAGCAAAGACCAGATGAGTTATGGGAGGATGTCAAAGGTATCATCCATGAAGAGTACAAACGTTCGTTACGAAGACAGAGGACAAAAAAAAAAGACCAAAATGGATGTCAGAGGAAACTCTGAATATTGCACTGGAGCACAGAGAAGTCAAAGCAGAAGGAAAAATTCGAGATATTAAAGAGCTGAACAGAAGATTTCAAAAGGCAGTGCGGGATGACAAAGTAAAATATTACAATGAAATGTGCGAGGAGCTGGAGTCAGAAAATCAAAAGGGCTGAACTTGCTCAGCATTTCTTAAGCTCAAGGAACTGAAGAACAAATTCAAACCTCAAGTTGCTATAGTCAAGGAAGCCTTAGATAGAATATGAAATGATCCAGAAGGTATTAAAAGAAGATGGAAAGAATATACTGAGTCACTGAATTGAAAGAAATTGCCAGACACAGAAGAATTTCATGAAACAACATATGAGCAAGAACCTATGGTGATGAAGAAAGAAGTTCAAGCTGCTTTGAAGGAAATAGCAAAAAATAAGGCCCCAGAAATAGATGGTATACCAATTGGCATATTTCAGCTAACAGATGCTGCCCTGGATGTGTTCACTAAGTTGTACCAAGATATCTGGAGAACAACCACTTGGCCAACTGACTGAAAGAGATCTATATTTGTTCCCATCCCAAAGAAGGGTGACCCGACAGAGTGTGGAAACTATAGAGCAATATCATTGATTTCATGCAAGCAAGATTCTACTGAAGATTATAAAAAAATGCTAGAAGTCCAGGCTAAGTTCAGAAGGGGTTGTGGTACTAGGGATATTTATAACTAATGTTAGATGGATCTTAGCTGAAAGCTAAGGAGGAATGTCTATCTGTGCAAAGGCGTTTGACTGTGTGGATCATAACAAACTATTGCTGACTCTGAGAAGAATGCGAATCCCAAAACACTTGATCGTGCTAATGTGGAGCTTATACTTGGACCAAGAGGTAGTTGTCAGAAAAGAGCAAGGAAACACTACATGGTTCAAAATTAGGAAGGGCGTTCACCAGGGATGTGTCCTATGGAGATCCTTTTCAGCCTCTATGCAGAACAGATTATCCAGAAAGCTGGACTCTATGAGGGGAAATGTGCTGTCAAGATTGGTAGAAGATCTAGCAATAATCTGCATTATGCAGATGACACAACCCTGCTTGCTGAAACTGAAGAGGACCTGAAGCACTTGCTGCAGAGGGTCAAGAACTGTAGCCTTCAATATGGATTGAGGCTCAATGTCAAGAGGACAAAGATTTTCACCACTGGACCAATTGGCAGCATC
>NW_006399981.1:865041-873243 GCF_000299155.1 Elephantulus edwardii
CTCAACTCCCACCCATCAAATTGTACTACTAGATGATTAATCCTACCTCCCGCCCCCACATCCACATACCTCTGCTTCTGACCTCTCCCGCTCCTCTTGGATCCTTACACTCATTCTACAATAATGGTTTTATTCAATATTTATCCTTATGGGACTGAGTTTGCTCAGCGTAATGTTCTCTATCCCTCCCAAGCTTGGTAGTAATTTACAAAATTGCTCCTGCATGCTGCATAATATTCCATTGTGTGAATATACCATAATTTCTCAATCCATTCATTTGTGGTGGGACATCTGGGATGTTTCCAGATGTTCTTGCAATGTTGAATAATGCTGCTATCAACATTGGTGTACTAATCTTCATTTGTGCCCCAGTTCTCATTTTCTCAGGGTATATTTTATTGCTAGATGCAGAAAAGTTGGTTCCAGGTCATAGTGGTCCTACATATAAAGGAATAAAATACTGCCTAGACCTGAAATCATCCTGAAGTAATATTTTGTTTGAACTCCACTGTACCAATTCATTTTCTTAAGGGTCTTCCTCATTTTCTTTGGCCTACTTTACCAAATATCTCCTTCTCTAAGGACTGGTACTTCCTGATAATATATGCAAAGTATATCAAGTTAAATCTGTCACCTTTACATCTAATAAGTCCTGTGACTGTACTTCCTTCCAAGATGAATTTGCTGCTTCTTCTGGCAGTTGATGATTTATTCATCATTTTTTTGCCAGTACCTTAATTCAAGGCACCAACTTTCTGTCTTCCTTACTCATTTCCCGGTATTTGTGTATATATGAGACAGTTGAAAAGACTACAAACAGGGTCAAGCAACACCCCACTCTGTTGCATGTGGAGCTACCAGGAATCATAGCAGACTATGGCAACTAACAACAATCTTCACTATTTGCAAAAATTAAGAACTATAAAGATCAGGACTTGACTCAGGTACACCTTAGTGCTCAACATGCTATCTTTGCTGCTTTAAAAAGATATTTTGCATCCAATTTGTCCAATACAATATGTCATAGTGTTTGGAGGTGGAAAGTCTGGAGAGAGGAAAGAATGATAGAATAGGAAAGAAGTGAGATGGAAAAAAAGAATTGAAAATGATTTCAGATCACCCCATAGATCAATGTCTTCTATGTTTTCCTTTGCCTAAACTGGTGACATCTGCAGATTGGAGGGGAAGGAAAAGGAGAAAAGAAAGAAATGGGCATGGCTTCTTTGAGAAGTCAATTGACAATGTAGTGATTTTGGCAAAATCTGCATACTGCACTTTAGTCATAACCACGCTGCCTCTGTCTCATAAAAGTTTGCAAACTGATAATAAGATATTCCTGCTTGCTCATTCTAGTGGTAAGAAGCTGTGCTACAACCTCAAAGGCACCCAGTTCAAATCTACCAGCTATTCTACAGGAGAAGGATGGGCACTCTCCTCCCATGTGATTTACTACTGACTCTGAAAACCTTCTGGAGTGTCAGCTGTGAGTCAGTTCTGACTTGATGGCCTACAACAATAACAACTTCAGGGTCTCTGTGTACAAGTAAAGAAACCCAATTTCAAGCCCTATCTGAAAGCAATCAATTCTATGGACTGATAGTAGCAAGGGGAAATGGTCTTTTGTATCGATTCTCTGGTTTACCTGTAGGTTAATATGCACCTACACATATACATGAATATATATATATATATAATCTCCATGTTGTTGTTGTTAGGTGCCTTCGAGCCGTAGACGACTCATAGTGACCCTATGAACGAGAGGCCTGAGCACTGTTTGTACATAGAGTTTCTGGAGGCAAGCCATTTCGGAAGTGGGTGCCGATCTTGCTTCCAGGCTTGTTTTAGTCGGGAAGCTCCAGCAAACACTATGGGTAACCATTACCACATTTGGCACATCAATGTCCCAGTGTTCAGAATCACAGTAACCATGAGTTACCTCTGTACAGCAATGCACAGACCAGAGCTATACCACCTAGAAGAATGTTTGACAGGAAAACAACTTGAACTGGGCCTAAGAGCCACAGAATAAAATCACCCACCTTTGGCTTGGTAGCATAACTTTCTGTCCACTAGGCCAACGTAGCTCTTCTCTGTCATTGTTGTTAATGTTGTTAGGTGCCGTCGAGTTGTAGACGACTCATAGTGACCCTCTGAATGAAAGGCCTGAGTAGTGTTTGTAGAGTTTCCAGAGGCAAGCTATTTCGGACGTGGATGCCACTCCTGCTTCCAGGCTTGTTACTTAAAATTTTCAAATGGCTTCACTTCTCTTCAAGAATATAAGCCAAGCTCTAGGAGAGCTTAAAGGGCTCTGCATGCTCTAACTGTTGCCTCTGGTTCTGTCATTATTTTGTGACACTATCATCTTGTCTTCTCTGTTCTAGTCAGATTGAACTCTCAGCTCAATTCCTGGTTGTAACACTCACAACAATTCAAAGTAGTTCTTATACTTCCACCCACCTTCCTGGTCAACCTGTATATGAAGACATGGTCTCCACACTTAGCACATGTCTGATAAAAAATAAATGCTAAATACATTCCCATTGAGGCAATGACTGAGATTTTCTAGAGTGAAAGGAAGATTAGAGTCCTAGCATTCCTATCCCATTCCATTTCTGACATAGATGTAGGTTGATTGTAAAGTAACTTGTTTTATCTGAAGCAAGAAAGCATTTTACCCAAATGTTCACTTTCTTATATTTAAAGATGTCACACACAATAACATGTGCAATAAAGATTTCTTTTGATCTACTGCTGCCTGACTCTAAAAAAAGCTTTGATCTTCTTCCTTCTTTAACAAACTAATCTGAATCTGTATTAAACACTCACTAAACTGATCATAATTTTCTGTGCCCTGAACAATAAGCCAACAGATGTTTGGAAAGGGCATTCGAGGAAATGAATAGTAATTTATAATAGAAGGGAGGCAATAGTTTAGGGCCCTAACACTATAACTTTTGAGTCTAAAAATTATTTATTCCCACAATAATATTAAAATAGAATGTTGTTTCTGTTGTTGTGTACTGTAAAGTTGGATCCGACGCATAGCAGACCCCGTGGCAAGTTTTCAGAGGCAGCTAATTGTACAAACTTAAAGAAAATAATTTTCAATAGAATCAATTTAAAGAAAATAATTTTAAAATGGGAATCTTTTTCTAAAAAGTACCTTTTCCGAGGAAGCTGACATTCTGTTGCATTATTAGTGACATTTTGTGTGATTCATGCTGTTTTTCTGCCCCTCAACTCTGCACAATCATTGGGCCAATTCAAAGTCCTTGAAGTTCACTTTCATCAGTAGGCACTTGTTTTTGCCCTGAATTAATTTTGCCCATAATTAAACACTCCAGAGCAGCAAGTTTTGTTTCTCAAAATATTTTTGTTTTAATTGGAGAGCTTTAGAGCTCTTTTGCTGGCATGGTCCTTGGAGCGGTGGTAGTGTAGGTATCTACTACTGAATTGGGTTCAATTAACAGATGTTTCAATTAACAGATGCAGCCCTGGACACACTCACCAGTCTATGTCAGGAAATTTGGAATACAGCTGTTTGGCCACGGATTGAAAGAAGTCCATATTTGTTCCCATTCCCAAGAAAGGTGATCAAATAGAATATGGAAACTATAGAACAGTATCCTTAATATCATGTGCAAGAAAAATACTACTAAATATCATTCAAAACCGGCTAGAACAGGTCATAGATAGAGAACATCAAGAAGTTCAAGCAGAATTTAGAAGAGGTCTTTGTTGTTGTTGTTGTTGTTGTTGTTGTTGTTGTTATGTGCCGTCGAGTCATTTGCGATTCATAGCGACCCTATGTACAACAACCCTAAACCATGCTCTATCCCGTGCCAGTCTCATTGCCTCTGACACACCCATCCCGATTACCCCAGTCACTGTATCAATCCACCTCATAGAGGGTCTTCCCCTCCTGTGCTGTCCCTCTACTCTACCCAGCATGATGTCCCTCTCTAAAGACTGGTCTCTCCTTACAACATGTCCAAAGTATGTCAGACGAAGCCCCAGAATCCTTGCCTCCAAGGAGCAGCCTGGTTTAACACTCTCTAGGATGAATCTATTTGTTTTCTTGGCAGTCCATGGTACATTCAGTACTCGTAGCACTAGGAATATCATTGCTGATGTCTGATGGATCCTGCCTGAAAGTAAAGACTACCAGAAGAATGCCTATTTATGTTTTGTTGACTAATGGAATTTGACTGTGTACATCATGACAAGTTATGGCTAACATTGAGAAGAATAGGAATCCCAGAGCACTTAATTATGCTCACGTGAAACCTATGTCTAGGCCAGGAGGCTGTTGTATGAACAGAGCAGGGTAACACTGTTGTTATTGATTACCATTGAGTCGAGCATGACTCTTAGTGACCCTGTGAACAAAAGGCCTGAAGCCTTTCTATAACTGTCACCATTTATCAAAGTTCATAGTGTTTCCAGAGGCATGTTGTTTAGGAAGTGGTTGCCACTCCTGCTTCCAAACCTGTCTTAAACTGGTAGCTCCACCAAACACTGTCCACTGTGGGTAACTGTTATGGCATTTGACACCCCAGTGGCACAAGGTTTAGCATCACAGCAACCCCAGGTTACCTCAGTACAGCATAATGACAGAAGAGTGCTGTACACTTAGAAGAATGTTCCTCCAAAATATAATAACAACTGACTTTTAAATACAAAGGACCTCCTTAAGGTCTTGTAGATTCTAAACATGAGGCTTAAATAAAAAACAACCAATATAATATGTTTTTGTTGTTATGTGCTGTTGAGTCCTCTGCAACATATAACAACCCTATGTACAGCAGCTCTGAACATTTCCCTGTCCTGAGCCAGTCTCCCACACACCAGCCCCCATTGCCCCAGATACCATATCAATCCATGTTATCCAGGGTCTTCCTTTCCTGCACAGTTGGCCAAGTAGTTGTTCTCCAGATTTCTTGGCACAACTTGGTGAGCACATCCAGGGCAGCATCTGTTTGCTGAAATATGTCAATTGGTATACCATCTATTCCTGGGACCAAGTCTTTCAGAACAGTCTGAATTTCCTCCTTCATCACATTTACCTCATGCTCATATGTTGTTTCTTGAAATTCTTCTGTGTCAGCCAAATCTTTTTTGGTACAATGACTCTGTATGCTCCTTCTATCTTCTTTAAATGCTTCTTGAATCATTCAATAGTCTGCCCATAGTATCCTTAAGCACTGCAACTCGTGGCTTGGATTTGTTCTTAGTTCCTTCAGCTTAAGGAATGCTGAGCAAATTTAGCCCTTTTGATTTTCCTTGAACATTTCATTATAATATTTTGCCTTGTCTTCTCAAGCTGCCCTTTGAAATCTTCTATCCAGCTCCTTAACTTCTTGATTTCTTCCCTTTGCCTTGGCTTCTCATTGCTCTAGTGCAAATTCAGTCTCTTCTGACATTCACTCTGGTCGTCTTCTTCCTTCTTTGTAATGACTTTCTACATTCTTCATAAACAATATTCTTGAGATCTTCCCACAGCTTATCTGTACTTTGTTCATTGGTGTTCAAGGCCTCAAATCCATACCTGAGTTAGTTTTAAAATTCATAGGGGATAAACTCAAAGTCAAATTTTTATTCCTGTGGATATGATTTAACCTTCTTTAGCTTTAATTTGAGCTTGCATATGAGCAGTGGATGGTCTCTTCCACAATCAGCACCTGGCCTAGGTTTCACTGCTGATAATGAACTTCTCCAACAATTTCTTCCACAGATGTAATCAATCTGATTCCTGTGCATCCCATCAGATGAAATACATGTGTATAACCTGTGCTTATGTTTCTCATAAAAAGTATTTGCTGTGAATAAATCATTGATTGTACAGAATTCTATCATTCTATCCCCAGCCTCATTTCTGTCACTAAGTCCATATCTTTCGACTATTGATCCTTCTTCCTGGTTCCCAACTTTTGCATTCCAGTCATTATTATTAATGCATCTTGGTTACATGTTCGATCGATTTCTGACTGCAACAGTTGATAGAAATGATCTATTTCCTTCTTTTTGGCTCTGGTTGTAGGTGCATAAATTTGAATGATAGTGGTAATAAATAGGTCTTCCTTGTATGTGTATGGATATTATCCTGTCACTTACAATATTGTATTTCAAGATAGATCTCGAAATGGCCTTTGTAACTCTGAAAGCAAACTTTTTTCTTCTTCTCACTTTTTCATCTCAAGCATAATAGATCGTATGATTGTGGGATTCAAACTGCCCCATGCCAACCCATCTCATTTTACTAATACCCAATATGTCAATATTTATTCATTCCATTTCTTTCTTTACAATGTCTAATTTTCCTGCATTCATGCTTCTCACATTCCATGTGCCAGTTGTTAATTTCTTCTTACAATTGTTTCTCTCCTTTGTGTTTCCAAATGTGAGGGCTCAGATTCAGTTGACATATCTGTTAGTCTACTCTAAGTGTGCTCTGCTGTACATAGGGTTTTCAAAGGCCTGTTGTATTTCAGAAGTGTATGTCCAATCTTTCTTCCTAGTCTGTCTTAATCTGGATACTTAGTGTTAGAAGAATATCTGACAGATAAACATTTTTACCTAGCAGATAAATAACCAATGCATTCACTATTCCCTCTCCCCACAAGCACGTGTGACTCATTTCTTCCCTTTCCCTGCCACATCCCCATTCCTTGCACACCCCGCTACTTGGCCAAAACCTCCCTTCCCAAGCCACCTCTTAATATGATCACCAGACATTTCTGTGATTCCTCACATCACACACTGCTACTGGTCTCTCACACTGTTGTTTGTCTCTCGTTTAGGAGGATGTAAGTCCAAATCCCATGTACCTACTTCAGGGAAAGATTTATGCTTGAGACAGTAATGAGGGAAAATCCTTGCCACGGAGCTTTTGCTAAGTTTTGTGACTTAATGTCTCTGTTTACATTGCTGACAAGGAGTTTATGGAGAGTTCTCAGATCCCATCTAGTGTGACTCTGTGGGTTCCTGAAAATGTGTGAGGATACCAACCAATGTGAAACCCACACCCTGAAGCAGGTTTTAGACTGAAGATTTCCTTTACCAAAACATGAGGTTAAGGTAGCCAATGTAGTTCTGGCAGAAAGACATTACTTGATCAAGCAGATTATAGAGGGCTCTCAGATCCCATCTAGTGTGGCTCCATGGGTACCTGATGCTGTGTGAAGCCAACGAATGTGAAATCCAGACCCAAGGGAACACAACAGGGTTTAAAATAAAGAAGGGAGTGAGTCAGGGTTGCATTTTCTCTTCATACTCATTCAATCTGTATGCTGAGAAAATTGTTCGAGAAGCTAGACTCTGTGAAGAGTAATGTGGCAACAGGATTCTATGGAGACTCATCGGTAACCTGTGTTATGCAGGTGACACAACCTTGCTTACTAAGTAAGGACTTGAAGTACTTGCTGCAGAAGATCAAAAAGCACAATCTTCAATATGGATTGCATTTTAATGTCAAGGAAACAAAAATTCTTATCACTAGACCTGTAGACAACATCATGATGGATGGAGAAAAGATTGAAACTATCAACAACTTAATCTTACTTAGATCCACAATTAAAGCCCTTGGAATCAGGAGACTGGGAAAGTCTGCAGTTAGAGACCTCTCTAAATTAATGAGGAGTAATGATCTTTCTAATCATTTGCTATGCATCTGAGACCTGGAAAATGAATAAGGATGTCAGAAGAATTGATTAATATTAGCTATGGTGTCCAGTGTCCAGGAAATAAAAAAACGTATTGCGATGGGAAAGTCTGCTGTTAGGGGCCTCTCCAGGGTACTGAAGAGCAATGGTGTCACTCTGGAGACTAAGGTGTGTCTGATACAGGCTATGGTCTTTGCAATCACTTGTTATGCATCAGAGAGTTGGACAATGACTAAGAAGGGTAGAAGGAGAATTGATGCCTTTGAGCTGTGGTGCTGGAGAAGAGTATTGAATATACCAGGGACTGCCAAGAAAACAAACAGATTCAGCCTGGAGGGGGTTAAACTGGGCGGCTCCTTGGAGGCAAGGATTCTGAGGCTTCATCTGACATACTTTGAACATGTTGTAAGGAGGGAGAGGACCTTGGAGGGGTACATCATGCTTGGGAGGGTGGAGGGACAGTGCAGGAGGGGAAGAACGTCTATGAGGTGGATTGATTCAGTGACTGGGGTAATCGGGATGGGTGTGTCAGAGGCAATGC
>NW_006399981.1:882201-883287 GCF_000299155.1 Elephantulus edwardii
TTCTGGGATTCCCATTCTTCTCAGAGTCAGCCACAGTTTGTTATGATCCACACAGGCAAATGCCTTTGCATAGTCAATGAAACACAGATAGACATTCTCTGGTACTCTCTGCTTTCAGCTAAGATCCATCTACTTAGGCGAGCAAAAAAATAAACCTCTATTGAAGATGTAACTCTACTTGGCTCCTAAATTGTCTGGGACCCTGTGGACCCTCACTTTAAAGAGTAATAAAGTCCATGTGGATGAAAACTATCTGAATGTTTGCACTGAGAGTAGGACAATTTGTACAGGTGAGACTGTCTTAAGTTTGCTTGTTCTTGCACTTATGGGACTCTTGTAGAGTGTGTGTTACAAGTCTTCAACAAAGTTCTTATACATTGTTTTTCATACTGGTTTAACAAGAAATAAAAATAGAAACATAAAAAAAAACCCCAAACAGTATTCTTCAACAAGGTTGACTGGGAATGGACAGAATGTTTGTGTGGAAGCAGATGGGCCACAAATCAAGTGTTGAAGAAAAAACTGGCATGGATGCAAAAGACTCAAGTGGGCATAATCAAGGTCATGGTCTTTGCAATTATTTGTTATGTTTGGGATAGTTGGACAATGACTAAGTACTGGAGAAGCATCTTGAATATACCATGGACTGGCAAGACAACAAGTAGGTTTGTCTCAGAGAGGGTGAAATCAAGTTTCTCCTTGAAGGCTAAGATTTTGACGCTCCATCTCACATACTTTGGGTATGTGGCCAGGAGAGATGTTGGAGAAGCACAGCATGCTTAGAAGGGTGGAGGGACAGCGCAGGAGAGGAAGACCCCTGATGAGATGGATTGATACAGTGACTGGGGCAATGGGGGTTGGTGTGTTGTAATTAGTGAGACTGGCTCAGGACAGGCCAGGGTTCAGAGTCGCTGTACATAGGGTCACTATGGGTCACAGGTGACTTGATGGCACATAAAAACAACACGTTAATTGCTCTTGAGTTAGAACACATTCATAGCTGACCTTCCAGTAGGTTTTCAGGGTCTGTAAAGCAAGTGGGAGGAGATTGTCCATCTTTCTTCTGCTTATTCAAACCACAGCTCC
>NW_006399981.1:883387-883977 GCF_000299155.1 Elephantulus edwardii
TTTTTTATTACTCTCATTAATTTTAATGAAAGTTTACAAAGATTTTGGATTTCCATTCACTCATTGTTGCATTTTTCTCCCTGCCCATCCCTCCGTCCAGTAAGTAGCTCCCTATTTTTTTAAGCTACCACATAACAACCACAACAACAACAACCTTGAGGTAAATGGCAGGAAACACATTCTTTAACACTTATGGTCCTGAAGGTGTGGCTAGGAGAAGGAGCCCAATACAATGAATGGGTCAAAGCATCCAGACTGAGAAAGGAACAAAGTAAATAGATAGTTATGGTACAGCTCTGACCAAGAATTTCATTGACATCAAATCCATAGCACATGGCTGAGAAAGAAGCACAATAAAAGATGACCATGCAGCCCCCTAGGAGGAGGCTAGAAATAGGAATACAGGAGTTAGGGGCTCACCTAAGGGTTTTCAAAAGAGATTTGGTTCCAGCAGAAGTGAAAAAAGGTGAAATAGAGTTGTAGACAAGGGTGGCCAATGGCAAGTGGGTATTTGAGTCACCAAGGATTCATGAGGCTTTGAGTGGGATAAAGATGTCTGTTATTACTGCATAGTGTCACTGTTGTAGAAT
>NW_006399981.1:884563-892033 GCF_000299155.1 Elephantulus edwardii
TGGGTGTGTCAGAGGCAATGCGATTGGCACAGGATAGAGCAGGGTTTAGGGCTGTTGTACATAGGGTCACTATGAGTCACAAACGACTCAACGGCACATAACAACAACAACTATGGTTTCATTTGGGCCCTTGGACGTATGACCCTCAGACCTGGTTTTGATTGTGTTGGAGAAGACCACAGAACATCCCAAAGATGGCCAAAAGAACAAACAAATATGTCTTGGAGATGGTGCAGTTAGAGCGCTCTTTGGATGCAAAGATGGTGAGGTTTTGCCTCATGCACTTCAGGCATGTTGCTAGAAGGAGCTATTCTTTGGAGAGGGACATGATGCTTGGAAAGGGAGAGGGTTAGTGAAGGAGAGGAAGATCCTCAATCAGATGGATTGACATGGTATGGAATCTAATGAGTCAGAAAGTGTGAGTATGGGACAGGATAGGACAGGGTTCTGATATGTTGTTCATAGGGTTGCTATGGGTCATACTTTACTCGACAGTATCTAACAACAACAACTTATAGTGGTCCCATGTATACGTAGTAGAAAGAAACCTAGTCATCTGTGATTAGTTATGGATTCAAAGGGTTTTCATTGACTGATATTTTCTCCAAAAATCAGTTTGATTTTTCCAAAGTAGACCACCAAGTTTTTCTGATTTGTTTTTCTTTTTTTCCCAAAAGTAAAAACTTGGTTTTCTCAGTAGTTCATATTAGTGTGGACATTTTGTTGAAATCATTTCAACAAAACAACTTATTGCTATAGAATTGGAACTGGCTCAGATCAGGACCCACACCCACACCCCCAGCAGGCTTTCACAGGCTGTAAGTCACATAGTGTGAGATTGCCATTTTTCTCCCATGGAACAGCTTGGGGATTTTCACCACCCACTTGCAGCTTGGAAACACAATTCTTCTCTATCCACTCGGCCACCAGAGCTCCCTTGTTCAGCATTATTGCAACATAAAAACCACCACTAACATATATTGTGACTGCACATGAGATATATCATCTGGGAATTGAACTTAGATCTTCAGCAGTGAAGGCAAAGATTCTGTCACTGAGTGGTTCTCCAAATACAGCCCAATTTTTATTATCCAACTAGTTTTGCTAATCTGTGTCCTCATACAATTTTAGTTCATCTGACAGATGCAACATTGAGATATGTGGATGATGTGACTCGAAATACATTTGTTCTATGTTACATGGGCATAATGTCAAGCAAAGACTAATAAAAATGGAAAGACTTCAACAACATGTGAAAATTCTGACTGGGGGATATAAAAGAATAAAACTGGGACAGTAAACAATTCCACTCAAAGGACTATAAAGTAGTGAAGTGCAACCAAGTATTAACCATAAATATCAATAATTTCATTACTGAGAGGCACTGTATTATTTCAAGATTGTACTTTATGAGTCATGACATTTTCAGTGTTTTATTTTTTTAACATTTCGATTGTGCTACCCCACATACTTTTATTTTAAAAGAAAACCGTAAAAAGAATAAGAAGCAAAATACTGGAAAGATAATCAAATATCCAAGCTCACATTTAAGACTATGAAAACAGTGTGGCAATAATAGAAAAAACTGAAGAAACTGTTTGCACACAGAGTCACTCTTGGAAGGTCAACAGAGATAAGAATCAAGAGAGATGAGAACAAAACCAAAAATTTTTTAAAAAAGAATTAGGATTGAAAAAGAAAAACAACATGTGGCAGGCATGGGAGTGGCAATATCTGACTTCTACTAACTTCACATGGGTGAGGAATCCTGTCAACAGCACGGACAGCACAAAGCCAATTCCTGTGAGGTTAGTCATGCCCCAACACTCCACAACTTCTCCCGGCTATTCCAACACGAACTGTCCTTCCCGTGTCTTTCACGACTTCTCTACTAGGTTAGAAAATACTTTACAATGGACTCTTAGAACTCACAGATAATATTAAATTCCATGGTGTTTATTGTTGTTTTTATTGTTATATGCTGTCAAGTTGCTTGTGACGCTGTGTACAACAGATCTGAACTCTGCTCTTTTTGCTGAGACAACTTTATAATCTATGACACACCTACTCCCATTACCCCAGTCACGGAGTCGATCGTTCTCATCAAGGATCTTCCTCTCTTGTACTGTCCCTTCACCCTCCAAAGAGAGATGTCCCTCTCAAAGGACTGATCCCTCCTTGCAACATGCCTAAAGTATGTCAGATGGACCTTCAGAATCCTTGCCTTCAAGAGCACCCTGGTTTTACTCTCAAGGACAAACCTGTATGTTCTCCTAGCAGTCCATGGTATATTCAATACTCTTCTCCGGAACCACAATTCAAAGGCATCACTTCTCTTTCTAGCATCCCTAGTCATTGTCCAGCTTTCTGATGCATAGCAAGTAGTTACAAAGACTATGGCCTGGATCAAGCACACCTGTCTCCAGACTGACATCATTAATTTTCAGTACTCTGGAGAGGTCCTTGACAGCAGATTTTCCCAATGCAATTTGTCTTTTCATTTTGTAGCTCCTGGTACCAAGAGTGTTGCTTGTGGAATCAAGTAACCTGAAGCAGTTAACAATCTCAATCTCTTCACCATCAATCATGATGCTGTAAATTGGTCCAGTGGTGAGAATCTTTGTTTTCTTGATATTGAGCTTCAATCCATATTGAAGGCTACAGTCCTTGGCCTTCTGCAACAAGTGTTCTAGGTCATCCTCTGTTTCAGCAAGCAAGGTTGTGTCATATGCATATCACAGATTGTTGATTAGTCTTCCTGAAATCTTGATACCACATTCCTTATCATAGAGCCCAGCCTCCTAGATGATCTGCTCCTCATGTAGATTGAAAAGGTATGAAGATAGGACATATCCCTGGCATACACTCTTCCCAATTGTGAACTATGCAGTGTTTCCTTTTCCATTCTGATGATTGCCTCCTGGTCCAAGTATAGGTTTTGAAGTGTTCTGGGATTCCCATTCTTCTTAGAGTTAGTCACAGTTTGTTGTGATCCACACAGTCAATGTGTCCACACAGCTTTTGCATAGTCAATGAAATACAGATAGCCATTCCTCTGGTGCTCTCTGCTTTCAGCCAAGATCTATCTAATGTTAGTTATAATATCCCTGGTGCTTCTGGAGTACTCCTTGGAGGCAAAAATGATGAGCATTCACCTCACATACTTTGGATATGTTGCTAGAAGGGGCTATTCCTTGGGGGATATGATGCTGGAAATGGTAGAGGGTCAGTGAAGGAGAGGAAGACACTCAACTAGGTGGATTGACATGGTGACTGCAACAATGGGCTCTTGTGTGTCAGGAAGTGTGAAGATGGTACAGGGTAGAACAGGGTTCAGATCTTTTGTTCATAGGGTTGCTAAGAGTTGTACTCAACTTGATGGTACCTAACAACAACACAGCCTCTTCTAAACCCAGCCTGCACATCTGGCAGTTCTCTGTTGATGTGCTGTTCCAGCTATTTTTTTGAATAATTTTTAGCAGAATATTGCTTGCATGTGATATCAATTATATTGTTCCATAATTTCTATACTCTTTTGGGTTGCCTTTCTTTGGAATGGGACTAACTTTGGATTTCTTCCAGTCACATGGCCAGGTGGTTGTCCTCCAGATTTCTTGGCACAACTTGGTGAGAATATTCAGGGCAGCCTCGGTTTGTTGAAGTATGTCGGTTGATATGCCGTCAATGCCTGGGGCATTGTTTTTGCCAATTCCTTAAGAGCAGCATGAACTTCTTCCTCCATCTCCACAGACTTTTGCTCTTACTTTGAACTTCTTCTATGTTAGCCAATTATTTTTGGTACAGTGACCCTGTATACGCCTTCCATCTTCTTTTAATGCTTCTTGAATCATTTCATAACCTGTTCAAAGCATCCTTCAGTATTGCAACTTGAGGTTTAAATTTGTTCTTCACTTCCTTCAGCTTAAGAAATGCTGAGCATGTTTGGCTGTTTTGATTTTCTGACTCCAGGTTTTTTTTCCATATTTCATTTTAATAGTATGCTTTGTCTTTCCATGATGCCTTTTGAAATCTTCTGTTCAGCTCCTTAATTTCTTTCTTTGCTTTGGCATCATAGCACTCTAATGCAATATTCAGAGTCTCTTCTGACATCCATTTTGGTCTTTTATTTCTCTTCTGATTTTGCCTTTTGCTTTTTGTATTCTTCAAGGATGATGTTCTTAATATCCTCCCACAGATCATCTAGTCTTCATTCATTAGTTTTCAAAGCCTCAAATCTGTTCCTGAGATGGTTTTGAAATTCAAGTAGGATAGACTCAAGGTCAAATATTGGTTGCTTTGGATTTGATTTAACCTTTGTTAGCTTCAACTTAAACTTGCATATGATAATTGATATTCTGTTCCACAATCAGCACCTGGCCTAGTTTTCACTGCTGATAATGAGTTTCTCCTGCAATTGTTTCTAAAGTTGTAACCACTCTGATTCCTATGCATACTATTAGGTGAAATCCATGTGTATAGCCTGTGTTTATGTTTCTTATATAAAGTATTTGCAATGACTAAATCGTTGATTTTATCTATCTAATTCTATCATTCTATCTCCCATCTCATTCTGTCACCAAGTCCATGTTTTCCAATTACTGATCCTTCTCTGTTCACCCAACTTTTGCATTCTAGTCACCCATTATTATTAGTCTGTCTTGATTATATGCTCAATCAATATCTGACTGCAAAAGTTGGTAGAAATCTCCTATTTCCTCCTTTTTTGGCTCTAGTTGTTGGTGCACATATTTGAATGATAACGGTATACACTAGACATCCTTGTATGCATATGAATATTTTCCCATCACTCATAACATTGTATTTCAAGACAGATCTAGAAATGACGTTTTTAACTATGGAAGAAACCTCATTTTTTCTCACTTTTTCATCTCCAGCATAGTAGATCATATGATTCTCTGATTCAAAATGTCCCATGCCAATCCATCTCATTTCACCAAAGTATTGTATATTAATATTTATGTGTTCTATTTATTTCTTAACAAGGGCCAGCTTTCCTACATTTATGATTCTCACATTCCTAGTTCCAATCACTAGTGTCTGCTTGCAACTCTTCCCCCTCCTTTGTGTTTCCATACTTAAGGGCTCAGCCTCAGTTGCCACATCTTCTAGTCTACTCAAAGTGTGCTCTATTGTACACAGGGGTTTCAAAGGCCTGCTATTTCAGAAGTAGATGGCTAATCCTTCTTCTTAGTCTGTCTTAATTGGAAAGCTCAGATTTAGGAAAGTGTCTGACAGGGAAGCAGCAGATGAAAGACATTTAACAACTATAGAAGCAATGAATAGATTCAGTATTGCTCCCTGTACTTGGCAACATTTTGACCCATACATTTCCCCACTCCACCAGCATCCCCTTCCACTACCGCCTACTCCATTTAACACCTCCCTTTTCCAATCCAGCCCTTGATATGATGGCTTAGGTCTCAAATCTTTTATGTCTGTGATTTCAGACGCCTCATGCCTCTCACTGCTGTGACCAGTCTCTCTTGAGTTTAGGAGTCTTTAAGTCCAAATTCTAGGTACTAGAATTAGGGAAGGGTTTCTATCTCAGATGCTTCTGGGGAAAAGTTCTTTGCCTTGAGCTTCTGCTCCAGGACTGATTTCTTGTGGCTTAATACCTTCCTCTTTCATTTGCAACATGTTTGGCAAAATCAGCTGTCATGAACATCTCCAGAGTATGGAAGAGCAATGATGTCAGTCTGGAGACTAAGGTGTGCCTGATTCAGGCAATGGTCTTTGCAGTTACATGCTATGCATCAGAAAGCTGGACAATGACTACGGATGATAAAAGAATTAATGCCTTTGAGCTGTGGTGCTGGATAAGAGTGTTAAATATAACATGGACTGCTAAGGAGAACAAACAAGTTTGTCCTGGAGAGGATGAAACTGGGCTGCTCCTTGGAGTCAAGGATTCTGAAGCTTTGTCTGATATACTTTGAGCATGTTGCAAGGAGGAAACAGTCCTTTGAGAGGGACATGTCACTTTGGAGAGTGGAGGGACGGGGCAGGAGAGGAAGATCCTTGATGAGATGGATTGACGCAGTGACTGGGATAATCAGGGTAGATGTGTCAGAGAAAATAAGGTTGTTTCAGGATAGAGCAGGGTTCAGATCTGTTTCTCATAGGGTCGCTATGAATCACGGGTGATTTGACGGCACTAACAACAACACATCCAAATTCCAGGTACTAGTATTAGGGAAGGATTTCTATCTCAACATTCTGAGAAAAATCCTTTGCCTTGGGCTTCTGCTCTGGACTGATTTCTGTGGCTTAATGCCTCTTCTCTTCCATTTGCAGCACACTGCTGTCACAGTAGGATAATTTCCCGGGAGAGGGTGATGTGTCCTCTATATCTGGTATATGAATATTTTCTATAAACTATTCTAATAAACTATTTAAACCCTTGGGCCCTGCTACCAGACTTCTGGGCGTGCGGCTGTACCTGTGTTGGGAAGGGCCAAAGTGAAATCTCCCACCACTGTGCTCAGCCCCCAAACTGTTTAAATGTTTAGGGCCTGCCTGCTGGACTATATTAAGGATGTAAAAAGGTTTCCATGTAGTTATGGGAACCCTGAAGGTAAAGTTTGAGTCAGGAGAGCTTCTTCTTAGCCATACTCACAGCAGACATTTCTCTATCTACTTAGGCAAGTGTTACAAAGGTCTTTTAGCACTGTCAATGACATGCCACCCCACTCTGTCAATATGCCTGGGCTTGAAGGGACTTGGCTCTGGGTCAGTGACTTGGCAGGCCTAGATCCCTCAGGCTCATTCCCTGGAACACGAGCGTACAGCTCTGTTTCACACCTGTCTCTGGTTCTTTGGCACTGTTGCCTTCTCTACTACCTCCCTGCACTGTGTCACCATCTCTCACCATCTGTTACAGGTCTTCATCTTTGGTTTAGAGATCTCAGATCCAAGGACACTCTCTGATTCTTTCTTTTTGATAGTAGTGAGTTCTGCCCCTTTGCCAACTCCATTTAAACCTGACCTATCCCAAAATTGTTCTTCTGTACATCTTATTTGTATGCTCCCACTCATAGATGCCGTATCTACTATAACTAAGATATCTAATCCCTTTGGGGTCACAAACACCTCATATTTGCATAGTCCCATCCAGCCATGTGATGAGAGTAACAAAAATGAGGGCTAGGAAAGACATATCAAATAATCCACTGCAGCACAGACAGAAGAGACAAAAGTTCTTGAAAAAGGAGAGGTTTGAAGTTGAATAGCAAAGCCTCAATCTCAGGGTAAATATAATCAGGAGTAGATTTTAGGCCTAATGATAGGTCTAACTCAAGTACTTTTTATATTAGTCTTTATTTCATCTATAAATCTATAAACCTAGTAACCCAGTTTAAAAATATGTAGACAAATTCCTGACAGGTACTTGTTAAATGTTAAAACAAATTAAAAACCGATATTTTAGATAATATTTAGTTATATAATAAA
>NW_006399981.1:895938-914362 GCF_000299155.1 Elephantulus edwardii
CATAGAGTTTCCTGAGGCAAGCCATTTCGGAAGTGGATGCCACTCCTGCTTCCAGGCTTGATTTAGTCGGGAATCTCCAGCCAACACTGTCCACCATGGGTACCCATTATGGCACATCACTGTCACAGTGTTCAGCATCACAGCAGCCACGAGTTACCTCTGTACAGCAATGCACTGACCAGTGCTATACCACCTAGAAGAATGTTTGACAGGAAAACAACTTGAACCTGGCCAAGCGCCGCAGATGAAAATCACCCACCTTCAGCTTGGTAGTATAACTTCCTTTCCACTAAGCCAATGTAGCTCTCTCTTTGTCGTTGTTATGTCTGTTGTGCACAATGCCTGTTTAAACATTTTTGAAAGCTCAATAATTTATTTTTTAGCGTCAAGGAATAGCCTGTAATCATCTCTTTCTTTCAAACTGTCTTTTCTTTCACCCATTCCAGTGCAATGTTAATTTTCTAGAAATTATAAATTTGACAATGAATAATAGCCTGGGACAGGACAAGCATTACAAAGTGAGTTGAAAGAGAAAACAAATTTTAAAAAGTCAGCATCATAAAGGGGTGTTTGTGAGTATTATGAGTTGAGATATGTACAGTACACATGATGATCAATAAATGTCAGCTTCACCTTCTGTAAAAAATGGACGTACATCTATGTATAACCAGTAGGCCAATTACAGCTAAGTACAATCAATATGACGGAGAGATCATATGTAATAGGCTTCCTTTTGTTGTAAAAAATGCAGTTTTAAATTTTTTAAAAAAAGATAAATAACTTGTAAATGTCTATATGGCCAAAGCATAAACATGGTTTCACCAGAATTTTTATTCATGGTGTCACATGCTAGGCGTCTATGCACGAATCTCAAGTCTCATTTTTTTATAATTATTCTCCCTTCCTCCTCTCAAGGCAAAACACTCATAAGCTTTGTTTTATGCTGTCTCACTTGTGTTCTTCCTCCTTCCTAAAATACCCTTGCATTCCCGCTGTAGCTCATATTGTTTAATATTAGTGGTGGTGGTGTTGTTATGTGCCATCAAGTCATCTATGACTTACAGTGACCATATGAACAATAGCCTTTGCATAGTCAATGAAGCACAACTAAACATTCCTCTGGTACTCTCTGCTTTCAGCCAAGATCCACCTAACATTAGCTACAATAACCCTACTGCCACGGCCTCTTCTAAATCCAACCTCCACATCTGACAGTTCTCTGTTGATGTGCTGTTCCAGTCATTTTTGGATAATCTTCAGAAGAATCTTGCTTGCATGTGATATTAATGATATTGTTTGATAATTTCCACACTCTGTTGGATCATCTTTCTTTGGAATGAGAACAAATATAGATCTTATCCAATCAGTTGGCCGGGTGGTTGTCCTTCAGATTTCTTGGCACAACTTAGTGAGCACATCTAGAGCAGCATCTGTTTGTTGAAATATGTCAGTTGGTAACCATTAATTCCTTCCTATCCTCAGCCAGTCTCACTGTCTCTGACATGCCAACCCCCATTGTCACAGTCACTGTGTCAATCCATTTCATCCAAGGTTTTCCTCTCTTCTGCCAACTCTCTACCCTTCCAAGCATAATGTCCTTGGAGAAGGAATGGTCCCTCCTGGCAACATGCCCGAAGTATGTGAGATAGTTTTACAACCTTGCCTCCAATAATACAACCAGTTTCACCGTTTCCAAGACAGCCCTGTTTGTTCTCTTGGAAGTCTATGGTATGTTCAATATTCATCTCCAGAAGTACAATTTAATGACCTCAAGTCACCTTCTGTCATTTTTAGTTTTTGCCCAGCTTTTAGATGCATAGTAAACAACTGAGAAGACCATGGCCAGAATCAGGTACACCTTAGTGTCTAGACTGACACTGTTGCTCTTCAGCACTCTAGATAGGTCCCTGGTGGCAGACCTCCTAAATTAACTCATCTATTTTGTCAGATAGGCATCTCATTAAACCCTCCACTTACCAGCCATGCAGCTTGATCTGTCCTAAAGAATATTGAATATGCTGTGGACTGCCAGAACTAATGAATTGGCTGTTTTTAGAAGATCTATAACCAGAAGCCTCCTTAAAAGAAGGATGGCAAGATTTCCGCTTGCTTATTTTAGATATACCATCAGGAAAGATCAGTTGCAAGACAGTGTGTCCTGTTTGGCAAAACACAGGGTCAGCAAAAGTGAGAGAAACCACCAGTGTGATGACTGGAACAGCAGCAGCAACAAGGGACTCAAACCTGCTGATAGTTACCAAGATGGGACAGGACCGTGCAATGTTTTGGTGTGCTATGCATAAAAGCGCCATAAGTTGTGAACAACTAGATGAAAACTACCAAAAACTGTAACTTACCACCAGCCATATATTCTAAATATTGTATCTGTGACTGTTGTGGTGGTGGTGTACTGTAGAGTTGAAGCTGACCCATAGCTGACCTGCTGGCAGGTTTTCAGAGGCAGTTAATTGCATGGGAAGAGATTGCCCTTCCTTTTCCCCAAGGAGCAGCTGGTGGCCTCAAACTGTGTGTCTCAGGGATTACAGTGCAGCTTCTTGCCACCAGGCCACCAGAGCTCCCTATTTATGACCAAGACTAATATTTAACCTTTTAATGCCAAGTTGGTTTAAACTGGTTGTAAAATCTAGAGGGTACAGATTGGTATAAAGTTGTTGCCTCAAGGCCTCTATATACATCCTTGTCCCTTCTCTGTGCTTTAAATGCTTAAATTAACTGGAGCAGCAAGATTTTCTCCAGTCCCGAGGCCAAAGTCTTCTATCTAGTCTTGGGAATTCCTAAGAGTGTATCAGAACACCCAAGTTTAAGTTCTATCTCTGCTGTTAAAAGTCCTATTTGCTATTGGATGTTAGGTCAATTTTTTTTTTATTTTTTTATTTTGTGTGTGTACCCTCAAATCGGATCCAACTGGTACAGAAGGAAATTGCCCCTCCTTCTCCAGCAGAGCATCTGGTGGATTTGAACTGCATGTCTCTGGGATAGGATGATGCTTAATGTCTTCATTGTCTCATCTTTAAAATGGAGATGGAATCCTACCTTGCACAATCCCCTCCCATTTGATTAACTGCCTGGGGAGGGGGCGGGGGAATCCTGCCAGAGGGTCAGCTAAGGGTCAGATCTGACTCAACAGTGCACAACAACATTGACTGATTAACCCATCTGAAAGATAGTGGCAGCTTTGAGCAAGACATTATATTGAGTAAGAGGTGGCGTGTTTCATTGACTATGCAAAGATGTTGACTGTGTGGATCATAACAAACTGTGGCTAATTCTGAGAAGAATGGGAATCCCAGAACACTTGATCATGCTAATGTGAAACCTATACTTGGACCAAGAGGCAGTCATCAGAACAGAGCAAGGAAACACTGCATGGTTCAAAATTGGGAAGGGCATCCACCAGGGATGTGTCCTGTCTCCATACCTTTTCAACCAGTATGCAGAACAGATTATCCGTGAGGCTAGGCTCTATGAGGAGAAATGTGGAGTCAGGATTGGTGGAAAATCTAGAAATAATCTGTGTTATGCAGATGACACAACCCTGCTTGGTGAGACTGAGGAGGACCTAAAGTGCTTTCTGCAGAGGGTCAAGGACTGCAGACTTCAATATGGATTGAGGATCAATGTCAAGAAGACAAAGATTCTCACCACCAGGCCAACTGGCAGCATCAGGATGGATGGTGAAGAGAATGAGATTGTTCACAGCTTTAGTTTGCTTGGCTCCACAGTTAACACTCTTGACACCAGTAGCCAGGAAATTAAAAGGCGTATTGTGATGGGAAAATCTGCTGTTAGGGACCTCTCCAAAGTACTGAAGAGCAATGGTGTCTCTCTGGAGACTAAGGTGCATCTGTTACAGGCCATGGTCTTCACAATCACTTGTTATGGATCAGAGAGTTAGACAATGACTAGGGAGGATAGATGGAGAATTGATGCCTTTGAGCTGTGGTGTTGGAGAAGAGTATTGAGAATACCATGGACTGCTAGGAAAACAAAAAGATTCATCCTGGAGAGGGTTAAACTGGATGACTCCTTGGAGGTAAAGATTCTGAGGCTCCATCTAACATACTGTGGACATGTTGTAAGGAGAGATCGGTCCTTGGAGAGGGACATCATGCTTGGTAGGGTGGAGGGACAGCGCAAGAGGGAAAGGCCCTCTATGAGTGGATTGACTCAGTGACTGGGGTAATTGGGATGGGTGTATCAGAGACAGTGTGATTGGCACAGGACAGAGTAGAGTTTAGGGCTATTGTACACAAGTGACAGAACAGCACATAACAACATCAAGAGGTACTGTGAGTCAGCATGGGTGTGATAGCAAAGGGTAAGAATGATGAGAAAATGCTTGATGACCAGCACTGATGGGAACCATTTGAGTTGACAGACACAGCAAATGGCCAACCCTATCACATCCAAAGGTGGGTGGCATGGGTTTGACCCACTTTCTCAAAGCCAGTGCTGGGACTTGATGTCTTTCTATCTGATTTGACTTGTGTAAACTTAGCCCATGTGAGTGATTGCCAGAGATTGCATTGCTTTCGTTTCCTAATAAACCTCTTAAATGGGAGGGTGAGCTTAAAGACTGCAAAATCTTCTGAGAATCAGGGTTTTCTTTCTTGGAAGTTCTTAAGATCCCAGGCACGATTCCCTGGAAAATGTGAGGTTCCTGGGGATTATTAGAAGCTTAAACTTTCCATCAAAGTTAAACATCTAGAGAAATGTTCCTGGGGAGCGTCATCAACACCTGCCTAATTGGCTGCCTTGGCAAGGCCTCAAGGCTGTGGTTTCTACTTCAGATCCTGGAGCTGTATCAAGGCTCCTCCACTGGTCAGAGTCCCCTCTGGGACTGAAGATAAGCAAGCACCTCCGGCCTTTGTTTCAGAGTCAGAAAAATTTAGAAGCTTGGCTGAGGGAGTTGCATAAATCATACTTACAGTGGTGTTAGAAAGTGCATTTAAAGACTTTTCCTTCTTGTCAGTTTCTTCTTGCCTTCATCCCCACAGGGAGAGTAAGGGATGAAGTAAAAAAAAAAAAAAAAAAATAGACAAACCAATCACTAAAACTGGCTTCCTCCTGAGTGGGTAGCTTTTTTCTGGCCTCACGAGGGGGCAGAGTCTAAGATCAGGGAGTCACCTATTCCTTTGCAATCAGACGGACAAGAGCCCTTGGGCCATAGGACCTAAGAGGAACAATGGAGAAAAGGCATGTCTCTTCTGAAAGCTCCCTTCCTCCTCTTTGCTGTGAAAAGGGCAAATGATACTGTGTTTCAAATGAAGCTTGTTACCTTTTTTGTCTGCTAACTAAATCACTATTTAAGCTCTTGGTGACCACTATGTTTCTTATGGGTTCTGGTCTAGCTTTAAAGTTCTTTTCCCTTCCCTTAAATATCTGAGATTGTGATCTTTTTAGAAAATGTTCAGGAATCTCCTTTGGAAAGGGTCTACCATTTGTATTCACTACATTAACAAATACAAGCAAATCTGTCTTGGAAGGAGTGCAGGCAGTGTGTTCCTTATAAGCAAGGTTGGTTACCTTGCCTCACATACTCAGGCCAAGTTACAGGAAGGGTCACTCCCTGGAAAAGGACATTATGCTTGGAAAATCTGAGAGTCAGCAGAGGGACAAGGGCAGATTTCCCTGGGTCCACGAGAGATTGCCACAGTGACTGTGAGAGTAGGCTTAAGCAGAGAAGTGATTGTAACGATGGCATAGGATTGGGCATGATTTCCTTCTGTTGTGCTTGGAGTCACTGTGAGCTGGAGTCAACAGGACCACACTTGACAACAATAACAACAAGTCCGCCCCTGTGCACAGTTTGGAAGTTTGCAATTCAAAAGGAATTCTTTTCAGGCACTTTGTTGTCTTCTGAGCAGAATTCTATCTTACTTGCCTGGGCTTGGGAGGCTGACATAATTTGCAGCATTTGTATCTGAAGGCAAAATCTAAATATTATTGACGGAATTTATCAAGAAGAGTAAGTGAGTGCTTTGAATTCCCATTTCCTGGTAATATAGAGAAATGGTTAAATTAATCGTGGTCCTTCTTCTGAATCAGAGAATATATCCTTCTCTCACTCAGTTAGATATGAACATTTGATACAAAATTAGTTTAGCATATGATGTGAACTGTATATACCCCGAGCATTTCTAATTATAGTCTGGCATACCCATGGCCCCCAGAAGGCTTTTGGATCTGCCTAGCTCTGCATCACTTTGTAAAGACTAAGAACATGAAAATTCACTTCAGCCTTCGCCTCAAAAAGCGACATACATTCTACTTTCACAGTTTCAGACTGAAAAGATTTGGCATCTTGCCTGCCATGAATTTTTACCCACCTTCTTCCTCCCCTCAAGCCCCAACCCACAACCAAGCTATGAGATTGTTAGTTGACTATCAAGGTCAGGCTATGCTAGATTTCAATATCTAGAAGTTTCAAGATTTCTAATAACTGCCCAGTAATGTGATGAGTAAGAAATCTGACTTCTTCCCCCTTATTTTCATGCCCTATTGCTTTGACCATAACCTGTTTCATCCGGGTCATTTGTGACTTGTGGTGACTTTTGTGTGTCAGAGTAGAACTATGCTTCTTAGGGTTTTCAAGACTATACCTTTTCAGAAGGGTCTTGTTAGGCATCCCCCCCTTCCCTAACTCCTCTGGGTAGGTTCAAACTGTTAGCTTTTGTTTGTTTGCTGTTATTGTTGTTGTTAAATGCCATCAAGTCAAGTACAAGTCATAGAAACTCTGTGAACAACAGACCTAATCCTTATCTTATCCTATGACATCAACTGTCACACACGTGGAGCCCACTGCTGCAATCACTGTGTCAATCCATCCCCTTGGGGGTCTTTCTCTCTTTCTCTGACTCTCCATCTTTCCAAATGTGATGTCTTGTCCCAAAGAATAAGCTCTCCTAGCAACATGCCCAATGCAAGCTTTCTCATCTTTCTCTCCAAGGAGCACTCTGACTGCACTTTCTCCAGGGCATATTTGCTTGTTCTTTGGGAAGTCTATGGGATATTCCGTACTCTTATGCCACATCACAACTCAAAGCCATCAATTCTTCTATCATCTTTATTCATTGTTCTGATGTGTAGTAATTGAAAAGACCATAGCCTGAATCCGGAGCATCATAGTTTTCAAACAGACATTATTTCTCTCCAGTATTTTAAAGACATCTCTGGCAACAGGCTGTCCCAATGCCATATGTCTACTGATTCACTGAATGCTGGTACCAAGGATGTTGATTATTGATCCAAGCAAGATTAAAACACTGACAGCTTCAATCCTTTCCTCATCTATCATGACTTTGTCTATTTGGTGCCATGGTGAGGACCTTCGTTTTCTTGACATTGAGATGTAATTCATATTGAAGACTCTAGTCCTTGATCTTCTGCAGCAAGTGTTTCATACTTCATACTTTCAGCAACCAAGGTTGTGTCACCTACATAACACCGGTTGCTGAAGAGCCCCCTCTGATCATGATGCCACATTCCTCTTCATAGAGTTCAGCTTCACAAATTATTTGCTGAGGATACAGATTAAATAGAAATGGAGAAATGATACATCCCTGATGCATAACTTGCCTGATTTTAAACCATGCAGTGTTCCCTTGCTCTGTTCAATCAACAGCTTCTTGATCTAGAGAGGTTTCATATGAGCATAATTAAGTGTCTGGGATTCTGTCTTTTCAATGTTGGTTATAGTTTATTATGATCCAAACAGTTAAATGCCTTTTCATAGTTAATAAACAACACATAGACAGTCATCTGGTATTCTCTGCCTTCAGCCAGCAACTATCTACATCAGGAATGATATATCTGGTGCCACACCTCCTCTAGAGAGCTCTGATGCCTTATTGGTAAGGAATTGTGTTGTGAATTCAAAGGTGCACGGTTCAAATCCATCAGCTGCCCCATGGGATAAAAATGAGTAATCTTCAATGTGATTAACTGTCTCTGAAACCCACTGGAGGGTTAGCTATGGTTGGTTCCAACTTAACAGCACATGAAAACCACACGGCTTTTCCTAAACCCCTGTTTGAACTTTCAGCAGTTCCCTATGTACTATTCTAGTCATTTTTGGATGATCTTCAGCAATATTTTGTTTGATGTGATATTAATTATATTGGTTGATAATTTCCACATTCTGTTGGATCACCTTTCTCAGGAATGAGGACAAATGTGGATTTCTTCCAGTCAGATGGCCAGGCAGCTGTCCTTCAAATTTTCTGGCAGAGATTGATGAGGACATCGAGGGCTTGTCAAATGATGAGCACGTCCATGGCTGCATCTGCCATTTGAAATATATCAATTGGTAGATGTCTCATTGATTCATGAAGCCTTACTTTTTGCCAATGCTTTCAATACAGCTTCAACTTCTTCCTTCATTGTCATTTACTCTGTCCATATTGTACTTCTTGAAATTTTTCAGTGTTGACCAAAGCTTTTGGTTTCAGTGACTGTGTGTATTCCTTCCATCTTCTTCTCCTTTGTAATTTGTATTGTAGTTTCTTCTCATGTTGTTGTTGTTGTTATGTGCCGTCGAGTCACTTGCGACTCATAGCGACCCTATGTACAACAGCCCTAAACTTTGCTCTGTCCTGTGCCAATCACACTGTCTCTGATCCACCCATCCCGATTACCCCAGTTACTGAGTCAATCCACTCATAGAGGGTCTTCCCCTCCTGCACTGTCCCTACACCCTACCAAGCATAATGTCCCTCTCCAAGGACCGGTCTCTCCTTACAACATGTCCAAAGTATGTTAGACGGAGCCTCAGAATCCTTACCTCTAAGGAGTCGTCCAGTTTAACCCTCTCCAGGATGAATCTGTTTGTTTTCCTAGCAGTCCATGAGTCCATACTCTTTCCAAGAGTCCATACTCTTCTCCAGCACCACAACTCAAAGGCATCAATTCTCCTTCTATCCTCCTTGGTCATTGTCCAACTCTCTCATGCATAACAAGTGATTGCAAAGACCACGGCCTGTATCAGACGCACCTTAGTCTCCAGAGAGACACCATTGCTCCTCAGTACTTTGTATCTCATAGATACAATAAATATTTCTGTAGGTAAAGCAAAACCACACAGTTGCTCTATGAGGCATTTCCAACAATGTGAGCCTACAGGCCAAGCCCCATTGGGATAGATCTCAAGTCCTTTCATCTTTGGATGCTTCCTGGATCATTCAAGATTTTGCTCATAGCATCTTTCAGCAACTGGAGGTTTGAATTTCTTTTTACAATTCTTTCAGCATGAGAATGCTGCACAAGTCCTTTCCTTTTCATTCTCCCACTCCAGCTCTCTGCATATCCCCTTATAATACTTTGTTTTGTCTTCTTGAGCTGCCCTTTGATATCTTCTGTTAAGTTCTTTTACTTCAGCATCCCTTCCCTCATTTTGGCGTCTTGATGCTAAATGCTAATGCATCTTGAGTGCATGTTTTGTCAATTTCAGACTGCAAAAGTTGGAAGAAATGCCCAATGTCCTCCTCTTTGACTTTAGTTGTTGATGTGTATATTTGAATAACAGTTGTATTAATAGATGTTCCTTGTGTCAGTATGGATAGTATCCTCTCACTCAAAACACTGTGGTTTTGGATCTATCTAGGATACGTCTTTTTAACTATGAATACGACACCATTCTTCCTCAGTTTTCCAATCCTGACATAGTAGATAAGATGACTTTCTGATTCAAAGTGGCCCGTGCCGGTCCATCTCAGTTTATTATGCCTAGAAGGTCAGTCTTCACATGTCCCAATTCATTTTTTGATAACTTCTGTTTTCTTGTATTCTCATTTTGTACATCCCATGTTCCAATTATTAAATGTTGTTTACAGCTGTTTCATGCCTACATTCCTTCATAGGCAGCTAGGAAGATAGCTGAGTCCATGTCCTGTGCCTTTGGGCCTGAAGGCCAAGTGACGGTTGAGCCTTGTGCCAAGCACCAGCATCAAAGATCCAGTTGAACTACTACCAGTGCCAAACACCCCTATCCAAGACCTCATTTTGTTATGCTGCCATGGACTTTAGCTGGAGCCAGAAAAGAGTATCTTTACCATATTTGTATGCCTTTTTGGCTTTATGGTTTGCTGTTAGTCAATTATATTGGGGAATGATTTCTATGTTGCTTATTACTTTATATCTTAGGTGTGTATATGCTTGCTAATGTAGCACTTGCTATTGTTAGTACTTTACTTGTCTGTTGATCTTCTATATTGGTATAACTTGTAGGTCGCTCTGATGCTGGAAGCTATGCCACTAATGTTTCAAATACCACAGGGTCACTCATGTGGGAAAGGTTGCAACAGAGCATAAGACTGACCAGGAAGCAGGATGAGCCATGCACTTCCAAAATAATGGGCCTTTGAAAACCCAGTGCACTATTATTTAGCAACTGGATATTTGTGCCACCCAAGGACTCCCTATTGCTCTGTTTTACTGTCACCCACTTGCTCCTCACACACAGACCCTCTCTACTGGGTTTATGATACTACAAATCTTTACAGGAGAAAACTGTCTGTTTCCACCCTCAGACCATTTGATGAATTTGAATTGTCAACCTTTGGCTATTAGCCCAATACTTAAAACACTTGAATGAAAGTAATTTTCATTCATCTTCACAGCCACTTCCGCAGGTCAGACAATAATATTGCCTCCAGAGCTTCCTAGTCCACAGGGAGTTGGACTTGAAATTCAAAGGCTGTACCTTTCTGGCAGTTCAAATCTACCAATAGCTCTGTGGAAGAAAGACAGACAGTCTTTTCCTTTGTGATATACAAACCACCAAAAACCCATTGGAGGGTCAGCTATGAGTAAGTTCTAACTCAACAGCAATGAATTGAGTTTCTGGGTTTCTAAAACATCAATGTGATCCTGTCCTTGTCCCTTCCACAGCACCACAGTAGAGCCCCATGTCTTTTAAGGCGAACTCTAGACTGTGTTTTCATAGCTTTCAAGATGTTTCGTTGAGAGTGCACATTGGAAGTCTGCAGGCTGGTGGGTTTTGCTTGGCTCACACAGTGCTTTTACAAATTTCAGGCAAAGCCAATGTTGATAATTTGTAAAACTTTGCATATACATAAAAAATTATGACTTCTATTAAAAAGACTCAGCATATCTGGGAACTCTGGACACACACAGTCTACATTGAAAGAAATGGCTGGAAATGGGCAGGGACTGCGCACCAAATGGGTGCTATGTTCTACGGCCTTCTCCATGACCATTAAACATGCTATCTCTGGTTCATAGACTTTGCCTGTTTTATACTGTAGACATGTAAGTTCTGTACCACTGGCCCCTTCTTACTGAACTGTTTCATCTCTTGTTGTCTTCTTGAGGTTAGCTAATGCCTCTTGAATATTATCTCTTCCGCCATATACAATTTATGCTCTGTTTCCTTTCCATGTTGGTGAATATTGCTATTCTTTCTAGCTGACACTATCCCCTCCCTTTCCTGAGTCTGATTCCCAACTCATTCTTTCATCCTGGTCTCAATGTAAATATTACTTTCTTGTGAATGTCTGCTGGATCTCACTCACCCTGACCTCCAATCCTGTGTCTTTTTTTTTATATCTTAGTAGTCCCTGCAGTGTTCCAAGTGCTTGATGTTTGCTTTTCTTTTTTATTAAACTGTAAACAAAGAAGAAATAAAGCTTGGAAAGGTAGAGGGTCAGAGAAAGAGAGGAAAACCCTTAAGGAGGTGGGCTGACACAGAGCGTGTAACAACGTGCTTGGGCATGGAAGAGATTGTGAAGATGACATGGCTTAGGGCAAGATTTCAATCTGTTATTCCTAAGATTACTACACATAGTAGCTGACTGACTGCATCTAACAACAGCAACAGACTATAAACAACAGGGACTATGAACATAAGGACAAGAGTGTGCTATTGTTATTGTTGTTGTTGTTGGACACGTCTGATTCACTCCTTAACTTGTGGAAATCCCAGGCACAAGGAAAAAGATCACTGTGCGATCTAGTATGATCCATCAGGTTTTCAGGGGTTGATTTTGGCAAGTGCATCATCAGGCCTTTCAGCTCAGTCCATCTTAGTCTGGACACTACTGAAATCTGAGCAGCATCACAGCAGCACACAAGCCCCCTCCAACAGCTGGGGGCTGAATATGAGATTTGGATGGGACTAAAACTCAGATCTCCTGCAGGGAAAGTGAGAATTCTACCCTTGAACTTCTAATGCTTCTCCATAGACGGATGACTGTGATGACTGTGTCCCATGGAGTAGGATAGGTTGGTTGGGAAACAAGCCTCCTTTTCACCATGAAGCAAGCTCTCGACTTTTAAGAAGCAATCACTAATGTTAAACAGCCTTTATTGTCAAGAACTAGGGACCCAGTGAAGGAGAGGGGACTGCTAGGCAAAATATGAAGAGGCTGCAAAATTAAGCACCATTTGTTCTAAAGAGTACTATCATAGCCCCTGGGTGTTTACTGAAAAGAAAACCACCATCTGCCGATGGCTCAGGAACACATTTATACCATTTCCACGTATCTGTAATGCAGTTCTAGAAATGATCTAATCAAAGAGCTATTTGAGCAGAGACTGTTTTCTCACTTAAACCCAGAAAATCATCTAGGTCAGATCCAGAATTTTTAAAACCACACATCTGTCTGTCTGTCTATCAGTTGTTGCAAAACTAGTGGGTTTCCCCTGAATACTATAAAAATTTTCCTGTAACATGATGATAACTAAGAAGAAAACTTAATCATTTAAATGTCAAGAATGCTTCATCTTATTTTTTTCACTTGTTGAATTAAAAATCCAGCCATCTGTTGTGATTTGCAGGTCCACCAGCCAGAAGAAGCATCTAGTACTTTGTTTTAGCTATGCCTCCACATGAAATAAATTTGACAAAATTCAGTTTACAATTTGCACCTAGTTTGGTGGAAAGTCAGAGAAAGAGAAGAAGGCCTCCAACAAGATAGAGCGGCACAGTGACTGTAGCAATGGGTTTAGGCATATCTGCAGTGGTGAGGGCGGCAAAGATAGGGCTAAGTTCACATCTGCTGTTTTTCGGGTCACTATGAGTCATAGATAACTCAATGGCACCCCAAAACAGTAACAATTTGGACAATATTGGGATAAAATAAAACTTAATTTTTTTTCATACTTTCTTTAACCTTAGGAGTCATGAGGGGCACCAAATAGGGATAAATTATCAAAATGAAAACACCAATTATGCAAGGGATACAATAGAATGAAGTAGCTTAGAGCTCAGGCCTTTACTGTTGAGTATACTGGATTCTAATAATGACTCTGCCACTTACAAGTTGACTCAATTTGAACAAATCACATAATCATACCAACCTCATCATCTTAAATGACACCAGTGGAAATATTTTTGTCATGGTGGTGTCATAAGAATCAAAAGTGAAAGTAAATATTTATAGTAATTATTTCTCAAATAAAAAATCTAACTAAATGTTCATCATACTTATGAGTATAGAAGAAAACATTCTCTGAATGTTACCTATTATTCTATTACTGTTACTATAGATTTGTTTCACAAAATGTTTTAGAAGTAAAATTTTAGGAAAGAACATTCTGTAACTGCTTATTTAAATCTGATATTTGCATCTTCTGCTGTGACTGCCATTGACTTTAGTCAATCCTTATGATTTAATGAATGAATAATGAAACTGTGACTGTATCAATTATCAGAAGGGAGAAAGGCAGGAAAGTAAGCACGGCCTTACAGACAATAATCTACTGAGACTTAGGAAGGAACAACTCATAGCAGTTAAGTAGTAATCAACTCAGAGGATGTAAATCACACAAGAAGAAACAGCTCATCTTTCTCCTTTGGAGCAGCTGGTGGATTTGAACTGCTCACCTTTGAGTTGGCAGGCCAACTACGTAAGCCACCAGAGCTCCCATTTGAAGTCACTAGTGAACTAAAAATGCAACCAAGGCATCAAGGCTCCTGAATATAGAGATCATCAACACACAGAAAGTCACTGATAGCAAATACCCTCACGTGTAAGAGGATCAGCTTCATCATTGCATGGCACCCTTTGGGGATTCTCATGGCGTAACTGCTGTTGTTGTATTTTTAAAATACATTCGTTTGCTTACAAAGTTTGTATACCTTGTGTTTCACACTATTCTTCATTCCGCTTGTGTTTCATACAATCATCCCATGCATTGTGTTTTAGAAAATTAACCGCCATTGGACCTTGCCCATCATTGCCCTGTCTTTTAAGGTCTTCACTGCATCCTTCCCATTTCCTTCACACCCCCGCCACCCACAAAATTGTGCAACCCTGTGGTTTCACTCCTACTCATCCTCACCCTGCTCTATTCTTCCTTTCCTCTTTTGTCCCCACATGGTTTACTAGTTATCCTTCTCTTTTTACAATAATGGCCTTATGCAACATTTGTCCTTATGAGACTGAGTTGGTTCACTCAACATAATGCTCTCCAGTCTCTCTCAAGTTATGTAGTATTTTAAAAATAATTTCTTCTGAGTTCTGCATAATATTCCATTGTGTGAATGTACCACAATTTCTCTAACCATTCAGTTGTAGTTGGACATTTGGGCTGTTTCCATGGTCTTGAGATAGTGAATAATGCTGCTATGAACATTGGTGGACAAAACTCTGTGTCTCAGTTCTAATTTCCTTGATGTATATTCCTAGCATGGATTGTGACTCAATGTCAAGAAGACAAAAATTCTCACCACTGGACCAATTGGCAGCATCAGGATGGATGACGACGAGATTGAGATTGTTCACAGCTTTAGTTTGCTTGGCTTCACAGTTAACACTCTTGGCACCAGCAACCAGGAAATTAAAACATATTACGATGGGAAAGAATGCTGTTAGGCCTCTCTAGAGTACTGAAGAGCAATGGTGTCTCTCTGGAGACTAAGGTGCGTCTGATAGAGTTCATGGTCTTTGCAATCACTTGTTTTGCATCAGAGAGTTGGACAATGATTAGGGACGATAGAAGGAGAATTGATGCCTTTGCACTGTTGTGTTGAAGAAGAGTATTCAGAATACCATGGACTGCTAGGAAAACAAACAGGTTTGTCCTGGAGAGGGTCAAACCAGGCTGCTCCTTGGAGGCAAGGATTCTGAATCTTCACCTGACATACTTTGGCCATGTTGCAAGGAGGGAACAGTCCTTGGAGAGGGACGTCATGCTTGGGAGGGTGGAGGGAGAGCACAGGAGAGGAAGACCCTCAATGAGATCGATTGATTCATTGACTGGGATAATGGGGATAGGTGTGTCAGAGATGGTGAGATTGGCACAGGATAGAGAAGTGTTCAGGGCTGTTGTACATAGGGTTGCTATGAGTTGCAAGTGACTTGGCGGCACATAACAACAACAACAATAACAACACCATATTCCTAGCAGTGGAAATATGGCTGGGTCATATGGGGTGTGTCCAACGTTTTGAGGAAACATCAAACTGCTTTCCAGAGTGGTTGTGCCATTTTACAATCTCACTGCATCAATCCATTTCACTAAGAATCTTCCTCTTTTTTGTTGACTCTGCACTTTACTGAGCATGATGTCCTTTTCCAGATATGGATGCCTCTGATGACCTAGTCAAAGTATGTGAGGTGAAGTCTTACTAGCCTCACTTCTAAGGAGCAGATTGTCTTGGACTTGTCCAAAGAGAAATTTGTCTGTTCTTCTGGAAGTTCCTAGTACATTCAGTATTCCTTGTCAACATCATAATTCAAATACATCAATTCTTCTTCACTTTTCCTTTTTCACTGAATTTGAGGTGAGTGAAAATTTCATGGTTTGGGTCAGGCATACTGTAGTCTTCATAGAAATGACTTTGCTCTTTAGTACTTTAAAGAAGTTCTTTGTAGCAGATTTGCCTATTGCAAATCTGTGGTTTGATTTCTTGATTGCTGCTTCCTTGAACATTGATTATGGAGCCAAGGAAAAGAAAATCCCTAACAACTTCAATCCTTTCTATATTTATCATGATCTTTACTGAACCAGTTGTGAAGATTTTCATTTTCTTTATGCTAAAATGTAGTTCATTTTAAAGGTAAGAACGTCATCAGTGAGTACCTCACGTTCTTTTAACTTTCAGCAAGCAAAGCTACGCCATCTGCACGTCTTAAGTGGTTAATAAGTCTTGCACCAACTCTGGTATCCTGTTCATATTGTCCACTTCTTGGATTATTACCTCATCGTACAGACTGAATGAATATGGTGAAAGGATACAGCCCTAATGCATGCCTTTTCTGCTTTTAAACCATGTATTATGGTTTTGTTTTGCTTAAACAATTGCCTCTTGGTCTATGTACAGGTTCCACATAAGCACAATTAAGAGTTCTGGCATTCTCATTCTTTACAATGTCATCTATACTTTCTTATGACCACACAGTAAAATACATTTGTCTAATCAATAAACCACAGGTTAACATCTGATACTTTCTTCTGTTAGTGAAGATGCATCTATATAACCCATAATTTTTCTGCATCCTTTTTAAACCTAGTTTTAGTTCCTGGCAAGTCCCTTTTGAAAATGTTCCAACTATTTTTTTCTTCTTCATTATTTCAGCAAGATTTTACTTGTCTGTGATATAGATGATAATGTTCGATTTTTTTTTAAATGGGAAGAAATATGGATGTCTTCCAGTTGGTTACCCAGGTAGATATCTTCAAATTTCTTACCATATATGAGTTAGCACCTTCAGCATTTATATTGAAACTTTTAAAACAATATTTGGTCAATTTCTAGAGCTTTCTTTTTTCACCAGCATCTTCAGTGTAGTTTAGGCTTCTTCCTTCAGTATATCCTGAGATAGTTGGATATTGGCTTTTTTTTTTTTTGCCACAGTGACTTTGTATTTTCCTTTCATCTTTTGATGATTTTGTGTCAGTCAATATTTATCCATTGTTGTTGCTGTTGTTGTTGTTATGCACCATCAAGTCATGTACAAATCATAGCAACCTTATGAACAACAGATACGTACTTTGTCCTACCCTGTGCCATCCTCACCATCTCTGAAATACTTGAACATATTCTCGTGCTCACTGCGTCAATTTTCCTCCCTGAAAGTCTTCTTTCTTTCTCTGATCTCCACCTTTCCAAGCATGAGGTCCTTTTCCAAGGTGTAGCCCCTCCTAACAACATGCCCAAAGTATGAGAAAAAGCTTCATATCCTTGACTCAAAAAATCACCCTGGTTGTACTTTCTCCAAGATAGAATTGTTCTATTGGCAGTCCATAGGATATCCGGTACTCTTCAACACTTCTCCAACATCACAACTCAAAGATATTGATTCTTCTGTGATCCTTTTTCATTGTCCAGCTCTCAGATGCTTAGTAAGTGATTGAGAAGACTTTGGACCGAATCAGGTGTGCCAAAATCTTAAACTAAAGTAATTGCTCCTTAGCTCTTTAGAGAGATCCTTAACAGTAGCTTTTTCCAATGCAATATGCCTTAATATTTCTTGATTTCTAGTACTAACAGTGTTGATTGTGAATCCAAGTAAGATTAAGTTGTTAACAACTTTAACCTTTTCTCTGTCTCTCATGATGTTGCTTATTTGTCCAGTGGTGAGGAGTTTTATTTTTCTGATGTTGAAATATAATCCTTATAGAAGGCTGCAAGTGTTTGATTAATGGTTCATGTTTTCCCATAGAATTATTTGACATTGCAACAAAAGGCTTGACTTCCCCCCCCCCTTTAACTTAAAAAAATGTTGAACATATTCTTTTCTTTTGATTGTTGAAGATTTAATTATAGTGCTTTTCTTTGTCTTCTCAAGCTATAATTTGTAAGCTTCTATTTGGTCCTTTTAATTTATTACTTTCACTTTAGCTTCTCTATGTTCCAAAACAAGTTTCAGAGCCTAATTTGACTTCTATATCTGGACTTTTCTTTCTCTTATAAACTTTTAATGAACTTTTGTTTTCTTCATGTATGTTATTCTTGACATTATGCCACAGTAACAACAATGGGTAAATACTGACTGACAGAAAAATCATTAGAAGATGATAGAAGTTATAGATGTATTGACTATGGCAAAGATTGTTGTTATGTACTGTTGAGCTGGAACCAACTCATTGCTGACCCTTCAGTGGATTTTCAAAGCAGTAAATTGAAGAAGAGGATATTGTCCATCCTTCTCAAGTGGAGGAGTTGGTGGATTCAAACCACAAGCCTTTTGGGATTGCAGCACAACTTCTTACCACTAGGCCACCAAAGCTCCTGGAGGTAAAGACAGTTAGTCGATATTCAACTATCTCAGGAAGCTGAGATCAAAGACCAGATGACTTGTGGAACATCAAGGATATCATACTGGGAATATACCCTAAAGAGACCATAAATGACATCCAAGTAGATATATGTATACCCATGTTTATCGTGGTTTTGTTTACAATAGCAAGGAGTTGGAAACAACCTAAATGCCCATCA
>NW_006399981.1:914853-918205 GCF_000299155.1 Elephantulus edwardii
AAAAAAAAGAGTGGAAAATGTCACTATAAAGAAAGAAGAGAAAGAGGAAAACCCCATGTGAATGTCAGAAGAGACCCTGAAATAGTTCTGGAGGATCAAGAAGCCTTTTGGCTTCTCAAAACAAAGGGAAGAGATACAGAAGTAAACAAGATGAACAGAAGATTTCAAAGGGCAACTCAAAAAGACAAAACAAAATATTATAAAGGAATATTAAGAGAACAGTAATTGGGACATTAAAAGAAAACAAATAGTTTGGCATTTCTCAAACTGAAAGAACTGAAAAATGAATTCAAACCTCGAACTACAATACTTAGGGTTACTATGAGCAAAGTCTTGAGCGACCCAGGAATAATCCAAAGAAGATGGAAAGGAACACAGAATCACTGTACCAAAAAGAATTGGCTGACACTGAAATATTTCAGAAATTATCATATAATCAAGAACCAATGGTAATGAAGGAAGAAGTTCAAACAGCACTGGAGATATTAGTAAATAAGAAAGCCAGCAATATTGATGGGATACCAATTGACTATTACCAATACCAATATTTCAACTAAAATACAGCACAGGACACACTCACAAATCTATGGCAGAAAAATTAGAGGATAGCTGCCTGGCTGACTAACTGGAACAGATAAACATTTATTTCAATTCCCAAGAAAGATGATCCAACAGAATGTAGAAATTATGAAATAATATCATTAATATTACATGCAAACAAAATATTGCTGAAGATTATCAAAAACTGGCTAGAATAGTACATAAATAGAGAACTGCCAGAAGTTCAAGCTAGATATAGAAGAAGCCTTGATGGAATATCATTGTTGATGTCATCAGATGAATCCTGGCTGAAAGTAAAGAATATTAGAAGAATGTCTATTTGTGTTTTATTGACTATACAAAGGCTTTTTACTGTGTTGCTCATAACAAATTATGGCTAATATCAAGAAGAATGGACACTTAATTGTGCTCATGTGAAAACTATATGCAGACCAAGAAGCTGTTGTCTAAACAGCATTTAAAATAAAGAAAAATGTATGTCAGGGTTTTATCCTTTCTCCACCTCTATTCACTCTGTAGGTTGAACAAATTGTTTGAAGCTGGACTTTATGAAGAAGATAGTGGCATCAGGACCAAAGGAAGATGCATCAATAACCTACATTATGCAAATATCAAAACCTGGCTTGCTGAAAGTGAGGAGGATCTGAAACACTTTCCACAGAAGGTCAAATAATACAACCTTCAATATGGATTGCATCTCAATCAAGAAAACAAAAACTCTCACCAGTGGACCGATAGCAAACTTCATGATAGGAAAAAAGAATGAAATTGACAACAACTTCATCTTATTTGGATCCACAATTGGTACCAGAAGTCAGGACATCAAGAGATGTATTGAGATGCATTGTAACTGGGAAAGTCTGTAGTCAGAGAGTTCTCCAAATTACTAAAGAACAATGATGTCAGTTTGAGGACTAAGGTGCATCTGATTCACGCTGTGGTCTTTTCAATCGCTTGCTATGCTGCCGAGAGCTGGGCAATTAATAAGGTTGACTGAAGAAAAATTGGTGCCTATGAGCTGTGTTGGAGAAGAGCTCTGTTAAAAATACAAAAGAGTTCTGTGCAAAATACAGCCAGGAATGCTCAATCTGGAAAGGACAAAATTGATGAATGGGAGCTTCTAAAGATTAAATCCCTGTGTGCATCACAAACTTTTTTCAGCAGAGTTAAAAGTAAACCCACTGATTGGGGAAAAAAAAAACATTCGGCAATACCATTTCAGACAAAATCATATCAAAAGTGTACAGAATCCTCCAGGACATCTTCAAGAAAAAGACCAATAACACAATTTCAAAATGGGGAAAAGACATGGAAAGAATTTTCACAGAGGAAGATATTCAAGTGGCCAACAGATACATAAAGAAATGCTCAAAATCAATGGCAATATGAGAGATTCAGATCAAAACCACAATGAGATACCATCTCACTCCAGTAGCACTGGAAAAGTTTAACAGAACAGCAAGTAATATATGTTGGAGAGGATTTGGTGAGGTAGGAACTTTTATACACTGTTGGTGGTATTGTAAAATGGTACAACCACTCTGGAAAGCAGTTTTGTGTTTTCTCAGAAAGTTGAACATAGAACTTCCCTATGACTCAGCTATTCCACTGCTTAAAATATACCTTGAGAAAATGAGAACTGAGGCACAAATGAAGACTCACACACCAATGTTCATAGCAGCATTATTTACCATTGCAAGAACATGGAAACAGCTCAAATGTCCAACCACAATCAAATGTATTGAGAAAATGTGCTACATTCACATGATGGAATACTATGCAGCACATGGAACAATGATTTTGTAATTCACTACCTAACTTCTGATGAACTGGAGATCATTATGCTAAATGAACTAGCTCAGTCCCATAAGGCCAAATACTGTATAAGGCCATTATTGTAGAAATAGATAACCAGTAGAGCGTGTCTGAAGATCTAAGGGGAGGGGAGCAAAGAAATGGGGCTGGGTGGAGGTGGGGTAATCATGGGGTCGCATGGTTTGACAGGTAAAGGGGGAGATGGGCTGGAAAAGTGGGGGAACCTGCTGTGAAGGGCAACGTATACAAACTTTGTAAATAAACCAGTATAAAACTAAAAAAAAAAAGGAATTGTAAGAAATTTTTTTAAAAGTTATTTGCAATGAGTAAGTTAATATGCAAATTGTTATCATGTAATCTCCTGTCATCTCTATTACCCACACCATAGTTTTAAATTACTTATAATTTTTCTTTTTTCTAATTTTTGCATTTCAATGACTAGTAATCATCAATATATCTTTACTGCATTTTTTCATCAATTTCAGACTTCATAAGTTGATAGAAATCTTCAGTTACTTCCTATTGACTTTAGTAGATGATGTACATATTTATATAATTAAAATTTTTATAAAGTGTAATACTAACTATGAATATTAAGACTAGTAGATCTACCTTGTTTGAGTATAGATGTTTTACCATCACTAATAATACTGTTGTGTTGGACAGAAGGAGAATTGATGCCTTTGAGCTGTGGTGCTGGAGAAGAGTATTGAATATACCATGGACTGCCAAGAAAACAAACAGATTCATCCGAGAGAGGTTTAAACCAGGCTACTCCTTGGAGGCAAAGATTCTGGGACTTCGTCTGAAATACTTTGGACATGTTGCAAGGAGAGACAGGTCTTTGGAGAGGGACATCATTCTGGATAGAGTAGAGGTACAGCGCAGGAGGGGAAGACCGTCTATGAGGTGGATTGATTCAGTGACTGGGGTAATCGGGATGGGTGTGTCAGAGGCAATGCGATTGGCACAGGAT
>NW_006399981.1:919416-921953 GCF_000299155.1 Elephantulus edwardii
CAATGAAGGAATGAAAACCCAAAATCCCTGTAAATGTTCATTAAAACTAATAAAATTTAAAAAAAAAAACCAGACCCCCCCTCCAAAAAAATCCTTGCCTACAAGGAGCAGCCCAGTTTCACCCTCTCCAGGGCAAACCTGCTTGTTTTCCTAGCAGTCCATGGTATATTCAATACTCTTCTCCAACACTACAGCTTAAAGGCATCAATTCTCCCTCTAGCCTCCCTAGTCATTGTCCAGCTCTCCAATGTATAGCAAGTTATATTCTTTGTGTTAATAAATGAGGCATTATTCCTCTTCAAATTGTAATTCTCAGTACATTACATAGCTCATCCGATTTTCTAATTTAAAATGGCAAATACAAGTCTATTTCAGTAAAGGATAATTTTTATGCATTCCATTTTTCAAAATTTTAACATCCTATATTCTTATTTTGTACATTCCATGTTTCAATCATATTTTATACATGCCATTTTCCAATTATTAGTGAATATTTACACTATTTTTCTCATTTTGACTCTTGCCACATCAGGAAATCAAGGTGTTTAATTTGTAGAAAGGTTTACTCCATCTAAACCAAACCAAAACAAAACTTGGAAGCAAAATTAAGTAAAACAAGAAACACCTTAAAAGAATGCAGATGATTCAACTTCCGACAAACTGGAATTTCAGAAAGGTATCATGAAGGATGGTAAGGAAGAGAGAGTTATAAAAATACAATTTCAGTAAGACTAAGGATAAAAGTCTACACATTGACATATCTGGATTTTAAGACTCCTTATAAATATATGTTTATGACATCAAAGGTAAAATTAGTTGAAATTTTCAGAATTTTTTAAAGAAACCATTTACAGTGGAACAAGAAAGAAATGAACTATAAACTGACATATTTCTCAACAGCAACACTGATTCCTGAAAGAAAATGGAAAAAAACCCTCTAATAACAAAGAAATACTGTCTTTGATACTGAATTCTATTCTAGAATAGAATAATTAAATAATGGTGTGAAATAGACATCTTAAGATTTTTAAGACTCAGAAAGTCAACCTGCTATTCACTTATTTAAAGTTACTTAAGAAGATGTGTTCTAGAAAAAAGAGAAAGAAAATTAAGAAAGTGGAAGACATAAGAATCAGGGAATAATGCACCAATTAAGAGATCTATGGAAGGAGGAAAACTGCTATCAGGAAGTAGTATCAGTTCCAGAAAGCAATGAAAAGTATATAAATACAGATTCCCAAAAGAAGACTATTGATAGAAAAAAGCTTCCATACCTAGGTAGCATGCTTGAGACATACTGCAAATGTTGTACACTGTTGAGTTGTAGCCGACCCATAACTGACCATCCAGTGGGTTTTCAGAACAGTAATTGCACAAGAGGAGGTTGTCCATTTTTCTCCCGTGGAACAGATGGTGGATCCGAACTGCCTAATTTTTGTTTGGCAGTTCATATCCTTATCACTAAGCCACCAGCATGGTGATCTAGCAGTAAGGAGCTGTGCTGCCAATGTGAAGGGATGTGGTTCAAATTCACGAGCTGCTCCATGAGAGAAAGATAGGTGATCTCTTCCCAGGCATTAAATGCCTCGGAAAACCTGTGGGAAGATCATTTGTGGCTAAATTCTGACTTGGCAGTACTCAACAACAATAACAATGATAAGACACTAGCATATGATAAAGACAAAGAATGCAAAACTCAAAGCAATTTTAAATTCCTAGAAAAAGAAAGAGCTATAAAAGATGATGAATAGAATAAGTCACATTTCTCTTCAGAAAGATAAACTGTAAAGAGTTTTGACTATTTTCCATTTTGAAAATCTGAAAAAAGTATAAAGCATGAATATAAAAGAACATAAATATTATGACTCTTGTTATATCTAAAAGCATAATTCCAATGAGAAGAAATTAAAAGACAGGTGAAATAAGAAGAGAAACAAATGGCAATATAATATAATAACTTGGTATGTTAGGAATGACTGTTTCTTGGGACAGGACATCATGCTTGGAAAGGTGGAAGGTCAGTGAAGGAGAGGAAGGCCCTCAATAAGATGAATTGACACAGTGACTATAGCAGTGGGCTCAAGTATGTCAGAGATGGTGATGCTGGTGTAGGACAGGACAGGATTCAGATTTGCTCTTCATAAGATCCTTAGGAGTTATAAATGACTCAATGGCATATATCAGCAACAACATCATAACGTCATTAATCTCATCTTTCAATAGCAGGGCTTCAATTTTCCTTTGGACTATTGGTTTTCCCAATGTATATGATCTTAGTGAGGCTGCCAATCAAAATACCATCACCAGCAAACAAGTGAGTATGCAGCCTAATTTAAGCCAACAGGCTTTCTTCCTGACAATTAAAAAATACTTATGAATTCATATTGAGTTCTCTAAAGAGATGGTCCATTAGCACTGACTCCTTAGATCCATAGATCAACTTGCATTACTGGCTTTTATGAAGACTAATCCTTTAGCTGAGCGAGTTATGCTGAGTGAGTTCAGCCCTTTTGATTTTCTGACTCCAACTCCTTGCA
>NW_006399981.1:928451-961754 GCF_000299155.1 Elephantulus edwardii
ATGCCAGTCCATCTCATCTCTCCAATGCCTAATATGTCAATATTTATGCGTTCCATTTCTTTCTTAACAATTTCTAATTTTCCTACATTCATGGCTCTCACTTTCCATGTTCCAATCAGACTAGAGACCATTATATCCTGAGTGAACTAACTCAATCTCATAGGAATAAATACTGCATCAGGCCATTATTGTCAAAATAGAAGGATAACTAGTAAAACATGTATGGAGATCTAAGGGAGGACGGGATGGGTACAGAGGGGTGAAGATGGGAAGGGGGAGATCATAAGGTTTCACAATTTGGTGAGTGTAGGGAGTGAGGTAAAGAAAAGGAGAAAGATCCAGCAGGGAATCTGGAAAGACAAGGTAAAGGTGGGCATGGTTCAATGATGATTAATTTTGAATGTGAATGATTCTATGAAACACAATGTGAATGAAGAATAGTGTGAAATAGAATGTATATAAACTTTGTATGCAAACCGATATGATATAAAAATTGTAGGAACAGAAAAAAATAATCCTAGAAAACATCATTTCTTTCAAATGCAATCACTTAAATGTGCAAAGATTCCCCCATAAAAAAAAACCAACAAAGACCACTTCAAAAAAAATTTTAAAGTATGTGAACATGGCACATTTCTTGGGCTTAATTTAGGAGAAAGTGGATGATTAAAGGAGAATTTGCTGTTCTCTGGAGATGATAAACTTTTTTTGACCTGTGACACGTGTATCCCCGACCATTATTTTCAGCGTTGGAGATTTCCTGGGATGCTGTTATCCCAAGGCCCTGATGTCACTGGTTGGATCTGGATTGCTAGGTGAATCTGGATAAATATGCACTGCCAGAGTCCACTTGGGGCATGTGTGTCTCACGTTACTGTGTCAAACTCCACATTACTTTAAATTTTCTTTCTTGAACTTGATTTCAGCATGGCTACTACTACTGAAAAAAACTATTTTTGGTACATTAGCTCTATGTATTCCTTTCATCTTTTCTTGATACTTCTTGGATGATTAAAAAAATTTTTTGTTGCAATTCAAAGCTTAAATTTGTTCTTTAGTGCTTTAGCTTGAGAAATGCTGAGGGAATTCGTTTTTATATTCTGAATCCAGCTTTTTTGCACATTTCATTCTAAGACTTTGTTTTGCAGTCTTGAGGTGCCCTTTGAAATCTTCTATTCACCTGTTTATCTTGCAATTTATTTTCTCTGTTTTGGCTTCTAGTGAACTTTTCAGACCTTCTTTTGACATCCATTTGGTCTTTTTTTCTCCTGTGTCTCAGTAATGAGCTTTTGATCTCTTCCTGGATGATATCCTTGATATCATATCATCCCATCGCTCATCCAGTCTCTAATCATTAGTGCCTAATGCCTCAAACTTGTTCTTGAAGTGTTTTTTAAATCCAGGTGGGAAAGACTCACAGTTGTATTTTGGTTCTTGTGAATTTGTTTCATTTTCTTCAATTTCAGTTTGAACTTGCACATGAGTAGTTGATGGTCTGTTCCACAGTCTGTTCCACCTAGCATGGTTTTGAATGCTGATATTGAACTTCTCCAACAATTCTTTCTACAGATGCAGTAGATTTGATTCCTACATAGTATATAAGGTAAGATACACGTGTATAGTCATCATTTGTGGTTTTTCTAAAGGTATCTGTGATAAATAAATCAGTGATTGTAAAAAATTCTATCATTTGGTCTATAGTTTCATTTTTGCCACCAAATCTGTAATTTCCTTCTTCTTTACCCTTTTTCCTTCCTGTCCTTCTTCTTCCTAACTTTTTAGTTCAAGTCACCAATTATTAGTAATGAATCTTGATTGCGTGTTTGATCAATTTTGGACAGTAAATTTGGTAGAAATGCTCATTTCCCTTACCTTTGGCTGTAGTTTGTGCAGGTATTTGAATAGTGATTGTATTAACAGGTATTCCTTATATGTGAGTGGATAATATCCTATTTCTCAGAGCACTCTGCTTCAGAGTGGACCTTGAAATAGTTTTTTTTACTATAAACCTCATCTCTTTCTTCCTCACATTTTTATTCCCAGCACACTTCTTGTTATTATGTGCCATCAAGTCATCTGTGACTCATAGCAACCCTTTGTGCAACAGCCCTATACCCTGCTCTATCCTGTGCTAATCTGTTTTGTCTGACACACCTACCCCCATCACCCCAGTCATTGAATCAATCCATCTCATCGAGGGTCTTCCTCCCATGTGCTGTTCCTCCACCTTCCGAAGCATGATGTCCCTTTCCAAAGACTGGTCCCTCCTTGCAACATGTCCAAAGTATGTCAGATGAAGCTTCAGAATCTTTGTCTCCAAGGAGCAGCCTGGCTTCACCCTCTCCAGGATGAACCTGTTTGTTCTCCTAGCAGTCCATGGTATATTCAATACTCTTCTCCAGCACTACAGCTCAAAGGTATCAATTTGCCTTCTATCACCCCTAGTCATTGCCAAGCTTTCTGATGCATAGCAAGTAATTGCAGAGACCATGACCTGGACCAGGTGCACTTTAGTTTCCAGACTGACATTGTTGCTTTTCAGTACTTTGGAGAGGTCTCTGATAACAGATTTTCCCAGTACAATTAGTCTTCTAATTTCTTGGCTTCTGGTACCAAGAGTGGAGTCTAACAAACTGAAGCTGTTAACAATCTCAATCTCTTTGTCATCTATCATGGTGCTACCAACTGGCCCAGTGGTGAGAATCTTTGTTTTCTTGATGTTGAGCTTCAATCCATATTTAAGGCTGCAATTATCTGATTCTAAATGACTGATGAAAGTCTGTCTCAGCTGGCTAATTTGTAGGATATAAATTTTTATGCATCCTTTTTATTTTATACAACTTTCAGTTTTCCTAAATTCATACTTCATACATTCCATATACTAATTAATTATGAATGGATATTCACAACTATTCCTCCTCATTTTTAGTATCTTACAATCAGAAGGCTCTACCTCCAGTGCTTTATCTAACAATGTCTATTTTTTCAAAGGCCTCTTGTTTCAGAAGTGAATGGCCAATCCTTTGTAGTCTATCTTGATCTAGAAGCTCTACTGAAACTTGTCTACCATGTATGATCCTGCTGATAATTAAAACACTAGTCACATAATTTCCAGCATCATAGCAAACCACAAGACGTTTCAGTACAGAAACTGACCGATAAGCATTATCACATAAGAAGTGATGATAAGTAAGCACACATATGCATATACACGTCAGGAAATAGCATATGATCAAGTACCAATAGTACTGAAAGAAGAAATGAAAACTTTACTGAGACGTTGGCAAAAAAATAAGGTCCCAGGAATGGATGGAATATCAACTGAGATATTTCAACAAACAGATGCAGTCTTGAACATGCTCACCGGGCTGTGCTAAGAAATCTGGAAGACAGCTACCTCACCAACTGACTAGAAGAGATCCATATTTATTCCAGTTCCCAAGAAAGGTGATACAACAGAATGTTGAAATTATAGAACAACAATTGTCCTTGGAGACAAGGATTTTGAAGCTCTGTCTCACATACTTTGGGTTCATGGCCTGGAAGCACCAGTCATTGGAGAAAGACATCATGCTTGGAAGGGTGAAGGGACAGTGCAGGAGAGGAAGATCCCAGTCCAGATGTGATGGACTGACACAGTAACTGGGGTAATGGGCGTAGGTGTGACGGAGTCAGGGTAGGGATTCAGAGCTATTGTTCAGAGTAACATAGGGTTGCTATAAGTCACAGATGACTCAATGGCAATTGTTGTTGAGAACCGTTGAGTCAGAACCGACCCATAGCTAACTCGGCTGGCAGGGTTTCAGAGGCAATTAATCACAGGAGAGATTTTCCATCCTTCTCCTGCAGAGCAGTTGATGGCCTCGAACCACTTGCCTTCGGGATTGCAGAGCAGCTTCTTGCCACTTTGCTAGGAGGTGTTAGTTCTTGGAGAAGAATATCATATTTGGAAAGATCAGCATAAGAAAAGAAGACCCTAAGCAAGGCTGATTGTATTAAAATATAGCAACGATGGCGAGGGTGGCAGAGGATTGGGCAGGGCTTAGATCTTTGTTCGCAGGAGTGCTATGAGTCTTAATCAACTGATGGCCCATAACAACAGCAACTGAAAACATGTGTTGCTGTTGTTAAGTATGGTCACATTGGAACTGACTCATAGCTGACTCTCCAGCGGGTTTTCAGAGACAGTAAATTGTTTGGAGCCACGCTTTCAACCTGAAGGTATGACGTTTAAATCCATCAGCTCCACAGGAGAAAGATGGGCAATCACCTCCCTTGCAATTTGCTGCCTCTGAAAACCTGCTGGATAGTCTGCTATGGGTTAGCTCCAACTCAATGGTAAACAACAACAACAAATAGCATGGGGAGAGATTCTCATCTTTCACCTATGGAGAAACTGATTAATGAACTACATTGGTAGCATAGGTCCTTACCACGGAGGCACCAAAACTCCTTTAAAACATACAGTACCAACAAAAAACCCTAATATCAGAAAATAATCTAGTCATGAAAGGGTTAAGGCATGAATTTAGGTAGGATAAACTTTATGGGAGTGGATGAGAATGAGGGAAGATGGCATAGTTTACTGTAGTGTTGCAATATTAGTATCAGCTCAACCATTAAAACAACCTGAGTCATAAATAACAGAAGGCAGAAGGACACCACAAGTGTCCATGTCCCATCTTGGTTGACATCTCCCTTTTTCCTTAGCCTGATCTGCACGATGCTTGTGTTTGTTCAGAGTTGAGCCATGATGTGCTCCAAAGCAGAAAAAGTCAGGAAGGAAAAGAGCTCAGTTTGAGGTTTTTGGTTTGGTTTTGTTTTTTTAGGCTAGCGACATACAGGAGTCAAGGTAAGAATTTTAGAGGCAGGCTCCCTTGTGAACCTTCAAAGTGCCACTGAATCACATCTGGGATTTCCCAGAGAGTATCTCTTGGGAGTTCATGACAAGTTCCCTCATTTATTCTAATTCTTTCATTAAGTTATTGACTTTCTCAACTCGATTAGCACTCATAAAATGAAGATGACAATTCCATCCCATAAGAAAAATGGATGCATCACTGAGCATATCAGTGGAAATGTATTCAGTAAAATAAAAATGGTATGATCATTATTATCACAGTATAGTGCCTGGAGCAGTAGTAGAAAGTTAATAAATTGACCACATAAACTGTATTGCTATACATTAATACAGCATATTTTTTAATATATCACCAAGAGGTTTTAATCTCAATCGTAAATAGACAAAACTGTGCCAATATCACCATTTTATTAAGTTGTTATGGTTTGCTAAATCCCAAATGACTTTTATTCAAATTCTGACTCTAGTGTTTACTATCTGTGTTTACTATCCATCTTAACAAGATGGATTCAGATTCTGCAGGGTGTGCTGGTTTGGGAGATCCTATGAATGTAATCAATCAGTTACCCACAAAAGAATTTAACAAATTATGGATAACATTGAGGAGAATAGGAATCCCAGAACACATAATTGCACTCATGCAAAACTTACACTGACCAGGAGCAGCTGTCTGAATAGCACAAGGCACTAAGGAATACTGCATAGTTTAAAATCAGGAAAGGAGTTTAGGAGGACTCCATACTTACTCAACCTGTATATGGAACAAGTCGTTCGAGAAGCTGAACTATATGAAGAATGTGGCATCGGGATTGGAGGAAGACACATCAGCAACCTATATTATAGAAATGACACAAATTTCCCGGCAGAAAATGCAGAAGACCTGAGCATTCACTGAAGAATGTAAAAGATTAAATGTGGATTACATATCAATATAAAAAAATCAGAAATATACACCACTGAACCAAAAAGTTACAGCCTGGTAGATTGTGAAAAGATTGATGTGGTGTTTTATTATTGTTGTTATTTGTTTTTTCTTGTGTACCTTCGAATTGGATCCAATTGGCACAGGAGGAGATTGCCCCTCCTTCTCCAGAGGAGCATCTGGTGGATTTGAACCCACACGCCTTTGGGATTGCAGTGCAGCTTCTGGCACTAGGCCACCAGAGCTCCCACAAGATTGATGTTTTCCATTATTTTGTTTTATTTGGATCTACAATCAACACCCATGGTAACAGAAGTCAATAAATCAAAAGAAGTGCTGCACTGGGAAAATCTACTGTCAAGGACCTCTTTAAATTGCATGAGAGTAAGAATGTAAATGTAATGTTCTTTAAAATCACAATTAAAATAAAACTTTATTGTTCAAAAACAGTAAGTATATAAGTTTAAAGACTAAGGTGTGACTGATCCAAGTCATGGTATTTTCAAATATTTCCTATACATCTGTAAGTTGGACAATGAGTAAGGATGACAGAAAAAGAATGGATAATTTTGAATTGTGGTGTTGTGAATATGTCATGAACCGCCAAAACGACAAACTAATTTGCCTCGGTAGGAGTAAAACCAGCATAATCCTTAGAGGCAAGAATGGTGAAACTTCTCACATACTTTAGGTCTATTGTCAGGAGCGGCCAGTCCTTGGAAAAAGACATCATGCAGGAAAAGATAGAGGCTCAACAAAGGCAAGAGGAAGCTCTTCAATAAGGACTGTCCTAGTGACAGCAACAACAGGATAGAGCATGGCGGAAATTGTGAGAATGGCCCAGGGTAGTGCCTAGTTCTAATCTGTGGGTCATAGGGTCTCTATGAGTAGTAGTCAACTCCAAGGCATCTAACAACAAAAACATGAATGCAAACCCACGACCAGCTTTGGACAAAGCAAGTGCAAATGAGGAGCTCTGAGGCTACATCTCATTAGCTTTGGGATAGATCTGCCTCTAGGTACTTAGCCAAAGTGCCCTGACCTTTCCGATTCAGGGTTCTCTCATACACAATATTAATAAAAAGAATTTTTAACTCTGCAGAGTTAAGGAATAGAACAGTAGACCTTTTATTGAGTTGGACACAGAACTAGGTGCTGATCAGTCAGCTACAACTCATAGTGACCTGATGTGGAACAGAGCAAACATGGCTCAGATCTGTGCCATCCTCGCAAGTGCTGCTATGTTTGAGTTCAAGAATCAACATACTAGGGTTCAAAATGGATAAAATTTGATTTGAATATATCAAAATAACATATAAAAACTCATTCATTGCCCTTGAATTGGAACTCACTCATAGCTGATTTTCCATTAGGTTTCCAAGGCTATAAATCACACAGGAAGAGAAAAATAGTGTATAGAGACCACAAAAAGAAAATAATTATTATAGTAAAACTCTTCCTTTTGTTGGATTTTTCTCACATTACTTATGCATGCATATAGGTATATCTTAATGTACACGTAGATTAAATGATCATAAGGTAGCATCCCAAACCCTCAAAATGAACAATAAGGTGCTAAAATCCAGTAACAGAGTAAGAACTTGATAAAGCCAAGGAAAACAATTTGATATACATATATATAGCATAGAATGTTTTATGTACTTCTATTTACACTTGATCTTAGCCCAAAGGCCGAGAAGTGATTTATATACTATTGTTTAAATGTCTTAACAAACACTCTTTTGCTTAGCCGTCAGAATATTATAGGTAGAGCAGAACAGCTTATACGACAACCCATGTTGAAGTAATTGTTAAGTGCCATCAAGTCAGTTATAGCTAATATAAAACCTTAGAACAACAGATTGGAACCTTTCCCTTTCCTATTCTATCCTCACAATCTCTGTCATGTCCAAGCTCATTATGATAGACGTTGCATCAATCTATCTCATTTAGGGCCTTCCTCACTTTTCCTAGCATGATGATTCTCTTTAAGGACTGCTTCTTCCTGAAAATATATCCCAAGAACATGAGACAAAGTTTTATCATCCTTTCCTCTAAGGACCACACTGGTTGCACTTCCTTCAAGATAGATGTATTTGTTCTTTTGGCCATCCATGGGATATTCAATACTTTTCATCAACACTACAATTCAAAGGCATTGATTTTTCTTTAGCCTTTTTTAATTGAAATTCTAATGGAAGATTATAGAGAACTTGGATTTCCATTCATTCATTGTTTCATGTTTTCCTCCCTTCCCACCCATTTGCCCCCCAGTTCACTTTTTTCTTTGAAAAGAAAAAAAAATTCATCCATTGTTAGACAATCCTCTTCCCAGATCACTTTACTATGCAGCTCCTACTCTGGACTGTTGTCATGCAAACAATACCCAATCATATATTCTCTTTAAATAGTTCTCTCCCTCATCTGTTTCAATTCAGTGTATATTATTTATCCCTTCTTTTCCTAGTTTCCCCTGAAACCTAATGTCAGTCCTGTTTTATAGCAGTGGCATTATGCAGTATTTGTCCTTTTTGTGACTGAGATAGTTCACACAACATTATGTACTCCAGGGTGACTAATATTTCATGAGTTCCTTATTTTTCAATACTGCATAGCATTCCATTGTGTGAATATACTACAGCTTCACTATACATTCATTTGTGGATGGGCAGTTGGGTTGTTTCCAAATCTTTGCTATTGTAAACAAAGCAGCAATAAACATAGCTATGCATGTATCTGCTTGGGTGGCAGTTGTGGTTTCTTTAGGGGATATTCCCAGTAGTGGAATTGCTGGGTCAAATGATATCTCTATTTCCAACATTTTGAGAAAGAACCATACTGCCTTCCTTAGTGGCTGTACCATTTTACACTCTCAACAACAGTGAATAGGGTTCCAGTTTCTCCAAAACCTTGCCAGCATTTGACGTTCGCTGTTCCGTTGAATTTTGCTATTGTTATTGGAATGATATGATATCTCATAGTTGTTTTGATTTGCATCTCTCTTAGAGATAGGGATTTTGAAGACTTCTTCATGTGTTTGTTCACCATCTGAATATCTTCTTTGGTGAAGTGTCTGTTCATATCCTGTGCCCATTTTTTAATTGGGTTGTTTACCTTTATTTTGTTGTGGTGCTTGGGCATTCTATAGATTTTAGATATAAGTCCCTTATCAGACAGGTCACTACCGAATCTTTTTTCCCAGTCTGTCTTTCTCTTTTACCCTGTTGGAGAAGATTTTTTTGATGTGCATAGGGATTTGATTCTTAGAAGGTCCTTCTCATCTATTTTATCCTCTCCTGGTTGTAGATTTTTCGGGATGCTGTTTGTGCTGTGGATTAGGGCTTCTAGAGTTCTTCTAAGCTTTTAGTCCTAGGTCCTTGATTCACTTTAAGTTGGTTTTTGAGTATGGTGTGAGGTGTGGGTCTTGCTTGAGTTTTCTGCAAATAGTTTTTCTATTTTGTCAACACCATTAGTTTTAAAGGCTGTGGTTTCCCCACTTAACTGATTTCATCTTGTCAAAAATCAGTTGCTCATAGGTAGATGGTCTGATTTCTCGATTCTTCCACTGATCTATGTGTCTGTCATTATACCAGTACCTCACTGTCTTGACCACCTCAGCAATTTAGTAGTATTTGAAAACAGGGTATGAGATGCCTCCTACCTTGTTTCTCTTTTTAAGGAGTGCTTTGCTTATTCAGGATCTCTTTCCATTCCAAATGAAATTGGAGCTTGCCTTTTCCATCTCATTGTAGAATGGAATTGGCATTTGTATTGAGATTGCATTGAATGTGTAAATTGCCTTTTGTAGGATTATCATTTTCAGAATATTGAGTCTTCCTATCTATGAGCAAGGTATATCCTTCAATTTCTCCAGGTCTCTTTTTGATTCTTGTAATGTTTTGTTCTTTTCTTTGAATAGATCCTTTGCGTATCTAGTTAGATTTATTCCCAGAATAGCTATTGTGATGGGTATTGTTTTTCTTAGCTCCAGTTCTATATTCTGTCACTGTAGAGAAATACAATTGATTTTTGTATATTGATCTTATATCCTGCCACTTTGGTGAGTTGGTCAACTATGCCCAGTAGTTTTATTTCTGAGTCTTTAGGGTTTTCTAACTATACTATCATATCATCTGCATGGAGAGATAATTTTACCTCCTCTTTGCCAATTTGGATTCCTCTTATTTCCTTCTTTTGCCTTATTGCTATCACTAAGACTGCCAATATTAAATAAGAGAGGTGATAGTGGGCATCCTTGCCTAGTTCCAGTTCTCAAAGGAAATTCCTTTAATCTCTCTCTATTGAAAACAAGTTGGCTCTTGGGTTTGCGTATATACTTTTTACTATGGTGAAGAAATTCCCCTCTATGCCTATTTTCATGAGTGTTTTAATCAGGAAAGGGTGTTAGACTTATGTCAAAGGCCTTTTCTGGATCAATCGATAGGATCATGAGGTTTTTGTAATTTGCTTTGTTAATGTGAGTAATTGCATGAATTGTTTTTTCTTATGTTGCACCATCCTTGCGTACCTGTTATGAATCCCACTTGATCATGATGAATTATTTTTTTATTTATCATTGGATTCTATTGGTCAGGATTTTATTCAGGATTTTTGCATCTATGTTCATGAGAGATATTGGCCTATAGTTTTAGATTTTGGTGGTGTCTTTACCTGGCTTTGGTATCAAGGATATGTTTGCTTGATAGAATGACTCTGGGAATATTTCATCTTATTCTATTTTCTGAAATAGTTTATGTAGAATTGTTGACAGTTTTTCTTTCAATGTTTGGTATAATTCACTTGTAAAACCATCTGGTCCAGGGCTTTTCTTGGTTGGAAGTTGTTGTATTGCCTTTTCAATTTCTTCTTTTGTAATGGGTCTGTTCAGGTGTTCAGTTTCGGTCTGTGTCAGGTTAGGTAGGTTGTGAATTTCTAAGTATTTGTCCATTTCTTCTAGGTTTTCATATTTGTTTGAGTATATTTTTAAATAATATTGCATTATTACCCTTTATATTTGACTTGGTTCTATTGTGACATTGACGATTTCATCTTTTATTTGGATTATTTGTGTTTTTTCCTTCTTTTCCTTTGTTTGTTTTGCTAGGGGTTTGTTGATTTTATTGACTTTTTGGAGAAACAACTCCTAGTTTTGTTGATGGTTTCAATTGTTTATCTGTTTTCTATTTTTTTTTTTTTATTTCTGGCCTAATTTTTAGAATTTCGAAGGTTCTTTTTTATAGGGTACCTGGTTTTCTTGCTGTTGTTTTTCACTTTGTTGGAGATGTTGGGTTAGAGAGTCAATGGTCATTTTTTCCTGCCTTTTGATGTGTTTGTTTATTGCTATATATTGACCTCTGATTACTGTTTTGGCTATTTCACAGAGGTTTTAGTAAGTTGTGTTTTCATTGTCATTTGTTTCAAGAAACCTTTTAATTTCATTTTTTATTTTTTTTATAGTATCCACTCATGTTCAAGCAAGGTGTTATTCAGCTTCCAAATACATGGGTTTTTCTCCTTTATCTTCTTATTAGGTTCTAATTTTGTAGCACTGTGGTCTGAGAAGATGTTTTGTATTATTTCTATGGTTTTTTAATTTATTGATGTTGCCTTTTGACCTAAAGTATAATCTTTTCTCACGAATGTTTCATGAACATTGGAGAAGAAGGTATACTATGCTTTTTTGTGGTGTACTAACTTGCATATGTCTATGAGTTCAAGTTGATTTATTGTGTGGTTTAATTATCCAGCATCTTTGTTGAATTTCTTTCTGGTAGTTCTATCTTTTCTGGAGAGTGATGTATTGAAGTCTTCAGCTACCATAGCAGTGTTTTCTATTTCATTTTTCAGTTTTGTTAATGTTTGTTTTATATATTTTGCAGCTCTATCATTTGGTGCATAGATGTTTATTATTGTCACATCCTCTTGTTCTATTGACCCTTTAACCATTATGTAGTTACCTTCCTTTTCCTTTGTGATGTTTTTTGCATTGAAATTTATTTTACCAGAGATTAATATTGTTACTTCTGTTTTTTTTCTGGTTTCCATTTGCTTAGTAAAAATTTTTTGCCACCTTTTATTTTTAGTCTATCTTTATCTTCACTTTTCAGGTGTGTCTCTTGTAGACAATATATTAATGGATTTTGGGGTTTTTATCCAATCCGCTACTCTTTTTCTCTTTAGTGGTGCATTTAAACCATTCACATCTAATGTTTTATTGAGAGGCAAGGTTTTATTGCTACCATTTTGCTGAGTTTCTTTTGATGCTGTTGCTACTTACTCTTTGGTTCATCCTGGTTTCTGTGGCACTTCTGTAAGAAGGATATCTCTTAGTGTTTCCTGCAATGCTGGTCTTGTTTTCACAAATTCCCTTAGGTTCTGTTTTTCTGGGAATATCTTGATCTCTCCTTCATATTTGATGAACAATTTTGCTGGGTACAATATTCTTGATTGACCTTTGTGTTCTTTGAGTGTTCAATATGTGTCATTCCACTATCTTCTTGTTTGAATGGTTTCTGCTGAGAAATTGGTACTTATTTGCTCCCTAGTATAGGTTACTCTTTCTTTCTTCCTTGGTGCTTTCAGAATTCTGGGGTAATCGGGATGGGTGTGTCAGAGACAGTGAGATTGGCACAGGACAGAGCAGAGTTTAGGGCTGTTGTACATAGGGTCACTATGAGTCACAAGTAACTCAACGGCACATAACAACAACAACAACATCTTTGGTTCTGGCAAATTTAAATATGATATGCCTTCGTTTTTTTCTTTTGGGGTCTATTCTATATGGTGTTCACTCAACTTCTTGTATATACATTCTCTCATCATTATGCCTGGGAAGTTTTCTTCTAGTAATTCTTCACAACTTTTTTGGTGCCTTTTGCTACTTCTTCCTATTCAGGGATTCCTATGATGCAATGTTATTTCTTTTGATTGTGTCCAAATTATTCTTAGGTTTTCTTTTTCCTTCTTTTTGATTCTACTTTTTGTTCTAGCAGATCAGTGGTGACAATTCTATATTCTGTTTTACTGGTTCAATGTTCCATCTCTTCAATCTGCTCATGTGTCCCTCCATCATTTTGACAGCATCTGACATATTGGACCTCATATTTTGGATTGTGGTTTCTTGTTTTTCCAGAGCTTCTTCTGTTTTATCTGTATTGTTTTGGATTGTTTTTTAAAGCTCCTCCGGGTTTTGGTTTGCAGTGTCTTGTAATTCTTCAAGCTTGTCTTTCACCCATTGAAAATAGTCAATCATTGTTCTTTTCAATTCTGTGTCAGAAAGTTAATCAGAATTTCTGGTTTCAGGAAATCCATTTATACTGTGTTACTTTTGGTGGGTATAGCCTGCCTCTTATGTGACATTGGTGTGGTAGAGTTTTTCGTTTGTTTGTGTTTTTTTTTTTTTTTTAATTTTATCTTATTATTTTTGTGTGAGTGTACCGTCAAATCAGATCTGACTGGTACAGGAGGAGATTGTCCCTCCTTCCCCGGCAGAGCATCTGGTGGATTTGAACCATGCGCTTCTGGGATTGTAGTTGCAGCTCCTTGCCACTAGGCCACCAGAGCTCCCCTTGGTGTGGTAGAGTTTTTCATATCTGAGGTGATAGCAGGTTCTTATTCTGAAGTCACTGCTCCAGAAGCAGTTGAGACATCTACCCTGCCTGTGTTTCTCTCTGAACTTATGACCTCAGGGAAGATTTGCTTCAGTTCAGGTGAGAAAAGGCCTGTGAAAGCCACCTCTTCTGTCAGACAATGGTTTCACCTAAACCAGTTCCAGTTGCTCTGGGCTAAAGGCAGTTAATTTACTGTATGTGAGGAGATGCAAGGCAGAGCACGGAGATAAATGCAGAATGGACACAGGTGCAGGCTTGTGTGTAGACACATGCAGGGCAGGCACGTGTGAAGACCCACACTGGACAGGTGTGTGCACAGACACATGCATGGCGGGGGCTGGGAGGGCAGGGTATGCACAGAGATGTACACATGGAGAGCATGCATGAGAACCTGAATAGAAATCCAGAAAACCTTGGTTTTTCTCCTGGAGAACTGGGTCAGCCACCTCACTTGAACTCCAGCTGTCTCACTCCCTCTTGCTTGAGTTTAAGGGATCCCAAGTGATCTAGCAATCACCAGTGATCCCCACTAAGTACCTCACTCAAATTCCAGCTCTCATGCTCCCTCCTTGCAGCTCGCTCCCCATGGCTTGACTCAGCTCCTGAATCCAACTCAGTTCCCTGGTTTGGCTCAGCTCCCAGTCAGGCTCTCTTCTTCAGTCTTTTTAATTTTTTAAAAATGTTCTACTAGTTTATTTACAAAATTAGAATACTTTGCATTTTCCTCACCCGCCCCCATCAAATTGTACATACCCATGATTAATCCCCCCTCTCCCGCACATACTCCCCCTCTGCTTCCAGCCTTTCCCACCCCTCTTAGGTCTTTATACTCACTCTACAATAATGGTTTTATACAATATTTATCCTTGTGGGACTGAGTTAGTTCATTCAGCATAATGCTCTCTAGTCCCTCCCAAGTTAGGTAATAATTTACAAAGTTACTGCTCCTGCGTGCTGCATAGTATTCCATTGTATGAATGTACCATACTTTCTTAATTCATTCATTTGTGGTTGGACATTTGGGCTGTTTCCATGCTCTTGTAATGGTGAATAATGCTGCTGTGAACATTGGTGTACAAATCTCCATTTGTGCCTCAGTTCTCATTTTCTCAGGGTATATTCCAAATAGTGAAATAAGTAGGTCATATGGAATTTCTAAGTTCAGCCTTTTGTGGAAGCACCAAACTGTTTTCCAGAATGGTTATACCATTTTACAATCCCACCAACAAATTAATTAGGATTCATTTTTCAATTTTCAGATGCATGCTGTTATGTGCTGTCAACCTACCTGCGACTCACAGCAACCCTATGTACTACAGTCCTAAACCTTGTTCTATCCTGTGCCGATCTTATTGTCTCTGATACACCTACCCACATTATCCAGTCACTGCATCAATCCATCTCATCGAGGGTCTTCCTTTCTTGTGCTGTCTCCCCACCCTCCTAATCTTTTTTTTTTAATTCTTTTGTTTTTTTTATTTTTTTCTATAATTATATTTTATTAATTTTCATAAACATTTACAGAGATTTTGGGTTTCCATTCATTCATTGTTGCACTATTCTCTCTACCCTCCTCCCAGCTTGTTCTTGTCCAAATGCCATAGTGCTTGTCAAAGCCAGTTCTGATTAATCTTCTTTGTCAGTGTGTCCTTTGCCATTCCCTATCACTCCTCCCTGAGAGAGACTTCACCCTGAGTCATAAGGAAAAGGGGATGGCGTATTCTCTTAGCTACTTCCTGCTGAAAAGGGACGCTGTGAGTTTCAGGGTGAAGATCTTCTCTCACTACTCTAAAGGGCCCCTTTGGCAGTAGGAAACACATAGACTATTATGGAGATTGATTTTGGAGTTTAGATGCACTCTTATTGATTGTGCTTGGCCGTTCCAATCTTGATGTCCCTCTCCAAGGGCTGATCCCTCCTTGCAACATGTCCGAAATATGTCAGACAAAGCTTCAGAATCCTTAACTCCAAGGAGCAGCCTGGCTTCACCCTCTCCAGGACAAAATTGTTTGTTCTCCTAGCAGTCCATATCAGTATTCTTTTCCAGCACTACAGCTCACAGCATCAATTCTTCTACCATCCCTAGTCATTGTCTAGCTTTCTAATGCATAGCAAGTAATTGCAAAAACCATGACCTGTCTCAGCCAAACTTAAGTCTCCAGACTGACATCATTGCTCTTCAGTACTTTGGGAGGTCTCTGACATCAGACTTTCCTAATTCCATTTGTCTTTTCATTTCCTAGCTGCTGGTACCAAGAGTGTTGATTGTGGTGCCTAGGAAACGGAAGCTGTTGATAATCTCAATCTCTTCACCATCCATTATGATGTTGCCAATTGGACCAGTGCATAAAAAGCAATTTAAAACATCAAAGCTTGCATCAGACACACCTAAGTCTTTAAATTGGCATCTTTGCTCTTTAGAACTTTGGAAAGGTCCTTGACTGCAGATTTTCCCAATGCAACACCTCTTTTGATTTCTTGACTGATGTTAGCATGAGTGTTGATTGTGCATCCAAGTAAAATGAAATCCTGACACATTTCACCATCTATCATGATATTGCCTAGTGGCCCAGTGGTGAAAATTTTTGTTTTCCTGAGGTTGAAATGTAAATCATATTGAAGCCTATGATCTTTGATCTTCTGCAGCAAGTGCTTCGAATCTTCTTTATTTTCTGGAAGTAATGTCGTGTTATCTGCAATACATAGGATGAGCTTTCCTCCAATCCTGACATTACATTATTCTTCATCTAATCCAGCTTCTCAAATGATTTGTTCAACATACAGACTGATGAATAATAAGTACTGGGAGAGGAAAAAACCCTGATGCCTACTTTCACTCATTTTAAACCATAAAATGTTCCCTTGTTCTGTCCAGACAATAGTTTCTTGGTCTAAGTTTTGCATAAGTACAATTAAGTGTTTTTATTTCCATTCTTCTCAGTTCTGGCCATAATTTGTTATGATCCATGCAGTCAAACACCTATTTGCATAATCAATAAAATGTGCTTGCATAATCAAATAAGTTGTACTTTTTAGAGCAGCTGAGAATGAAATTACACCTTCATCACCATCATGGTCATTTATTATCTGTGCTAAATACAGTGCTAAGTGCTTTAAATGTGTTTTCTCATTTAATCCTATATGTATCAGTATTTAACTGGAGTTGATGTTTAATATCTTGCCAAATTCTTGCGACTACCAGACCTCTTTGTTGGTAATTACTGTGGAGTCAGTTTCAACTAATGATGACCATAGGTGTGTATTGAGTAGAACTGTTCCAAAAGCTTTTCATAGTTTTGACCTTTCAGGAGCAAATTTCCAGGTTTGCCTTCTGAGGTACCTCTGTGTGCATTTGAACCACCAACCTTTAAGTCATCAATTGAGTGCTTAGTCATTTGTGGATGGCACAGTCCCCAGTAAAGTCTTAGCATCTATGATAGTTTCAAACATTTTAACAGATTTCAAACACATTTTAAAATCCATAAATTCATTTGAGGAACAATTGTTTAAGTGCCTTGGCCTTACCCCTGTTACTGAAGCCCATACCTGATTCAAGGAAGCGTGCTGGCCTCAGATATTAACATGGTTATCACCAAGAGTGCAAATGGATTAAATGATTTATGGTACTGTATTTTACTTAATCTAAGCTATTAGTGTCTAGCATAGTTGATAACAAAGTTAATGTGAAATTAAAGAGCAAATGAGAACTTTACTGTGCAGCAAATGAGGATTGAGCTTCAGGAAGCAGGATTGAGGTTCTGATCTGCTGTTTATAGAATCACTGTGAGTCACAGTATACCAAAAAGTACATAACAACAGCAGCCCCTCTATGTGAATTTTACTAATTAACCAATAAATAAAAATATAACGTATGACTTTATTTCTTTCTAATGTAAAAGAGTTCACACATCAATTTAGGAGAAAGGGAGGGGGGTTACAAAAAACTGTTCCTTTAAATACCCTCCATTAACATTCCACTTGCCAAACCAGTCACATAATTACTTTAAGCTACAAGGAAGACTAGATATTGAAGACTACAGTCTTTGTCCTTTCTGCAGCAAATGCTTCAGGTCATCCTCAGTTTGGCAAGTAAGATTCGGTCACCTGAATAGTACAGGTTGTTGATGAGCCTTTCCCCAGCCCTGATGCCACATTCCTCCTTGTGTAAAGTCCAGCCTCCCAAGTGATCTGTTCTGCATATAGATAGAAAAGTTATTGAGACAAGATGCATCCCTCATACACGCCTTTCTTGAGTTTAAATCATGCAGTGTTACATGTTAAGTAGCAGGATATAAAGCATGATCCTCATTTTGACAAAGTTTGTTTCTACACACACATATGCACATTAACCTAAAATGCCATACATCAAATCACTAGTGATTTGTGAATCATTCATGAATATCAAGATTTCCAGGTAAACTTGAACTGTGCCTCAGATATTCATTCCCACTTGATTTTCTCTAAGAGACTGTTCAAGTTCAAAGGAAGGCTCATATCTGACACCAGTTGAAACAAACTCACACTGACCATGGTCTCTCTCTCTCTCTCTCAAGGAACTAAAGTAATAAAAAATAATTGGAGGATAGAATAAATATTACTTGTATTATCTTTGTCAAGATTGTCATTGATTTAACAATTTCAACATCCAGAAAACAAAATTTTCACCACTGTAACAATAGGCAACATCATGATACTTGGAGAAAAAAGTGAAGTTGTCAGTGATTTCATTTTACTTTGCTCCACTATCAATACCCAAGGTAACAGCAGTTCAAGAAATCAAAACATGTTGTATTGAGGACATCTTCTCTTGAGGATCTCTCCAAAGTCCTACAGAGCAACGATTCCATTTAAATAGTAAAATACATCTGATCTAAGCCTTGGTATTTTCAATTGTTTTGTATGCATCTAAAAGTTGAACAATGAATGAAAATTACAGAAGAATAAATGCCTTTGTACCATCGTGCCGGTAAAGAATATTGACTATTCCATAGACTTCCGAAGGAACAAACATATCTGTCTTGGAGGAAACACAACCAGAGTTCTTAGAGGCTGGGATGGTGAAACTCCATCTCCTATACTTTGGGCGTATTGTCACAAGAGGCCAGTCCTTGGAAAAATACGTCATACTGGGAAAGGTATAGAGTCAGCAAAGGAGAAGTCCCTCAACAAGAAGGATTGACACAGTGACAGCAACAATGATCTTGAGCATGTGAAGATGGAGGTGACAGCACAGGCTAGGGCGAGGTTCTGATTGTTCATAGGGTCCCTGTGAGTCATTGCCAACTCAATTGCATCTAACAACAACAGCAACAACAACATGTTTTTTCTAATGTGATTAATAGGAGGCTTTTCAGTGGCTTTTTCTGCAGAAGTACTGCTTCTTAGTACTCCATTTCTTTTCCCTGAGTGTCTCTTCTTCCAGTAAAAATATTTATGCCTCTGGGGACACGTGAGAAGTGGAACAAGACATGTTCCATTACATCCCTCCCCTGCCCCAGGCCCCTTGAATTCTGCCACAGAGCAAGGTGGGCATGCCACTGTTGGTTTTGTTTTTGTAACTTTGATCATAGACCCAGAAGGCCTAAGTGGTCAGTCCTAGAGCCTATGATGACAATTACATAAAAATCACATACACATGTGACTATAAAGTACAACAAGATCTGGAAAGCCGCATCATTAAAGGCTAGGATATGCTACTTTTCTGTCCCTTAAAAAATTTTCACTTCTTCAGTAGTGTCTGTGGAATTCATTATTTTACTTGGAAATAATGCTAAGAAGAGACTTTGAGTGCAGGGGCACCTCTCTTTTAAGGATTAAAAGAAAAGTGCAAATACTGCCTAGCAGGCTTAGCTCCATAAAGACTTGTCCTTTGACCTCATTTGGGAATTCATGAGCAAGTGCTCATCCAACTCTGAATACTTCTTCTGTCTCCATCAATAATAGATGATAAAATGTGAAGGTTGCTTGCTTTTCATTTTTTGCCTTCTCTCTTTCTTTTCATTCCTTCCCCTCATATCCCCTCTTTTGCCCATAACATTTTTATTTTATTTTAGTGAAAATAATACATAACAAAACATATATCTAGTCACCAATTTCTACATGTACAATTCAATAACACTGGCTATGTTCTTCACATTGTGCCACCATTTTTACTGTCACCACTCATATTGTTTCATTACATTTGTTTAGATTAGGGAGCTCTAGTGGTCTAGTGGTAAGGAGCTGTGCTGTACCCCGAAGACACGTGGTTCAAATACACTCGCTGCTCCTCTGGGAAAAGATGGCCAGCTCTTCCCATGAGATTAAACTGCCTCTGAAAACCCACTGGCAGGTCAGCTATGAGTTGGTTCCTACTTTATGATAACAACAACAACTAGTGGCCTAGTGGTAAGAAGTTGTGCTGCCAACCCAAGGGCACGTGGTTTGAGTCCACCAGCTGCTCTGTAGGAGAAAGATGGGCAATCTTTCCAGTGTAATTTACTGCCACTGAAAACTCTTCGGAGGGTCACTTATGGATCAGTTCTGACTTGATAGTACATAACAACTACTACAACAACAATACCCTAAGAGTCTTATCTATGCTTTAGCATTGACAATTATGTGTCACACAGAAAGTACTTTAAAGGAGCACAATTTTCATAGTAAGTGTTCTTTACTAGTTTAGCTAAATAGTTGCTTAGTTTAAAGGAGAACATAGGAGATTATTTCAGTTCATAATCTGAAGAATTTTTCAAAGTGATAAAGTTCTTTCATCTCAATAGATTCAGTACGTCTGGATTTTGTGAGAATCAGAAAGCTTGTACCCCATTCCCCCCTCTTTTAAATAGGTCCCTTTCTTGTTTTTTGGGAAGCTCTGGTGGCATAACATGTAGACACCACACTGTTAACCAAAAAGTGACTCATCTGCTGGTCTGGATCAACAGCGGCTTCTCAGGAGAAAGAGAAACAACTCCTTCTGTGCCATTTACAGCATCCTGAAAAACGTGCTGGAGAGTCTACTATGAGTCAGTTCTGACTTGACGAAAATGAATGTGAGATTTTTGCTCTTAAAGAGACTCATCTGAGTGAGTCTGTACCAACTTATCCTTGATAAACAGGTCTTGAAAGCTCTGTGTTCCTCAAGTGATAAGGGTGGGATGTATGTGCAGGCTGTGAAGAGTTCTAGGAAGAATTACAGAAGACTGGACTGTTTTGTTTGTTTTCTACGCTGTAGAACAATGTGCTCTCAAAGCAGCAAAGAAATCCTATCCTCATTACACCACTCACCCTTCTAAGGCAATTTCCAAGCTGTTCTTCTAAGAAATTATCAACCTTATAAAGGATAGAGATAAAATCCCTCCCTTGGTAAATCAATTTACTTTCTCAGTCACATTGAAAGAACATGGTTTTTCTATTTTTTTTAAATTATTATTAAATTTAATTAGTTTTAATGAACATTTACAGAGATTTTGGGTTCTCACTCATTCATTGTTGCACTGTTTTCTCTACCCTCCTCCCCAGTTCGTTCTACTTCCCCCCAATGTCTGTTTTAATTGTCTAATTGCCACAGTGCTTGTCAAAGCCAGTTGTGATTAATCTTTGTCAGTGTGTCCTTTGCCATTCCCTATCACTCCTCCCTGAGAGAAACTTCACCCTGATTCATAAGGAAAAGGGGATGGCGTATTCTCTTAGCTACTGCAATCCCAGAGGAGCACGGTTCAAATCCACCAGATGCTCTGCTGGAGAAGGGGGGCAATCTCCTCCTGTACCAGTCAGATCTGATTTGATGATACACACACTGTTTTTCATAAATAATTTCTCTTTTTTACATTTTAAAAATTTAAATCCCCTTTAAATTTTTATAATGGATATGTAATTCATATTAAATGCATAATATTAGAAGTAATGTTTAAAAGTAAATGAAGATAATTTCTGTTTGGAGTAATGAAAAGGTTTTGGAAATAGATGATGGTGAAGGTTGTACTATATTGTAAATGTAATTAATGCCACTGAATTAAAGATGATTATATGGCAAATTTTAAGTTATATGCATTTTATTACCCCACCCCCAAATTCATAAACCAATATCCTCAATGCCTTTTCAAACACCCTGTCTTTTCAGTTTCACGGAGATCTCTCTGACATCTCTTCTTTGTCATCTCTATACTAGATTTACTATGAACCTTATTGGTTACCCAGCTCCTTCTGAAAATGATACGTTTGGATACTTCATATAATGTGACTCTGCTATTCTGTCTACAATTATTTGGATGAAGCAAAGGCTCAAGGTAAGAACCAGACTGGAGGTGATCTGGCCTGAGAACTTCGATAGTAACTAGCTAGCCTAATCAAATCATGTCATTACAATCTTGGCTGCTCTGTGAAAAGTTGGTGGTTCAAATGCACTAAGGTATTCTGCTGGAGAAAGATGTGGCAATTTGCTCTCATAGTGTAAAAATCTCTCAAGCAGTTCTGCTCTGCCACATGGTGTTGCTGTGAATTAGAATCGACTTGACAGTATCTAACAATGGACTGAAGGATAGCAGCGGTTCAATGAGATTCAGACTTGATTTCCAGCTAACGCGCCTCAAACACAGCTTCCACTCAGCTGTCAACACATGCTGCTGTGAGACTTAAAAAGTTTCAGCAGCAGAAGACTTAACAGGTGAGGAAGAAAGGCCTGGTTACCTATTAATTAAAAAAATCAATCAATGAAAAATCTGTGGACCACGGTAGCTTATCCCATTGCACATGGGTTGCCAAGAATTGGGAACTGACTCAATGGCAGCTAACAGCTGAGTACCAGAAGCAGACACTACAGCCCCAGAAATGGAGGCAGAAATGGTAAAGCTGAAGGAGAGAGGAGCAAAGACCAACAGGGTGTTGAGTAGAGCAGAATTCAGAGGAGACAATTCACTCACTGCCTTCAAATCCATTGTGACTCACAGCCAACCCTCCACTGGGTTTTCAGAAGCTGTAAATCACAGAGAAGGAGACTGCCCATCTTTTTCCCTTGGAGCAGCTGGTGGATTCCAACTGCTCCATGGTTTCCTGAGTGGTTCCCTGGATGACGGCCAGCTCTCATGAGGCCTGAGTGTGTGGTTGCTGAGTTGGTTTTCATTGTACATGTGTGCATGTTATCAACTCTCATCTCTTGAGAGGTCCTGAGTGTTATCAATTTTTTCAACCTTGAACAAGTTCAACATAATTTAAAAAAATGAATTAATAATATCTTTCAAATACATTATTTTTATATCACCAATCAGCTCATATTAATTATTGTATTCCTCTTAATTCTTTATTCCAATCTGTCAGTCTACTTATCAGTTCCTGCTAATTCAATCATCACAATTGCTGTGTCCTATCAAATCAATTTTGACTCATAGTGAACCTTTGTGACAAAATAGAATTACCCAACAAAATTTACTTGACTCTAATCAGGAAGGAACCCTGGTAGTGTAGTACCTTACATGTCAGGCTACTGATCTAAAGGTCAGCTGTTAACTCTACCAGGCACCTTATGGATGAAAGAGAAGCAATTTTCTCCCCTAAAGATTTCCAGTTTAGGAGACCAGTGGGGGCTGAATTGACTCAATGGTGGTGAATTTTTCTGAGTGGAGAGTAATCTTCCCAGGAGCATAACGACTTTTTACAAATGAAGCATTGAGGTGTATATAAACCACTAACATTTTGGTTAGGTCCTGGGTGCTTAAGTGTTATGGTACCATAGCTTCAACATATCAAGGCGCTGATAAAAAATTCTCATAAATCTGTTCTCCTGCCCGTCCTTTCCTTAGCAGACATCACTCGCCCCACTGTATTCTTTCCCACTTACCTGAGAAAATCTAAAAGTAATACTTGATGTATTATACAATTGACCAAGAAGCAGTCTTGGAATACCAGATGGTTTAAAATTAGGAAAGGTATGCACCTGGATTATATTCTCCCCCTTTTTGGAACACAATTATTCACAGAAATTTTGTGATATGGCATTAATTACCATTGATCAACATAATTAATTTTAATGTCTAATTAACTGCAGGGGCTTGTGGTGGCCTAGTGGTAAGAAGCTGTGCTGCAATCCCAAAGGGATGTGGTTTGGATTCACCAGGTTCTTCATGAGAAATAGATGGGCAATCTCCTCCTGTGAGATTTACTGCCTATGAAAACCTTCTGGAGGGTCAGCTATGGGTCAGTTCTGACTCGGTACTATAACCAATGACCAATCAACCCTTGTTATGTATTGCCTTTCCCTTCACCAAACTTATCTGTTTATTAATTTATACTTCTCTCTGTTTCTTATCCCTGTTAACAATATCTGTTTGACAAAAAGTTCTATCATTTTATCTTTATCTGTTTAATCTGTAAACTGAGTAAATAATTTGAGAATTTGGACCATATAGTGAAGAAGGTGGCATCAGGATTAGAGGAAAACTCAACAATCTATGTTATGCAGATGACACAACCTTATATTCTGAAAGTGAAGAGGACTGAAACACTTGCTGCAGAAATAAAAGACTACAGCCTTCAATGCAAATTACATCTCAACATCAAGGGGAAATAAATCTTCGCAAATAAAATAATAGCCAACATCATCATAGATAAAGAAACTGATCAAGGGTTTCATTTTACTTTAACCATAGTTAACACTCATGGTACAATGGTCAAGCAATCAAAAGATGTGTTGTGTAAGTAAAATCAGGTGTCAAGGACCTCTGTAAAGTGCTATGCAGATGTCACTCTCAAGACTATGTTGTGACTGACTCAAGCCATGGTATTTCTCCACCCCCATAATATCAGCATTCAATCCCCTCCCCCTTTTATATTGTTATTTTAATGAATGTTTATAAGCCACAAGCCATGGTGTTTTCAATTTGCTTCTTGAGCATGTGAAAGTTGGACAATGAATGAGGAAGACCAAAGAAGAATTAGTGCCTTTGAATTGTGGTCTTGAGAAGAATATTGAACACACCATGGATTGTTGGATGAGCAAACACATTTGCCTTGGACAAAGTGCAGCCAGAGAGAGAAGGATGGCGAGACTTCATCACACATACCTTGGGCATGCTCATAAGAGGACTGAATCCTCAGAAAGGGTCATAATGTTCAGAAAAGTGTCAGCAAACGAGAAAAAGATCTTCCCTAGAAGATCTTCAGTAAAATTGATTGAGGCAGTGACTGCAACAATAAGCTCAAGCACAGCAGCGATTGGGAGGATGGTGCAAAACTGGACAGAGTTTCATTGTGTTGTACATGGATCACTATGAGTTGGAGCTGATGTAATGACACCTAATAACATATATTATTGTTTATGATATATTATGGGGAATGCCAAGCATGTTACATGCTTTATGTCATATAACGCTCATAAAATCCCTGTGAAAAATATCATTATGAAAGAATTGAATAATAGTTGTCATTAAGTCCCATCAAGTCAACTATGACTAATAATGAGCAGTGAATCTGAGCATTGCCCCATCCTGTGCCATCCTCTCTGACACCTCGAGCCCACCATTACAGTCACTGTGTCAATCCATCTTGTTAAGGGTCTTCCCCTCCTTTATTGACCGTGTACCTTTACAGGCGTGACATACTTTTCTAAGGACTGGCCCTGCTAACAACATGCCCAAAGTATGTCAGAGGAAGTTGCACTATCCTTGCTTCCAAGGAGGGGAAATTGGTCCTGGTACATAGAAAGCTGGATGTGGTTTGAATACAACAGTGGTTCCACAGCAAAAATATCAACAGTCTCCTCCTGTATGAAAATTATAGTCTTGAAAACCCACTGAAAGGTCAGCTATGAGTCAGCTTCAACGTGACATCAATGGCATGATTATTAAAGCAAAAATAAAACTCAAATCTGTCTTAGAGAAAGTGTAGCCAGAATGTTCTTTAGAGGCAAGATGATGAAACTTCGTCTCACATTCTTTGAGCATGTTGTCAGGAGGCAGCACGTTAGGAAAAGCAGTAAATCAATGAAAGAGAAGAAGACTCAATAAGATGGATTAGCATTGACAGCAACAATGGGCTGTAGCATGTTGGAGAGTGTGAGGATGGCACACGATAAGGGAAAGTTCTGACCTGTTGTCTAGAGGGTCATTTGAGTCACAGTCAACTTAATAGGTACCTAACAACAACCACTGTCTCTGAAAACCCACTGGAGGGTCAGGTATGGATCACTTCTACTTCAAAAGGCAAGAAATCTGGCACAGAAATCTAGAATTCTTCCTGGATTTCTCCCTCCAATCCTCCCACAACCCTGTGAGGTGGTTAATATCGTCTGACATACTTTGGGCATGTTGCAAGGAGGGAGAGGTCCTTGGAGAGGGACATCATGCTTGGGAGGGTGGAGGGACTGCGCAGAAGGGGAAGGCTCTCTATAAGATGGAATGATTCAGTGACTGGGATAATTGGGATGGGAGAGTCAGAGACAGTGCGATTGGCACAGGACAGGGCAGGGTTTAGAGCTGTTGTACATAGGGTTGCTATGAGTCACAAGTGACTCGATGGCACATAACAACAACAACCAAGGTTAGTAAGTGAGAGATCTGAGATTCAAACCCAGGCACAGTGATTCCATGCCCATAGTGGTGTTCTCATCAGAGTCATGCAAAATTTCTCATCTCTCCTGTGACTACCCCCATGGTTCTACCATCTGCTGTTGCTGTAACTCTCATCATCAACAATGTGAGCTCTGACTGTCCCTTGGTGCCCTATGATAATGATATAACACACCATAGTGAGAACATGCAGACAAGCCAGCTGCCGGTATTAGCTTCTACTGGGCCTGTAGGTTTCACCCTGCACATGTATGCACTGTCGTCTGGCACAGCTCTACTCAAGTACACGCTCCATTATTCCATCTGACGTCACATAAAGAGCTCAAGTTCAAAGATAAAGTTATTAAGAATTTCAAGAGAGTGACTACAGACCATTAAACCAAGTATAAGATCCCTTCTGAGATGGAGTCCTGTGTCCATCCAGTCACACATCCAGGAAACTGGGTGCTCCTGGCTAGGTGAATTACCCTGAATTTACCCATAAAGCATCATACATCATAAGCTAAAATTTCATTTTCTTAAATTATTTTCTGTCTCCTTGTCTTTGCTGTCAAGTCAAAACTGACTCATAGCAGACCCTCCAGCAGATTTTCAGAGGCTATAAATTGCTCAGAAGATTCACCATCTTTCTTCTTTAAAGAAACTGGCAGATTTGAACCGCTTGCCTTTGGGTTGTCAGTGCAACTCCTTCCCAATAGGGTCACCAGATTTCACGATGTCATATCTAGAACTTACTAAGCATTTCCTCCACTAGATTAGGGTCAGTAATCTATAGAGTCCAGGCCAAATCTAACTTGTGGCTTGTTTTCAGAAATAAAGTTTTATTGGAATACATCCACGTGTAATTGTCTACATACTGACTATGGCTAGTTTTACAGGGCAATGGCAGAGTTAAGTAGTTGTAGCAAAGAAGGATTGGGCAACAGAGTTCCAATATGTCCTACAGCAAATGCGTCAAGTCCTCACTTTCAGCAAGCAAGGTTGTGCTGCCTGAAGACTATTGATGAGTCTTCCTCTAATCTTGTTGCTATGTTCTTCTTCACAGAGCCCAATTTCTCAAATTATTTGCTCAACATACAGATTGAATAGGTATGGAGAGAGGATACAACTCTGATGCTGATTTTTCTTCATTTTATTCTCTTTTTTTACAACCTCTTGATCTAGGTATAGGTTTTGCATGAGCAAAATTAAATGTTCTGGGATTCCCATTCTTCTCAATGTTCACCATAATTTGTTATGATCCACATAGTCAAATGGCTTTGCAGAGGTGGTAAAGCATAAATAGACACTTTTCTCATATTCTCTGATTTCACCAAGGATCCATCTGACATCAGCAATATCCCTGGTGCCATGGCTTCTTTTATACCCACTTGTATGTGTGTGTCTATATATACACAAACATATGTAAATTTTATGTTCAATTATTTTTTCATATAAAATTATGTTTGACATAACTTACCACAGAAATATACAGTGTTTGTTTTGTGGCTTGGCATACTGTAAAGTGCTGCAGTCTAGAGAAGCCTGGGCACTGAGTATTCTCATATGTCATTTGTCACTCAATAAATATTTATTGAGCAAAACATGGGCTAGGTTTTATGATGAGAATGGCAATGATTTACACTTGGATTTTACTCTATAGGCCTACAGAATGGAGGGGCCAAAGACAAATCCCACAATTACATACACACCCACAAATATATATGGCTACAGGAAGTTCTTGGGTTACAAGCACACAACTTAGGTACAAACCAACTATTAAAGCTTATTATATTAATCAGTAGTAATGACAACAGTTTGTAATAAGAAACAGGTGCTGCTTTTCAGCATGTATAAAAATTATTATTATTATTATTTCTTCTTATTATTAATTATTACTGTTTTGGCACAGTCTATAAGGGGTTGTGCTGCTAACTCAAAGGCAGTGCTTCTCTGGAAGTTAGAATCCATCAGTAGCTCCAAGGGATGGACAATCTTCTCTCGTGCAATTTACAGCCTACCAAAAACCCACTAGAGTGTCAGCTATGAGTTAATTATGATTTTTTTTTAATTATGATTTGACAACAATGAATGACTATGATTATGTTAAATATGTTTTAATGTATCTGGAAATGTCTACTTTATTTTTTGATTCATAGAAAGGTATACTATATACTAAAACAAACATTTGACTGACTGACAAGAAATGTACCAAACTGTTCTGACTCCCAAAGCTGACTTAGTGATAGAGTTAGGGACAGAACTCGTTCATAATCTAGGAATATGAATACTACCTGCATATGATAAAATGTTTCAAGCAGTGGCATCTCTAGGACTGGGTAACTCAGTGGTGATTTATGGTGTTTCCCTCCATTTAAGAATCTCCTCCCTAAGAATCTCTCTTCCACTGTATAGAATCGGCAGTAATGTATTTTGTAGCATTATTTATAAGTCTTAATTACCAAATATTATTAAATATAATGACAATAACAGTGGCATAAACAACAAATAAAAGTAAAATCCCACCTTTAAATTATGATGCCATACACACATCCTTGCCAAAAGAACAAACAAATATGTCTTGGAGAAAGTGCAGCGAGAGTGCTTTGGAGGCAAAGATGATAAACTTTCACCTTCATCCTCCAGGCATGTTGCTAGGAGAAGCTATTCCTTGGAGAGGAGCATAAGAATCAGAAAGGCAGGGGGCCCGTGAAGGAGAAGACCCTCAACCAGGTGGATTGACATAGTGCCTGCTGCAATGGGGTCTAGGGTGCCAGGAAGTGTGAGGACAGCACAGGATAGGACAGGCTTCAGATCTGTTGTCCACAGTGTCACTATAGGTCATACTTAACTTGATGACACCAAAAACCAACAACCCACATCCTAATGGTATTTATGTGTATATAGTTTCATGTGCTTAAAGTAAATATTTGTTAATTAAACAATAGAATTTGACATTAAAAATATCTACAAGTGACACAAAAATTACGTGTATTGTAGAATTAAACTTTACCATTCAGTGAGCTGAATAAAGGAATAAATAAAAAACCCAAACCTACTGCAGTCAAATCAATTCCAGTTTATTCCCTTGGGCTTCCAACATCAGCATATTAATGGAAACAGATGACCACACCTTTCCCTTGAGAAGCAGGTGATGTTTTCATAAAACCAAGGTTTTTGGTTAGTGGCCCAACACATAACACATTGTGCCACCAGGAGTCCATTAAGAGGTTAGGCTTACATCATCAATAATGGCCTTGATAATGTAGATGCTGTAGACAAATGCATGTGGCGGTATATTAAAAAATAACATCGTAAGAAGAAATAGAAACAAGCACACTGATATTTCGGCACTTAGTGAACATCTCAACTCAACCAGAAATTGCCTTTCCTGACCTTCAAAGATGTGAACCTGTGAGTCACTTCACTGAAATAAATGCCTTTTTTCCCAACACACTCTCAACTGGTAATACAGCAAGGTCAGAAAGCCCTGACTGTTTGATGGTAGACCACAAGTAGTTCTTTATGAAATTTATAGAAATATTTCTAGTGAAAAAGTTGAGATTCTAGGAAGTCTCATTTAGCCAAACATGTTAGAGCGTTTCCAATATTGCCCAATATTTGGCTTCTTCCAGATCAATCTTTGCTGCTTTCAGGCACCTTTTCAGCCTTGATTTTTACATTAAAAGCTCATTCTTGGTTACCTCACCATAGAAAGTGACTATGAATGTCTTTAACTTTTTCAGGGGCAGACATGAGAATCCCATCAACAGTCACCAACCTTACCGCTGTGTTCTTGGCCACTTTGCTCTGATCTGAATACAGACTGGAAGTAGTCACTGCACTCAAGTACCACTCTCTTGACTTTTCATTGCTTGCCTGATGCCCATCCCTCACCATTTCCCATTTGTCTGATTTTAAAGCACCTGTTTAAATGCATGCTCCACTAGGTGACAGCATTATTCATGAAAAAAATAAAAAAAGTCCCAGTGCCATTAAGTTTGTCACCATTTGGTGAAGAGTTAAACCTTAGGCTGCAGATGGTGCCATTGAGTTAAATACAACTCGTAGTGAACCTATAAAAACCAGATGTGAACCCTGTCCTATCCTGTGCCCTCCTAACCATCTCTGACACACTTAAGCCAAATGTTGCAATGACTGTGTCAACCCACCTGGTTGAGGGTCTTTCACTCCTTCACCATTCCTGCACCTCTCCAAGCATGATGTCCCTCTCCAAGGAATAGGTCCTCTCAGCAACATGCCAAAAGAAAGTGAGATGAAACTTCATCATTCAGCACTCTGGCTATACCCTCTCTAAGATCTATGTTTGTTCTTTTAGTAGTCCATGGTATATTCAGCACTCTTCTCCAACACCACGATTCAAAGACAGCCATTATTCTTCTGTTGTCTTTATTCATTGCCTAACTAACTCTCAGATGCATAGCAAGTGATCGAAAAGACCATGGCCTGAGTCAGACACAATTTAGGCCTCAAACTGACAACATTGCTCTTCAATAATTAAAGAAATTCCTGAGTACAGACTTCCCTAGTGAAATACATTTCCTGATCTCCTACATGCTAGTATCAAGTGTATTGATTGTGGATCTAAGTAAGATGAAGTTGCTGACAATTTCAGTTTTTTCTCCACCTATCATGATGTTGTCTATCAGTCCAGTGGCAAGGATTTTTGTTTTCTTGATGTTGAGATGAAAGCCATATTAAAGGCAGCAGTGTTTGATCTTCTGCAGTATTTCAAGTCCTCACTTTTAGCAAGCAAGGTTGTGTCATATGCATAGTAAAAGTAACTTAGGAGTCTTCCTGCAATACTGATGTCACATTCCTCTTCATAGAGTCCAGATTCTCAAATAGTCTGTTCATCATACAGATTAAATACATGGAGAAATAATACAACTCTGACACACACCTTTCCTGACTTTAAATCATGTTCTGTTTGCATAATAGTCTCTTTGTCTAGGTATAGGTTTTGCATGAGCATAACTAAGTGTTCTGGAATTCCCATTCTTCTCAGTGTTAGCCATCATTTATTATGATCCACACAGTCAAATGCATTTGCACAGTCAATAAAGCTCAAATAGACATTCTTCTGATATTCTTTGCTTTCAGCCAGGATCCATCTGACATCAGCCATGATATCCTTTGTGCCGTGGTTTCTTCTAAGTCCTGCTTGAACACCAGCCAGTTCTCTCTCTATGTACTGTTCTTGCGGTTTCTGGATGATCTTCAGCAGTATTTTGCCTATGAGATATATTAATGATATTGTGCAATGACTTCCACATTCTGTTGGATCATCTTTTTTGTTTTTGGGAATAGGATCAAACATGGATCTCTTCCGTTCAGTCACCCAGGCATCTATCCTCCAAGTTTTCTGACATAAGCTGCAGATACTACTGTACAAAATCAACTTCCTGAAATGCATAGTAACACAAGTATCAGCAGGAAAAAATACCTTGTCCTTCTTACCTTTTGTCCAAATTTTCATGGGGTTCCAAGGATCTTCTGTGCCACAAATTCATAGAATTGTTCTTCAACTGAGTTAACTGCAGCATGACGAGCTGTCAATAGCTTTTTCACTGATACCCCATATAACAGCCCACCTATGGGTGGGATCAATAAAGAAAGAAAGAATTATCTCAAGTATTTTTAATATTTTTATTGTGTTACATATAATCATTCATATACATTGTCATGCATGTACATTGTGGAAGTTTTTCTCAAACTTTTTAAATAAAATCATTCATTTACTCCCACCAATGATTTCCCCACTTCCTGCCCTCGTTCTCCTGCTCCTCTCTCCTTCTCTCTTTGTACATTTATACACATTGTACTTGTCTTCTTTTAATTTTTACAACAATGGTCTTATACGGTATTTGTCCTTATGAGACTGGGTTAACTCACTTAGCATAATGCTGTCCAGTCTCTCCCATGTTATGTGTAATTTACAAAATCATTACTCTGCTGCATAGTATTCCATTGTGTGAATGTACCATAATTTCTGAACCCATTTGTTTGTAAATGGACATTTGGGCTGTTTCCATGTTCTTGCTATTGTGAATAATGTTGCTGTACACATTGGTGTACAAATATCTGTATCTGAATTTTCTTTTGGGGGGGTTATATTCCTAGCAGTGGAATAGCTGGGTTACATGGAATTTCCATGTTCAGCTTTTTGGAAAACAAAATGCCAAACAGCCTTCCAGAGTGGTTGTACCATTTTACAATCTCAACAACAGTGTATGAAAGTTCCTATCTCACCACATCCTCCCCGATATTTATTGCTTGTTGTCCTGTTAAACTTTGTCACTGCTACTGGGGCAAGATGGGATCTCATTGTGGTTCTGATTTGCATCTCTTATTGCCAATGATATTGAGTATTTCTTCTTGTGTCTGTTGGTCATCTGAATTTCTTCCTCTGTGAAAAGTCTTTCCATGTTTGTTTTTTTTTATATTATACTGGTGTATATACAAAGTTCATAAAGTTCATATACATTATTTTTCACACCGGATCTTTACCCTTTCCTTTACCCATTTCTCCCTCCACCCGTCAAATTATGTGACCCTTGATTAAGCTCCCACCCTCCACTCCTTGGATCCTCTTACTAGTTCTACAATAATGGTCTTATACAGTATTTGTCTTTATGAGACTGACTTAGTTCACTCAGTATACTGTTCTGCAGTCCCTCCCTTGTTAGGTAGTAATTTACAAAATCCTTGCTCCTGTGTACTGCATGGTATTCCATTGTGTGAATGTTCCCATGATTTCTCAATCCAATCCATTGTGGTTGGTTATGTGGGCTGTTTCCATGTTCTTGCTATAGTGAATAATGCTGCCATGAACATTGGTGTACAAGTCTCTGTGCCTCAGTTCTAATTTCCTTGGGATATATTCTAGGCAGTGGAATAGCTGGGTTATATGGAATTTCTATGTTCAGCTTTTTGAGGAAATCCCAAACTGCCTTCCAGAGTGGTTGTACCATTTTATAATCTCACCAACAATATATAAAAGTTCCTGCCTCGTCACTATCTGTCCAACATTTATTACTGGCCTGTTAAACTCTGCCACTGTTACTGGGATAGGATAGTATCTCATTATTGTTTTGATTTGCATCTCTCTTATTGCCAGTGATTTAGAGCATTTCTTCATGTGTCTATGGCCATCCAACTGTCTTCCTCTGTGAAAAGTGTTTCCATGTCTTTTTCCCATTTTGAAATTGAGATACCACTATTTTTCTTCGGTAGCCCTGTAGTAGTCTGTAAACTTGCTATGAAACCCTAGTCTGAGATGACATTGTCAAATGCTTTTTCTTTTCACCCTATTAGGAAAGTTTTTAATTCACACAAGGACTTAATCTTTTTTAAATAAATATTTCTATT
>NW_006399981.1:962724-966235 GCF_000299155.1 Elephantulus edwardii
ATCGGGATGGGTGTGTCAGAGGCAATGCGATTGGCACAGGATAGAGCAGGGTTCAGGGCTGTTGTACATAGGGTCGCTATGAGTCGCAAACGACTCGACAGCACATAACAACAACAACATATGAATGTTCACTGATGTGTCAAAGGCATTAATGGTTGGCTACCCAATGTGGACAGAGAGTGGGGTGGAGCTCCCCAATTAAAACAAGCTTGGGAGGAGAAGTGGCATCCACTTCCATAATAGCTTGCCTCCGAAAACCCTGCGAACCTGGAGAGAGGATGAAAGATACACAAGTGTTGAGGACTTTCCTTCATAGGGTCTCTATTAAGTCACCTGCGACTCAATGGCGCTTAACAACAACAACAATAACATCAACAACATCAACATAGAGAGAGATCAGCGGGCCCAGTGCATAGAAAGTGATGCTACCAAGCCAAAGGTGGGTGACTTTTAATCCGCCACCCTTGGGCCAGTCTTTCATTGTTTTTGTTCAGACATTCCTCTAGGTCATATCGCCCTGGTGTACAAGTTGCTATACAGCGGTCACTTGTGGTTGCTCTGAGGCTGAACACTGTGACACAGATGTGTCAAATGCATTAATGGTTGGTTACCCAATGCAGACAGAGAGTAGGGTGGAGCTCCCGGATTAAAACAAGTTTGGAAGGAGGAGTGGCATCCACTTCCATAATAGCTTGCCTCCAGAAACCCTATGAACCTGGAGAGAGGATGAAAGACACACAAGCATTAAGGACTCTCCTTCATAGGGTCGCTATGAGTCGCCTGTGACTCAAAGGCACTTAACAACAACAACAACATATGAGTATTATGTGCCATTGAGTCAGAACCAGTCCATAGCTGACCCTCTAGGAGGTTTTCAGAGGCTGTAAATCACAGAGGAGAAAATCGTCTGTCTTTCTTCTGTATAGCACCTGGTGAATTCAAACCACCTGCATCAGATTTGAAAATGCAAAGCTTTACTACAGTCATCAAACTCCCTATATTGTGTGAGTATTAGCAATAAAATTGTCTTATAAAATCTTTATAACTAAATCTTTAGTAACTAAATAGAAAACTGTCTTTCATGTTTTTTGTTTTAATTAGGGAGCACAGTGTGATTTACAGCTTCTGAAAACTCACTAGAAGGTTAACTATGTTAAGTAATTCTAACTTGAAGGTGTGTAACAACAGTGGTGTAGTCTGTAGTGAGTTGCACTGCTAACACAAAGGCTAAGCTTCTCTCTCGAATCAGCTATGAGTCAGTTCCATTTACATGGCGATGAGATTGATTTTGAGTTTCATGAATTACTACTTTATTCACAAAAAAATATTGATATAGTTTTACACATTTTAATGACCATAGTGTTGTAGTTAAAACATTAGAAAGTAGGGAAAAAATCAAAGACTATAAAAGACCAACAGAACTCGAGATAGTATTCCTGTCTGCCAGGTGAAGGTGGTCTTTGGCTGCTGTGCTTACCAGCACCATCAAGAGCATTTACAGACTTTAGAAGAGGTGGGCACAAGCTGGAGAGATCCTTACCAAGCTACATATAAGAACTGAGAGGGTGACTGGATAGAGGAATGACCCCTGCCCTCGTTAACCCCACACTGGATCCAATGAGTGCAGCTACCAGGGGGAAATGGTCTCTATCTTCTCTGTGCACCAGCACAACCAAGGACAATTACAAACTTTATAAGAGGTGGGCAGCACTCTGGTGAGGTTCCCCCAAGGCTGCACTGCAGTCCAGAGAGAAGTTGCACAGGTCCAGAAAAGATTCCTGACATATTAAGCTGTTCCCCCACCCTGATAAAGAGAACACTTTTCTTGTGACTAATAAATTACATCATAAAGAACTATGAACAACCTACACAGATACAATAAAAATGGCCTAGTACATACCAAGAAAAATTTCTTATATTATTGAGAAAGCAACAGACAGCTTCAAACATTGTGGGGGAAAAAAATAAGCCTTTTATTTACAAAAGCAGAACATATTGCAGAATCCCAGAGACAGAGAGGCAGAAGAAATATATTGAAGTAGAGACATAGGAACAGCTAAGGAAAAAGGTACAAATGATAGAAGAAAGGAAGCCATAAATAAAGGGAATACCCCAGAGACAGAGAACCAGAAGATAAACAATGAAATGGAGTTATATGAACAGCTAAGAAAAAAAGTAGAAATGGTGGAAGAAAGAATGGAAGCCATAAATAAAGCAAATACTCCAGAGACAGGGAACCAGAAAAAAATATACTGATATGGAGGAACATGAACAACTCTGAAAGAAATTGCAAAAGATAGAAGAAAAATTTTAAACTATAAAGAGGTAAAATAATTTTAAAAATCATCAGAAGACAGAGAGGGTACAGCCAACACAGTATTGAAAATAATAGAAATACATGAAAGTGCAATCCAGAATATCAAGACTGAAATGGCAGAAGTTTCCAACATGCTAGAGGGAGAAAATAGCAGCACAGAAGAGAAAGAACAGAGTCAGATAGCTGGAAGACAAGAACTTCAACAGAAACTTACTAGAAGAGAAAACAGAGAAGATGGAAGGAAAATGAAGAAAATATTGGAATCTTGGGGGAAATGGAACAACATGTATGATCAGAATCCCAGAACATGAGGGGACAGGGAAAGCACTGAGAAAATTGTGGAATAAGTACTAGAAGAAAACCTCCCAGGTATTATAAAGATTGAGGAAATCCATGTTTGAGAAGCTCAGTGAATCTCAAATAGACTAGACTCCAAAAGAAAAACATAAGGCCATACCATAGTCAACTTCTCCAAAAGAAAGATAAGGATACAATACTAACAGCAGTACAAGTAAAACAGTCACCTACAAAGGAGAACCAATTAGAGTAAGGTCTGATTTCTCAATTATGAGAAATCATGAGAGCAAGAAGAAAATAGGATGACTTCTACAGAAGGTTGAAAGTAAACAATTGCCAGCCAAGAATTCTGTACTCAGAAAAGCTGTCCATCAAATATGAAAAGGAATTAGGTCATTTGCAGAAAAATAGAAACTAAAGGAAATTTTGAAAACAAGACCAACTCTACAAGAAATTCTAAGAGAAGTCTTTCACACAGAGACAACAAAGGAAAACAAATGGATTGTAGAAACTGTTGTTGTTATGTGCTGTCGAGTCATTTGCGACTCATAGCAACCCTATATACAACAGCCCTAAACCCTGCTCTATTCCATACCAATCGCACAGCCTCTGACACACCCATCGTGATTACCCCAGTCACTGAATCAATCCACCTCATAGAAGGTCTTCCCCTCCTACGCCGTCCCTCCACCCTCCCAAGCATGATGTCCCTCTCCAAGGACCTGTCTGTCCTTACAACATGTCCAAAGTATGCCAGACGAAGTACCAGAATCCTTGCCTCCTAGGAGCAGCCTGGTTTAACCCTCTCTAGGATCAGGCTGCTCCTTGGAGGCAAGGATTCTGGGGCTTCGTCTGACATACTTTGGACATGTTGTAAGGAGAGACAGGTCTTTGGAG
>NW_006399981.1:966335-973085 GCF_000299155.1 Elephantulus edwardii
ATTCTATTTAACATTATTTTTTTTTAAACTGGTTTGCTCACAAAGTTTATATACATTGTGTTTCACACTATTCTTCATTCACATTGTGTTTCATCAATCATTCTCATACATTGTTGTCATGGGCTGTGGAGTTGCTTGCAACTCATAGGAACCCTATGTACAACAGCTCTGAACCCTGCTTTAACCTGAGTCAACCTTGTCATCTCCGACACATCTACTATCACTACTCCGGTCACTGAATCAATCCATATCATTCAGGGTCTCCTTCTCTTGTGCTGTGCCCCCACCCTCACAAGCATGATGTCCCTCTCCAAAGACTGGTCCCTCCTTGCAATGTGCCCAAAGTATGTCAGACAAAGCTTCAAAATCCTTGCCTCCAAGGAGCAGCCTGGATTTTCCCTCTCCAGGATGGACCTGTTTATTCTCCTAGCAGTCCATGCTATGTTCAATACTCTTTTCCAGCACCACAGCTCAAAAACATCAATTCTCCTTCTATCATCCCTAGTCATTGGCCAGCTTTTTGATACATATCATGTAATTGCAAAGACCATGACCTGCATCAGGTACACTTTAGTCTCCAGACTGGCATCGTTGCTCTTTAATACTCTGGAGAGGTGCCTGACAGCAGACTTTCCCAATGCAATTTGTCTTTGATTTCCTGCTACTGGTGCCAAGGCTGTTGATTGTGGAACCAAGCAAACTGAAGCTGTTACAATCTCAATCTCTTCACTCTCTATCATGATGCTGCCAAATGGCTCAGTGGTGAGAATTTATTTTCTTGAGTTGAGCTTCAATATATATTTAAGACTCCAGTTGTGGACCTTCTACAGAAGTGCTTCAGGTCCTCTTCAATTTTAGCAAGTAAAGTTGTGTCATCTACATAATGTGTAATCTCATACGTCTTATATGTTATCTCAAATCAATCGCTATTGAACCTTATTCATCACTACTGTCTTTTTCTCTGGATCCTTTCCATTTGCTTCCTCCCCCCACCAAACTGTGCTTTCCTGTGGTTTCACCCCTACCTATCCTCACCCTTTTGTTCCTACTGCCCCCTTTGAGTTCCTGTACTTGTTTTACAATTTTCCTTCTTTTTTTACAATAGTGGTCTTATGCAGTATTTGTTCTTATGAGACTGCATTAGTTCACTCAGTACAATGCTCTCCAGCCTCTCCCAAATGATGTAATATTTTTTCAAAATTGTTGTTCTGGAATGCTGCATAGTATTCCATTGTGTTAAGGTACCAACATTTCTCAATCCATTCAGTTGTGATTGGACATCTGGACTGTTTACAAGTCCCATTCATCAATGTGATCCTTTCCTGATTGTGCATTGCTGGTTGTATTTGCCAGCTTATGTATAACAGAGGCTAAGCCTTCTAAATTTGGTTCCATGTTGTCTTTCATTATCTTTATAGTTTGGGGCTTTACACTTAGGTCTCTGATCTACTTTGAGTTGATTTTTTGTATTTTCACTGTACTTCTTCCAAGACAGATTTGTTAGTTCTTTGGCAGCCCATGGTACTTTTATTTCTCTTTGCCAGCATCATGATTCAATGTCATCAATTCTTTTTTCAGTCTTCTTTATTCATTGTCTAACTTTCACATGCTTCTTGAGACTGAGAATACCATGGCTCGTGTCAGATGCAGAGTAGTGTTAGTTTTTTATTCCAGCCATAGTAATAACATTGTCTTAACCTTGAGCATTGTTGTTGTTAGGCGCTGTCAAGAGCACGATGGCTCATGTTGTTGTTGTTGTGTACCATCTAGTTGAAGGTGACTCATGGCTGATAGTCCAGCAGATTTTGCAGAGGCAGTAAATCGCCAAGTAGGAGATTGCCAATCTTTCTCCTGCAAAGCAGCTGGTGGATTTGATCTGCATACTTTTGGATTGGTAGTGCAATTCCTTACCACTAAGCCACCAGAGCTTTTGTGAACAACAGATCTGAACCTTGCCTTAGTTCTCGAGCTCGCTGTTACAGTCCTGTGTCAATCCATCTTGTTGAGGGTCTTTCTCTCTTTCTGTCAGAATTGGTCCCTTAACAACATGCCCAAACTATCTGAGACAAAGTTTCCCCATCATTGTCTCTAAAGAAAACCCTGCTTGTACTTCCTCCAAGGCAGATTTGTTTACTCTTTCTGGCAATACATGGGATATTTGGTATTCTTTGTCAACATCACAGTTCTAAAGCATTCATTCTTCTGCTGTCCTTTTTCTTTGTCCAACCTTCAGATGCACAGGAAACAATTGAAAAGCCAATGGCTTTGGTCAGGCTCACGTTATTCTTTAAACTGACAGAATTGCTCTTCAGCACTCTGGAGAGGTCTTGGATAGCAAATTTTCCCAGTGCAACATAGTTTTTGATTTCTTGACTACTGCTACTATGAATGTTGACTGTGGAACCAAGTGAAAAAGGAAGTCCTTGACAACTTTAATCTTTTCTCCAAATATCATAATGGATCCATTTGTGAGGCTTTCTGTTTTCTTCATGTGGAGTTGTTATTGTTAGATGCTCTTGAGTCAAATAGAACTCATAGCGACCCTTTGATGATGTTGAGAGGTAAGCGATATAGAAAGACATTGCCTTTGACCTTCTGCAGCAAGTGCTTCAAGTCTTCTTTAATCTCTGCAAGTCAAGGTGCTTCATCTGTATATCACAAGGGGGATGGTTGTTTTTTAAATGTCTAGACAATGTCACAGAGTTATGTTTCAGAGGTCTTTGATGAGTCTTCTCTGATCCTGATGCCATATCCATCTTCATAGAGTCTAGATTATTTAATAGGTATAAAGAAAGGATATAACTTTGACACATATCTTTCCTGATTTGATACTATGCAATTGTTTCCTTGTTCTATTTGGACAACTGCTTCTTGGGCTATGTGTAGGTTTCTCAGGAGCACAATTAAGAGTTCCAGGATTCCCATTCTTCTCAAGGTAATCCATAATCTGTTATTATTCATAAAACCAAATGCCTTTGCATAGCCAATAAAACATATCTTTTTTGCTATTCTCTGTTTTCAGCCAAAATACATCTGATATTAGCAGTGATATCTTTGTACCATGATCTTTTCTGAATCTAGCTTTAATTTCTGGCAATTCTCTGTCCATGTACTGTTCCAGCCTGTTTTCATAATCTTTAGCATAATTTTGCATGCATGTAACATTAATGATCTTATTCAATAATTTCCATATTCTGTTGGTTCACCTGGGCACATCATTAAGTCCAATTTACTATTGTTGTTATTTTGTGCTGTCAAGTTGCCTGCGACCCATAGTGACCCTATGTACAGCAGCTCTGAGCCCTGCCTTATCCTGAGCCAGTCTCACTAATTCCAGTTCACCAATCCCCATTGTCCCAGTTATTGTATCAATCCATCTCATCCTGGATCTTCCTCTCTTGTGTTGCTCCTTCACCCTTTACCCTTCCAAGTAGGATGTCCTTCTCCAAGGAACTGTCCTCCTGGCCACATGTCCTAAGTATGTGAGATGGAGATTCAAAATCATAGTCTTCAAGGAGAAACTTGATTTCACCTTCTCCAAGACAGACCTATTTGTTTTCTTGGCAGTCCATGGTATGTTCAAGATTTTTTTCCAGCACCACAACTTAAAGGCATCGATTCTTCTTCTGTCATCCTTAGTCATTTTCCAGATCTCTAAAGCATAACAAGTAATTGCGAAGACCATGGCCTGTATTAGGCACACCTTAGTCTCTAGACTGACATCATTGCTCTTCAGTACTCTAGAGATGTCTACGACAGCAGACTCTCTCAATGCAATTCATCTTTTGCTTTCCTGACTGCTGGTGTTAAGAGTGTTGATTGAGGAGCTGAGCAAGCTGTAATTGTTAAAAACCTCAATTTCTTCTCATCTATCATGGTGCTGCCATTTAGGCCCAGTGGTACGAATCTTTGTCTTCTTGATGTTGAACTTCAATCCATATTGAAGACTACAGTCAGTGACCTTTTGCGGCAAGTTTGTCAAGTCTTCTTCAGTTTCTACAAGCAAGGTTGTATCATCTGCATGGCACAGGGATGAGTCTTTCTCCAATCTTGATGTCACATTCCTCCACATAAAGCCCTGCCTCCCCAGTTGATATGTTTTGTATGTAGACTGAAAAGGTACAGAAGAAGGGTGAATCCCTGATACACTCCTTTTTTTATTTTGAACCATGCAGTGCTTCCTTGCTCTGTTCTGAGGACTGCTTCCTGATCCAAGTATAGGTTTCACATAAGCAAAATCAAGTGTTCTGGGATTCCCATTCTTCTCAATGTTAGCTACAATTTATTGTGATCTACACAGTCAAATGCTTTCATGTAGTCAATGAAACACAGACATTCTTTTGGTACTCTGCTTTCTGCAAAGATCCATCTGACACTGGCAATAATGTCCCTAGTGCTCTGTCAATGTACTGTTCCAGTCATTTCAGGATGATCTTCAGCAGGACTTTGCTAGTGTTTGATATTAGAAGTATTGTTTGATAATTCCCACACACTGTCAAGTCACTGGTTTTTTTTGAATGGGAATAAATATAGATCTCTTCCAGACAGTTGTCCAAGTTATTATTCTCCTATTCATCATTCAAAAGCTTTTCAAGATTGTCAGAGCTGAGGTCAGCAATACTTTCCCCCCTTTAAATGGAAAAATTCTAGAAATACTTTTCTCATTTCAATTTTCTTGCTGTTGTACCTGAGCACTTAGGACATCTATTCAAAATATTATTTGTTACATGTTCTATTAAAACATTATCTCAAAATATTTTGCAGATGTTATGTCCATGATAAGGCTTTCTTTCATACGATTCACCAGGATTCTTATAAACTCATTCCAAGTTATTGCTGCAAGATAAGAGACTGGTGCTTTAAGTTTTTATGTGCTTTACCTTAATCTCATTGGTGCTCTTTCAGGGCAGACTCATATTTTGAAAATAGCTCAACCATCTCAAAGACAGTTTCCTTTATTCCCTGAATATTCACCTTCTCAGTGGTCATGAAATGCCAGATTCTGGTTGGCAAGAAATAATATGATATTAAGCCATCTGTGCAAGCAATTCCTCTACTTTTTTCTTTTAAGCCAATATTTCAGCATCGATGGTTTGGTGTAGCCTCAGTTCTGCTGTCAATGTTTCCACTTTCCAAGATAATTTAGGTGCTTTTTGGCTGTCTCACAGTTAATAATTCAATTTGGAGCTTAATTTACTTCTGAAACCAAGTCACAAATTTATAAGTCATATCTGCGGCACTAAGTACAAATGGTAGATTAATGGCAAGTAGGCAGCAGTGAAAATAGTACACATTCTCATGGATGAGAGGGTAGACCACCCCTGACCACAGATTTTTCTTGCCGTTTGGTCTCACCTTGTAAATCAGGCTTTTTAAAACTGGTGCCCTTCTCCCTTTGCTATCACATCTTGTCTCATTACAATGCTGAAAGGCTCATCTTTGTCCTCCAAAGAAATACTTCCTCTTTTTAGCATTTCAGCCTGAAAATAATGTGGAAATGGTATCTCCCAGAAAGAAACATCACATGAAATTTGTAATCTCCTTAATGTCACTCATCACATTTATAGTGTTTTGGCTAGAGACACTTTCAGCACTTTCTATTGCTTTAAATTCTGCTGTTTTCACTCTTTGTAAAATGTATTCTCGATTCAGAAGAAGTGACTTTATCAGTTTGAGACTGATGCATTCCTTTGATGAGTGCTGGCTTTCATCTGGCCATTTGACATATTGAATCTTGGATCCAGCAAGTGTTCTGAGTGATTTAATTCTTATCTCTTTTTCTGGCATTCATGTGGCCTCTGATTTACATTCTCCATTTGGCATAGGAAAATACCCCTGCTCAAGTATTTTAAAAGGATAAATTAAAAATATTAGGAAAAATAAGAATATGGAAGATGTGAAATTATTGGATATGCTAGATCTATAAAATAAAAATTTTAACAGGCCACTGTTTTAAAAACTGTAATTCAAGCTTAAGCCCTGGAAATTTCATTAAAATCAAATATATATTTGAAGAGAGTGATGCTTTTGAAGGATATTTTTTAAAATTTAAGTTTTTTAAAGACTAAATTTAAAATTTCTATTTATGAACATTTCTAAAAAACCAGCACTTTGCCCCACTTCTACAAAAAATTGCATTAGAGCATCAAGAAACCAAAACAAAAGGAAGAGACACCGAAGTAAGAATTAAACAGAGGATTTCAGAAGGCAGCTCAAGAAGGCAAAGCAAAACGCTAAAAAAAAAAAAAACGTGCAAAGTGCTAAACTCAAAGAATAAAATGAAAAAACTCACCTGGCATTCTCAAGCTCAAAGACTGAAAAACATATCCAGGCCTCCAGTTTCAATTCTAAGAAATGCTACTAGAAAAATCTTGACGATCCAGGAAGCATCTAAAGAAGATAGAAAGAATATACGTATGTTCTGTGCCGAAAAGAATTGATCAACACTGAAAAATTTCATAAAGTACCATACAAACAAGTGCCAGTGGTAATAAATGAAGAAGTTCAAGCTGCATTGCGGTCATTGTCGAGAAATAAGGCCCCAGCTATTTATGTGATATCAATTGGCATGTTTCAACTAATACATGCAACTCTGATGCTCTCACCAGTCTATGCTAGGAAATTTAGAGGACAGCAGTCTGGCTGACTGACAGAAAGAGATTCATATTTGTTCCCATTACCAAGAAAGGTGCTCTGACAGAAGGTGGGAATTATCAAATATTGTCATTGTTTTGTTGTTGTTGTTGTTAT
>NW_006399981.1:973185-973686 GCF_000299155.1 Elephantulus edwardii
TTAACAATCCCAATCTCTTTACCATTCACTACACAACACAGAAAACAAACACAGCAAAATGACAATCATAAAATGTGGCCTGACAATAGTCACATTTAATGTGAATAGACTGAATGCACCAATTGAGATAAAAAGGGTAGCAGAATGAATTAAAAATAAAAGACCATCATATGTTGCCTGTAAGAGACATATTCAAGACACAAGGAAATAGATAAACTAAAAATTAAAAGATGGAAAGATTACATCAAGCAAATAGCACCCACAAAAAGCAGGAGTAGCAGTACTAATCTCTGATAAAAGAGAATTCAGAATGAAAGCCACTGAAAAATGTAAGGAAGAACACTATATACTGATTAGAGGTACAGTAGATGGCGCTTCCTCAAAAAGCTGAACATGGAAATGCCATATGACCAAGATAGTAATATACTCCAAGGGAAACAGAACTGAGACACAAATGAATATTTGTACACTTATGTTTATAGCAGCATTTTTCATTTCAGC
>NW_006399981.1:979736-1006200 GCF_000299155.1 Elephantulus edwardii
AATCCTTCTTCCTAGTCTGTCTTAATCTGAATGTTTAGACCTAGAGGAGTATCTGACAGACAGCAATTTGTGGAGTAGTGAAAGATAAATCCCTCATTTTGGAGTTGACCATTAGTTACAGTGTAGTCCCTGCCCTTAGCCCAGTGCCTTGACCCACTTATTTCCCAACTCCACCCTCCAGCAGAATACCACTTCACTTCTACCAATGCCTTCAGAATTAATGTCCCATTATCCGACCCATGACTTGACAGCTTGTCAGAGAGATTTTTTTTCCTGTGTCCAGTGTCTCTTAAGTGTACTTGTACTGTCTCCGAAGGGAAGGTGATGTGTCCTGTAGAACTCCTATATAGACTGTGTTTTCCTTCTTGGCCCGAGGGCCCAACCGGTTTAGGCTCTACCTTGGGGCTTGCTACCTGGAGGCATGTCAGAAGCTATTGATTGTAGGAGTCCTCTGTGTTGCCTGGTCTCCGCTTGTCTCTCCCCCTCCCCCACTTCTGCTGGCTGAGGCTCCCTCTGTCTCTCCCTGGCTCCTCCCAACCGGTTTAGGCTTCGCCTTGGAGCTTGTTACCTGGAGGTGTGTCAGAAGCTATTGTGGGAGTTCTCTGTGTTGCTTATGTTATTATTAATATTGTTCAATGATTTCAACATTCTGTTAGATCACCTTTTTTTGGAATGGGAATAAATGTGTATCTTTTCCAGTCAGTTGACCAGGTAATCCTCCAGATTTCTTAACACAACCTGATGAGCACATTCAGGTCTACATCTGTTTGTTAAAATACATAATACATCGATTGATATTCTATCAATTCCTGGGGTCTTTTTAATATATATATATATATATAAAAATTCTGGTTTTCTTACAAAGTTCATATACATTCTGATTCACGCTATCCTTTATTCACATTGTATTTCACACAATCATTTTCATTCATTATGCTTTATAAAATTAATCACCATTGAACTATGCACAACTCTTACCCTGTCTATACCGATACCTGCCAGATCTTTCCCATTTCCTTTATGCCGCAACTTCCACGCACCAAATTGTGCAACCCTATGATTTCCTCCCTGCCTGTCCTCACTTACTTCTCCCACACTGACCCCTCTGCTCCCACCTCACCCTTGGTTTTTCATACACTTTTTATAAGCTATCTTTCTGTTTCTACAACGCTCTTATGAAGTATTTGTCTTCATTTGATGAGTTAGTTCATTTAGCCTAATGCTTTTCAGTTTCTCCCAAGTTATATAGTAATTTTTGAAATAGCTTCTTCTGGGTGCTGAGTAGTATTCCATCATGTGAATGTACCAGTGGTTTAATTTTTTGCCAATGCCTTCAACACAGCTTGAATTTCTTCCTTTATTACTATTTGTTCTTGATATTATGCTACTTATTGAAATGATTCTGTGACAGACGATTCTTTTTTATATTAAGTCTGTGTATTTTCCCCCCATCTTCTTTTGATGCTTCCTGGATCATTCAAGATTCTGCCCATAGCATATTTAAGTATTGCAACTTGAAGCTTGAATTTTTTCTTCAGTTTCTTTTTTTATTATTATTATTATTTCTTCAGTTTCTTCAGCTTCTGAAATGCTAAGTAAATTCTTCCCTTTTGCTTTTCTGACTCCAGTTCTTTGTAAGGAGTGAATCAGGTATGTATCTGCTCTTCATACCTTTTCAATCTAAATGTTAAATAGATTATTTCAGAGGATGGACTTTCTGAAAAAGAATATGACATTGGGATTAGAAGAAGACTCATCAAAAACCTGCACTAAGCAGATGACACAGCTTTGCTTCCTGAAACAAAAGAGGACTTGAAGACCTTGTTGCAGAAGATTAAGGACTGGAGCCTTCAAATGTCCATCAACAAACAAATGGATTGAGAAATTGTACTTTCACATGATGGAATACTATGAATTAGTTCCTACTAACCAGTACACAACAACATACGACCAGGAGCCCAGTACACAACAACATACGACCAGGAGCCCTCTACAAGTTTTCAGAGGCAGTTAATCACATGGGAGGAGACTATCCATCTTTCTTCTGCAGAGCAGGTGGCAGGTTCAAACTGCATGTCTTCGATTGACAGGACAGTTTCTTAAAACTAAGGTACCAGTGCTTCCCTAATTGTATAGTGTTCTGAATTCAAATTAATTAGTCTCTGTAGATAATAGTTTTCTTACCAATGAGAAGAACGTGTTCAATGAAATGATTTCTAATGTTTCTCAATTCTTTCATATCTCTAGCACTTTATAACAATAATAAAATGACAGATTAAAAATACATAGATTGCATCACAACATCAACAAAACAAAAATCCTCACCACTGGACCAATAGGCAGCATCATGATAGATGGAGAAAAGATTGAAGTTGTTAATGATTTCATCTTGTTAGAATCCACAATCAACATTCCTAGATCCATAATCAAGCCCTTAGCACCAGTTAGGTTATCAAAAGAGGAATTGCTTTGGGGAAAATCTGCTGTCAAGACATCTCCATAGTGCTAAAGAGCAACATTGTCAGTCTAGAGACTAAGGTGTGCCTGACCTACTCCATGGTCTTCTCAATTGCTTGCTATGCCTCTGAAAGCTAGACAATGACTAAGGATGACAGAAGAATTGATGCCTTAGAGTTGTGTTTCTGATGAGGATTATATAATTGACTTCCAAGGGAACAAACAGTTCTGTCCTGCTCTTTGGATGCAAGTATTTTGTCTTCTATACTTTGGGCATGATGTCAGGAGGGGTCGGTCTATGGAGAAAGGCATTGTGCTTGGAAAGGTAGAATGTTGGTGCAAGACAGAAAAACCCTGGATGAGATGGATTGACACAGTGACTGTAGCAATGGGGTCAGGTGTGTCAGAGACATTGAGGTTGGCCCAGGATAGGGCAAGGTTCAGAGCCATTGTTCATAGGGTCGCTATGGGTCGTAGTCAACTTGATGGCATGTAACAGCAACAGATTTTATGGAGAGTTCATTGTGGTTGTTGTTATTTGCCATTGAGTTGCCTGCAACTCATAGTGACCCTGTGTACAACAGCCCTAAATCCTGTTCCATGCTGTGCCAATCTTATTGTCTATGACACACCTACCACCATTACCCTAGTCACTGCGTCAATCTACCTCATCCAGGGTCTTCATCTCCTGCACTGTCCCTCCACCATCCCAAGGACTGATCCCATCTTGCAACATGTCTAAAGTATGTCAGACAAAGCTTCTAAATCCTTGCCTTCAATAACTCTCTCCAGGATGAACTTGTTTGTTCTCCTAGCAGTCTATGGTATATTCAATACTTCTGCAGCACCCCAGCCCAAAGGCATCAACTCTTCTATCATCCCTAGTCATTGTTCAGCTTTCTGATGCATAGCAAATAATTGCAAAGACCATGGCCTGTATCAGGTGCACTTTAGTCTCCAGACTGACATTGTTGTTCTTCAGTACTTTGGAGAGGTCTCCAACAGCAGACTTTCCCAATGCAATTCGTCTTTTAATTTCCTGGCTGGTGGTACTTGTAGAGCCAAGCAAACTTGAAGCTGTTGGCAATCTCAATCTCTTCACCATCCATCACGATGCTGCCAGTTGGCCCAGTGGTGAGAATCTTTGTTTTCTTGATGATGAGCTTCAATCCATATTGAAGACTACGGTCCTTGACCTTCTGCAGCAAGTGCTTCAGGTCCTCCTCAGTTTTAGCAAGCAGGGTTATATCATCTGCATAATGCAATCCCTGCAATCCTGATGCCATATTTCTCCTCATAGAGCCCAGCCACCTGGATAATCTGTTCCACATATAGATTGAAAAGTTATGACGCTCAAACACATCCACAAGTAATAGTATAGCTTACGTAGTCCCTTTTTAGTTCCTAAAGATGCACACAGGATGCTTCTATGCAGGGTTCCCCAGCAACACCAGGGTCACCACAAAGTTTGCCTTATGATGACAACACTCATTCAGGCTTTAGACCAGTCTGACCTCCTGCTTGTAGGTCAGAGAATAAGCATATTAATGATTTAGCCAATTTCTGTTGTCTGCACACCTACTTTCAGGAACTCTCACTCCTCACCACATTGATCCTGAAGCTACCAGAAAATTTTCTAAACCATCATCAACAAAAAGACCAAAAAGGAGAGTTTCATGGAATCATTTACATATACTCTGTTTTGTTGCATATATTACAATTTTTTGCAAATCTGTAATCCATGGATGATAGCACTGAATGGGTATGTGTCCCTTTCAGTGAGAAATACTTTTTGAAGGATCCTTAAAGCCAGGAGCTGGATAAGGACTCAGACTTTATTGCACCCTCTGGACATATCATGAGGGTAGCACAGGATAGGGCAAGGTTGAGATCTGTTGATCATAGGAGCCCTGTGAGTCGTAATGAACTCAGCACCATCTAACACCATCTAACATCAACCACCAGGGTAATTTTGACCAAGGGACTGCTGCCATGCTCAGAAAGGTATTTCTCCCTGGTGGTCACTGTGGGTTTTATCAGACAGAACAAGGAGCAGCACATGAGCTGGGGACAGTCGTTAGCCAACTAAACAGTATTTCCTGTGGATCTGCCACTCTAGGATGCCGTGATTTAGAAAGCACTTTAGAGGTCCTTTAGCTATGTTCCTGTCTTCTAAATGGCCCTCAGCATTTCCTGTCTTTCTCTCATTCAGGTCTTCTGACATTTCCTATGGCTACTTCTCCAACCTCTTGCTCTTTATCACACTTTCCTTCTTCATTCTTGCTCTCTTCTTGTTTTCCTGCCTCCTCACTTAATGAGTCACAAGCAGTAAGTCAAGTATGATCTTTCATGTGGTCTATTAAAAATTTATATTCCCTGTTATTTATTTAGGGAGATCTAGGCTTAGAAGAGGTCATGGGGTCATGGTAACTAGAGACAATAATTGTCGATGTCACGTGAATCTTGGTAGAAAGCAGAGTACCGAAGGTCTATCTATCTGTGTTTCATTGACTATGTGTGGATCACAACAAATTGTGGTTTAACCATGAGAAGAATAGGAATCCCAGAACACTTGATGGTGTTTATGCAAAACCTATACTTGGACCAGGAAGCAGTCCTCAGAACAGAGCAAGAAAACACTGAATGGTGCAAAATCAGGAAAGGAGAATGTCAGGAATATATCTTGACTCCATAACTTTTCAGTCTATATGCAGAACAGATCATTCGGGAAGCTGGGCTTTATGAGGAGAAATGTGGCATCAGGATTAGAGGAAGACTCATCAACAGCCTGCCTTATACAGATGACACAACCCTGCTTGCTGAAACTGAGGAGGACTTGAAGCGCTTGCTGCAGAAGGTCAAAGACTATAGTCTTCAATATGGATTGAAGCTCAACGTCAAGAAGACAAAGATTCTCAACTGGAACAATTGACAGCACCGTGATGGATGCAGAAGAGACTGAAATTGTTAAGAGTTACAGCTTGCTCGGCTCCACAACCAACACTCTTGGTGCCAGCAGTCAGGAAATCAAAAGACAAATTGTATTAGGTGAATCTGCACTCAGGGACCTTTCCAGAGTACTGAGAAGCAATGACATCAGTATAGAGGCTAAGACGCCCCAGCAAGCTGGACAATGACTAAAGATGACAGAAGAATAATTGATACCTTCGAGATGTGGTGCTGGAGAAGAGTTTTGAACGTACAATGGATCACCAAGAAAACAAATAGGTCTGTCTTGGAGAGGGTGAAACCAAGTTTCTCGTTGGAGGCTATTATTTTGAAGCTCCGTCTCGTATACCTTGGGCATGTGGCCAGGAGAGACTGGTCCTTGGAGAAAGACATTATGCTTGGAAGGGTTAAAGGACAGCACAGGAGAGGGAGACCCCAGATAAGATGGATTGATACAGTAATTAGGGCAATGGAGGCAGGTGTGTCAGAGTCAGTGAGACTGGCTCAGGACTGGGCTGGCTTAAGAGCTGTTGTATGAGTTGCAGGCACCTCGGTAGTATATAAAAACAACAACAAAACAATAAACAAGTGGCCTAGCTGTTAAGTACTGTAGAGTTGAAGCCAACCCATAACTGGCTCTATGGCAGGTTTTCAGATTAGTTAACTGCGTGGGAGGAGATAGCCCATCCTTCTGCAGTAGAGCAGCTGGTGGATTCGAATCACACATCTTCGGGATTGCATCACAGCTTCTTGCCAGTAGGCCACCAGAACAGTGACTGGAGAAAGATGATTAGGAGATGATGAGATTGGCTCAGGTTAGCACAGGGTTCAGAGCGGATGTACACAGGGTCGCCATGAGTTGCAGGCAACTCAATGGCACATAACAACAAAGGTAGGTGGTTCAAATTCACAAGCAGCTCCAAAGGATGGGCGTTCCCCTCACATGTGATTATAGCCCCTGCAAGCTCACTGGAGCATATCCCATGAGTCAATTCTTCCTGAAAGGAAATGAGGAAGGGGGTGTTTATGTGTGTAATTAATTTATCAAGTAGGTCAATTTATGGCCCTGATGGAGTTGTCAGCTTTAGCAAATAAAAAGACATCCATTTAAATTGGAATTTCAGGTATGGGTTGAATGATACTTGGACTATATGCTTTACAAAGAAAAAAACACCGTTGTTGTTTACCTAAAATTCAAATGAATTGTGGCCTTCTGCACTGTATCTGGTGGCCAGACCCTCACTCACCCCAAGGGGAGTCGGAGGCTCTGGACTCTATGAGTATAGATGCCTCTCCATATGTTCTGTGATAAACTTTGCCACTGTTCCTCTTGCTCCAAATACCCCAGACAGCAAAGAATTTTATGCCTCTCGCTTTGTCATGATGCCCACACCCTCAAGGAGCTTTTCTTGGAAGGTAGCTGGGTTATTTGGGGCCTCCCTCAGCCCTGCCACTACAGTGGCAGCCTGGAGGTCAGATAAGGCTGTATCTCAGGGTCTAGAGGCTTCCAAATGAAAATGTTCCAAGAAGAATGTCTGGCCTCTGTGAGGGAAAGGTTAACTCTGTGCTTTTGGGGTAAAGTGGGTGAATGCTAAGACTTGCCTTGTACTATGGCTCACACTGCACACCTTGCTCTGTGATGCCTGAATCTCATTCCTCTCTCTGGGCCTCAGTTTTCCCATCTTTAAAACCAAGAGACTGTCTTGAACATTATATGTTCCTTTACTATCTATAAGGGATCAAAGTGACAGCAGCAGCTGGAGACATTAGATAGAAATCTTGAAAGACAGTGAGTGTGTACAAACACTCCCTCGATCACACTGAAGCTGGGCACTGTTTACAGGTTAATACGCAGCTCCAAGCTCAGACCACATCCCTGGCGGATGGTGGCTGTGCCTACATAGCTAGCCTGTAAGAATCACAGAGCTGCAATGAATGAATGGAAATCCAAAATCTCTAAACGTTCATTAAAATTAATAAAATAAAATTTAAAAAGGAAGTTTAAGCATACAATGGAAGAGGATTCCATAGCAGAAAATATGGGAAAGAAAATACAACTACTAAGTAAAATTTTTAAAGTAAAAAAAAAAAAAGAATCACAGAGCTGCATGAGGTCAGCAGGGCCAAGCGCCTCCTGGAAGGCATGGCTATGCCCCTCCTGTACTGAGAACATTTTAGGACTCTTGAAACTGCACAGACCCCAAAGCCCAAGAATAGTTCTGCTCCGCCAGTGCACTGACAGGGGCTGCAGCCAGGCACTGCGGTTTCACAGTGCTGTGGTCCAGGCCGGGCTTTCTGTTCTCCCTGCTGGAGGCCTGCCATCCTTATTGAGTGTACTTCCAAGAAAGCAGTTGACAGGCTTGGCAGTGCTATTCCTGGAAATGTTCAATAGGCCATCTTCTGACAGGGCCTGCTGCTGACGGATGGGTTGGAAGGAGAGAGAGAAAGAGAGAGGGGGGAAAGAGAGACCACGTGTTCGGCTCCATCTCTGCCCCAGGTGCCTCGGAGCAACAGCCCTCCCCAAATACCATGAGCGGTCAGCTGGCGGGGGCTGCAGGCCTCGGTGGAACTGCCTCCCTCCCTGGTAGGGCGGCTGCCAGCGGGCTTACTGCTAAATGAAGACAGGCACCCTGTGACTATAAATTATAAAATACATCAGCTCCGACTGGGGCACTGCATGTCCCACAGTAAACTCCGCAGGGGACACTTGGCCCCTGACAAAGGGCATTCTAGACAGTGGCTTTAACTCTCGTGGCAGCAGCAATGGGAGAAAGGCCAAGCCTGTTGCTAGGCAGAGGAGCTCTTGGCAGCTCCCAGAGCTTGGAATTTCCCTGTGATGCTGAGCACAGTATGAACTAGGACATCTCAGCCTCAGCACTGTTGACATTTCAGGCTGCAGGCTTCTTTGTTGGGGCTGCATTGTTCATTGTAGGGTGTTTAGCAGCATCTCTGGCCTCCACCCACTAAGACACTAGGGCACCTCCACCTCTAGTTGTGACACCCCAAAGTGCCTCCAGCCATGTCAAAATCTCTAGAGGACAAAAAAAAATCTCTCTTTGTAGAGGCAAAGAGATGAAAGGCCGGGCAGATTTAGAGAGAGAAAAGTCAGCAACTCAGACAGAGACAGATGTCAGTTAAGCTGTGTGATGTCAGGGAGGTTATGGGGTTAATACAAATGATGTAAATTAGAAAGTGGTTTTCAAAGTTGCTAGGGAGTTAATTATAACTCATGCAACCATGTACATCAAAGAAGAACTGTGTTTCATCAGGTTTTCAATGGAGATTTTAAGTAAATCTCCAGGTCTTTCTTCCAAATCATCTCTGTTGTTCCTGTTGTTGTTAGGTGTTGTCAAGTATGATTCATAACAACCCTATGAACTACAGACCTGAACCCTGGCCTGTCCTGCACCATCCTCATCATTTCTGATGGACTTGAGCCCATTGCTACAGTCACTGTGTCAACTCACTTGGTCAAGGGTGTTCCTTTGCTTCTCTGTCTCCTCACCTTCCCAAGCATTGTGTCTCTCCTAGCAAAATGCCCAAAGTATATGGGCTAAAGCGTCATCACCTCTGCCTCCAAGAAGCACTCTGGCTGCACCTTCTCTAAAACATATGCTTGTTCTTTAGACAGTCATTGGAATCTTCATTACTCTTCTCCAACATCCATTCTTCTTCTGCTATCCTTAGTCACGTCTAGGTAGACTCAAATTCTCAGCCTCCTGGTTTTCAGCTGATCACATTAGCTGTTTGCAAAAGCTTTGTGTAAAACCGTGTATCAGTAGATTATCTGATGCTTGAATTTTTCTCTACATCAAAGGGCAAAGTGCCCTTTGAAAGGACAAGCTAACTCAATGTTTATAAAATTCTTTCATACTCTGAAATTAAAACAAACACGTGTTTTATAGTTTTTCCTTCCTCCCCCTTCTGAGTTTAAGGAAGGATAAGTATGCACATTAGACATGAAGAAAGCAAAAGTACATTGAAAAGATAGGCAAGAAAGAAAAGACCAAAATAGATGTCAGAAGAGACTGAAAGTTGTCTTTTAATGGGTAATAGCTAGAGAGAATAGAAGAAGTGATAAAGCATGAGAGATGAATGATGTCAAATGGCTGCAAGAGTAGGCAAAGTTAAAAACAGTAAGGGGAAAATGTGTTCGGCTTATCATGAGCTAAACGAACTGGAGAAAAAAAATTATGGTCTTATGTTGCAATATTGAAGGATTTTATGGGAAAAATATTGAACGACCCCATAATCACCAAAAGATGAGAGTAAAAGGCAGTCACTGTACCAAAAGCAATTGGTTGGCATTTATCAGTTTTAGGAAATGTTACACAGTCAAGCAACAGAATGATAAATGGAGGGGAAAATAGTTAAGGACTTTCTTTTACATAGATCCTAAAACAACACCCATGGAAGCACGTAATCAAGAAATCAAACATTGAGGAAATATGCTACAAAAGATCTCTTTGAAGTGTTAAAATCAAAGACATCACCCTGAGGACTGAAAGGAGCCTGTCCTTGATATTTTTAGTCCCCATATGCATGTGAATGCTGGACAAAAAATGAAGACCAAAGAAGGACTGAAGCCTCTGAATTGTGGTGATGATCAAGAATGGTGAGCAGTCTGTGAACGCAGTTATTGCACCAATGAGCTCAGGTGTGTCCGAGATGACGAGGGCGACACAGGATAGGACAGGGTTCGGGTCTGTTGGTTATAGGGTCGCTGTGAGTTGTACTTGACTCAACAAAAGAATAGACAGTTCTGGTGGCCTAATTTGTAGAGGACTGTGCTGTTTAACCCCAAGTTTGCATCTCCCTGGCAGTTCAAATCCACCAGCAGCTTCTCCGCAGGAAGATAGGCAACCTTCTCCTGTGCAATTTACAGCTTAGGAAACCCACTGAGGGGTCAGCTAGGAGTCAGTTCTACCTCCACAGCAATGAGTGAACTCAGGAAAACCGAATCTGTGCTGGAAGAAGTGCAGCAGAATGCTCCTTAGACCTGAGGATGATGAGACTTCCTTTCATGTGCTTTAGGCCTGTTAGCGGGGTTACCAGTCCCTGAAAAAGATGTTAATGCTTCTTGTTGTTTTAGGTGCCATTGGGTTGACAGCAACTCATAGCAACCCTCTGAACGACAGATCTGAACCCTGTGCTGTCCTGTGTCATGCTCACCACCTTTGCCGCACTTGACTCCATCATCACAGTCACTGTGTCGGTCCACCTCACTGAGGGTCTTCTCCTACTTCACTGTTTCTCCACTTTTCCAAGAATAATGACCCTTTCCCACTACTAACTCCCTTCTAACAACACACTCAAAATCCGAGAGAAAACTTACCACCCTTCCCTCTAAGGAGCACTGCATTATCTCCAAGACATATTTGTTTATTCTCTTGGAAGGTCTTAGAATATTCAGCACTCTTCTCCAGCATCACAACTCAAAGGACTCAATTCTTCTTCGGTCATATTTATTTACTGCCTGACATTATGATTAGTAAAGTAAAAAAGAAAACAAAAAAACTCAACAAACCCCATATTTCCATCAAGTCAAAACTGACTCATAGGTGACCCTCCAGCAAGTTTTCACAGGATGTAAATCATCTGACAAGAGACTGGCCTATGTTTCTCCCTCAGAGCAGCTGGTGAGTTTGAATCACCCAGCTTTGCACTGGCAACACACCTCCCTCCCAGGCCACCTGAGCTCCCTTAGTAAAGGGCCAGGATCTTCAACGAGATATATTAACATAGTGACCTTAACAATGGACTCAAACATTATAGTGACTGTGAAGATGGCACAGAATTGAACGACGTTTCATTCTGTTGTCATTGTGAGTAGGAATGGATTCTATGGCACCTAACAACAACCTGCTAAGTTAATAAACACCAGGTCCTCTTTACCTTTTTTAGTTGTTTATGTTTTATGCTTTTCAATATTTTATTGTTTTATTCATGTATGTTTTTCTTTTGTTCCCTCCACCCACCAAACCCCATGGTTTCCAAACCCCTCAGTCCTCCTGCTCCCTCTCCTCTCCTCTTTGTACACCCATGCACATCTCCCTAGTTTTCCTTCTCTTTTTACAATAATGGTCTAATACAGAATTTGTTCTGATATACCTGAGTTAGTGCACTCAGCACAATGCTCTCTAGCCTCTCCCAGGCTATATAGTATTTTTCAAAAGTGTTGCTCTTGAATGCTGCATAGCATTCCATCATGTGAATATACCACAGTATCTCAATCCAGCTGTTTGTTGATGGATATTTGAGCTGTTTCCATGTGCCTGAAGAAAGGCTCAAAACCAGTGGCAATAAGAGAGATGCAAACCAAAACCACAATGAGCTACCATCTCCCCCCAGTAGCAGTGGCAAAGTTTAACAGGACAAAGTTTAATGGAGGGATTGGAATTCTTATAAACTGTTGGTGGGATTGTAAAATGTTACAACCACTCTGGAAAACAGTTTGACTTTTTCTCAAAAAGCTGAACATAGAGATTACATATGACTGCTAGGAATATATCCGAAGGAAAACAGAACTGAGATACATGCAGAAATTTGAACACCGATGTTCATAGCAGCGTTATTCACAATGACAAGAATGGGAAACATCCCATTCTCTTTCAAAGGATCATTACACGTTTAAAAAGAAAAACAAAAACCCTGGAAATTCCACTCCTTTGGTGAGAGAACAGGGATACTTCTCTGTTTTTTCCAAAATATCATCAGTATCTTGTCTTTTCTAATTAGCAAAACAACAAACAAACAAAAAGCCAAAACACCAACTGCAAGCAAAACACCACAAAAAACCCCCACAACCCCAAACAAAACAGAAACACAAACCCAAAATACCACAGCCCTGCAGAAAATGCTGTTGCTTTAAGTGAGTGTAATTGTTATATAATTCTCTGGCTGACTTCACCCCTTCAGCTTTCAAGGAATTGTAAAGAAGTCTTTAAAGACTAATATTTCTTCTGTTCACACTGGCACAAAAACACAAAGGAAATATGCCTCACCCATGCGTAACATGAGCTCCTGCAAATGTGAAGGATGATGAGTCTAGTCCTTGAGGACCGGCTTGCAGGTCCCTCCTGCCCCAGATCCCAGGCAGAGGTGGCCCTTTCTTAGCAGCGCAGACTGTGTTCATTCGGAAGATCCAAGGCCACATTTGCTTTGGGGAAACAGGACACTGTGATTAATCAAAGGAAACAAAAACAGCTCTGTTTTTCATAATGGGTCCATCTAAGGACTTTTCTAGGAAAAACCCTGATCAAGCTGTTCCTTCTATTCCTCTAAAGGCTAACAGCAGGGGGCGAGGGGTGGGTGAGGAGGTATCTGGGGAAGTTTACTCCCAAAAAGTTTCTTCCCAGAAAAATTAAAGACTTCATTATGCTCAGCTGCTGGGAGCCCCAAGTGAGTGTTTGGCTGGTGAACGGGAAGATGCAGCAGAAGAAAGTGAGTCTCATCTTTCTCAGGCAAGGCACCCTCACCCCAAGGTGACACCATGGGATCATACCAAGCAGGTAAGGGTCCCAGACAGGGTGCTGAGGTGTTGATACCCCGTCAGTGAAGCAAAGAGAGAAAAGTCTAAAAGGCAGTTAGATGTGACATTGCTTTAAAACACAGTACACCACGGACTTCCAAAAGAGCAAATGACTCTGTCTTGAATGAGATGCGACCAAGTGAAAGTTTGTCCCACATACTTTGAGCCTGTTGTGAGGAGGGTCCCGTCCTTTAAATAAAGGAATCGTGCTGGGAAAGATGGAGGTTGAGAGAACAGAGGAAGACCCTCAACAAGATGGATTGACAGAGTAACAGTAGCACTGGGCTTAAGCATAGCAGAGATAGTGAGTGTGTCTCATGATAGGACAAGGTTTCGATCTGTTGTTATGAGTCATAGTCAAGGAGACGGCACCAAACAACAACAGCGTTAGAAGGAATCCTGAGCTTTGACAGTTTAGTCTGTAGTTTCTTAAGCAAGTGGGTTGAGAGGTTGAAATCCACTAGCAGCGCTGTGGTAAAAGAATGGGCCGTCTCCTCTGTTTAAAAGTTATAGCCTCAAAAACTTGATGGAAGATTGCTATGAGTTCAAATGGATAGCATGGCAGTTAGAAGTAAAGACAGAGGTGGAGCTGGGGTTGGGGGTAAGACAATGCAAATAAGCATACTCTCCTGGGGCATAACAGTTAAGGGTGCTGAAAATACAGTCACTGAATAAATGTTGTTGTTTTTATTGTGTACCATAGAGTCAGAACTGACCCCTAGCTGACCCTCCAGTGGGTTTTCTGTGGTAGTTAATCACACAGGAGGAGATTGTCCATCCTTCTCCTGAGGAGCAGCTGGTGGCCTCGAACCACATACGCTGAGGATTGCAGTGCAGTTTCTTGCCATTAGACCATCAGAGCTTCATGAGGACAAACCCCCAAAATTTTGAATAAAGGCAACATCTAGTTTCACAAGTACTATGAGTGTTCAACGATTAGCACTTGACTTTGAGCAACCCCATGGCCCTAGAGGGTTGGCATGAAGAAGGGCTTCTGGATATTAAATCATGAACCCCCAGTTAAATAGGTGTTCATGGGACTCCTGTACCTGTGCATGCAATCCCATCTGGAAACAGGGTTTTATTCTGTTACCATGGTTGTAGCCATGTAAGGTGGGCCCTAAACCTGATTATTTTGAAGTCATTAAAAGAACTGCCTCAGTGTAGAGTTACACACAGGGGAAGAGAGATGCCATATGAGAATTGTCTATTAGCAAGGGGGTACCAAGTATTTTCAACAACCTCCATGGGGACCAAGAGAGAGGCCCAGAGAAGGCCCAATACAGCCAATATCCTGGTTTGAACTTTTAGCCTACAGAACTTTGAGAAAAGAAAATTTCTGTTCTTTAAAGCCACCCACTTGTGGTATTTTGTTGTTACATCAAGCAGCACTGGGCAACTAGGACAAGCTAAATAATCAGAAAGGTGCCTGGAACTCAGAGTCAGAGACAGAAGAACAGCCCACATCTGTGTGGTCTTGAACTGTGGTTCTCATTTTCATGAAGCAGGATTACTATTGACTTCATATACTCCACAGGGTTTAGGAGCAAATGTAGTTTTAATCATGAAAGCATCTAATAAACTAAACCCAGGACAATCTATGGAGCCCACCAGCTGTATAAACTGTCAAGAATCTAACTACTAACTGGAAAGCGGATTGTTCAAACATATTCAATGACTAAGGATGACAGAAGAAGGATCTGCCTTTGAATGCCTTTGAGTTGTGTTGAACTTTGACTGTTGAACTTTACGTGGGTGTACAAGAGAACAAACAGTTTATCCTAGAAACAGTGAAACCAAGTTGTTCCTTAGGGGGTAACTTTTGAAGCTCCAGCTCAAATACTTCTGGCATGTTGCCAGGAGGATCAGTCCTTAGAAAAGAATATCATGGTTGGAATGGTAGGGGGACAGCACAAGAGCGAAAGACTTTGGATAAGATGGATTGACACAATAACTGAGCTAATGGGATTAAGTGTGTCAGAGACAGTGAGACAAGCTCAGGATAGGGCAGGGTTCAGAGCTACTGTGCAAAGGGTCTCTATGAGTCACAGACAACTGAATGGCATATAACAACAAAAAAAAACAACAGAGAAACCTTGCTAGAAAGGCCTGGTTGGACATCTAGGCTGTTTCCTTGTTCTTGAAATGGTGAATAATACTTCAATGAACATTGGTGTACAGGTTTCCATTTAAGCCTCAGTTCTTATATTCTTGGGGTATCTTCCAAGCAGAGGAATAGCTGGATCATATGAAATTTCTATGTTCAGCTTTTTGAGGAATTGCCACACTGCCTTACAGAGTGGTGGTACCATTTTACAATCCCACCAACAATGTAGAAGATTTCTTATCTCACCACATACTCTTCAATATTTATTACTTGCTGTCCTGCTAAGCATTGCCATGGAGTCAAATGGTATCTCATTGTGGCTTTGATTTACATCTCTTCTATTGCCAGTGATTTTGAGCATGTTTTCATATGTCTGTTGGCCATTTGAATATCTTCTTCTGTGGAAATTATTTCCATATCTTTTGCCCATTGTGTAATTGGGTTTTCAGACTTTTTCTTTTGGAAGCCCAGGAGTATTATATAAACTTTCATTATGAGACTCTTCTCTGAGATATTATTGCCAAATGTTTGTTCCCAGTCAGTAGGTTTTCTTTTCACCCTGTTGGAAAAAGATTTTTATGAACACAGGGATTTAATCTTTAGAAGGTCAATTTTATCCTCTTCAGGTTGTACATTTCTGGCTGTATATGGCAGTCTCTTTATACCATAGACTAGGGCTTCTAAGCTTGATCCCAGTAATTCACCATGACCAAGTGGCATTCATAGCATGTATGTAAAGATGGTTCAACATAAGAAAAACAATCAACTTAATTCACTATGTTAACAAAATAAGTAATAAGAACCATATGATCTTAGCAATTGATGCAGAAAAAGCATCTGACAAAATCCAACAAGGGTTCCTGATTAAGACACTCAGAAAAATTGAAATAGAAGGGAATGTCCTCAACACAGTGAAAATTATATATGCAAAATCAAGAGCCAATATCATTTTCAGTGGAGAAAGACTAAAAATATTTTCCTTGCAAACAGGGACCAGACAAGGATGTCCATTGTCACCAATTCTATTTAATATTGTATTGGAAGTGCTTGCTATGATAATATGACAAGTTGTTGTTGTTATGTGCCGTCGAGTCATTTGCGACTCATAGCAACCCTATGTACAACAGCCCTAAACCGTGCTCTATCCTGTGCCAATCTCATTGCCTCTGACACACCCATCCCGATAACCCCAGTCACTGAATCAATCCACCTCATAGAGGATCTTCCCCTCCTGCGCTGTCCCTCCACCCTACCAAGCATGAAGGAAATAAAAGACATCCAAATCAGCAAAGAGACAGTTAAAATATCACTATGCAGATGATAAGATAGTGTACATAGAAACCCCCAAAGACTCAACAAAAAACTGTTAACAGCTAGTAGGGAAATTTAGTAGTGGCAGGCTATAAGATCAATATCCAAAAATCAGAGGGATTCCTCTACAGTAACAAAGAGAACTCAGAGAAGGAAACCAAGAAAGCAATATCATTTCTATTACAACAGCCAACCACAAATTGAGATACTTGAAGTGAACCTAACCAGAGATACAAAGGACTTATGCAAAGAAAACTACAGAGAATTTCTGCAAGACACTATAAAAGACCTAAAGAAATGGAAAAAAATATGTCTTGTTCATGGATAGGAAGACTCAATATTGTGAAAATGACAATCCTACCAAAATCAATCTACATATTCAATACAATCTCAATACAGATACCAAATTCATTAGTTTCCCCCAAACCCCTATGGTGAACAAACACCTGAAGAAATGTTCAAAATCTCTAGCTCTAAGAGAGATGAAAATTAAAACAACTATGAGATATCATCTTACCCCAGTAACAACAGCAAAATTCAACAGAGCAGCAAAAAACAAATGCTGGCAAGGTTGTGAAGAAACTGAAATACTTATTATTCACTGTTAGTGGGAATGTAAAATGGTGCAATCACTATGAAAGGCAGTATGGCACTTTCTAAAAAAGTTGGAAATGGAAATACCATTTGACCCAGCAATTTCACTACTGGAAATATACCCTAAAGAGACCATAATGGCCACCCAAGCCGATATATGCACAACCATGTTTATTGTGGCTTTGTTCACAATAGCAAAAAGTTGGAAACAACCCAAGTGCCTATCAACAAATGAATCAATAGAGAAGTTGTGGTATATTCACACAATGGAATATTATGCAGCACTGAAAACAAAGAACTCATGAAAAATTATACAAAAACTCCTCTTTTTGATGATGACTTTGACACCATTCTTTTTTAATTTGCCGTTCTCAGCATAGTGGAATCTGTGGTTGTCTCATTCAAAATGGCTAGTGCCAATCTGTTTCAGCTTCCTAACACCTAGGAAGTCAATTTGAATGTATTTCATTTCAGTTTTAACAATTTCCAATTTTCCTAGATCCATGCTTTGTGATTTCACCTCCCAATTATTAAAGGACTTTTGCAACTATTTTATCATTTTGAGCTTTGCCACACCAGTAAATGAAGGTCCTTCATTGGTTGAAAATTTTACTCCATCCACATTATTATGAAAGACTCTTTTCAATCTATATGCAGGACAGATCATTTGGAAAGCTGGGCTTTATGAGGAGGAATGTGGCATCAGGATTTGATGAAGATTCATTAACAACCTATGATATGCAGATGACATGACCTAACTTGTTGAAACTAACTTGAGGAGAACCTGAAGTGCTTGCTGCAGAAGGTCAAAGACTGTAGTCTTCAATATGGGTTGAAACTCAATCAACATCAAGAAAACAAAGATTCTCACTGCTGGGCCAATTGGCAACACCATGACGGAGGCAGAAGAGATTGAGGTTGTTAACAATTACTGCTTGCTTGGCTGCACAATCAGTACTTTTTGGCACCAGCAGTCAGGAAATCAAAAGACAAACTGCACTGGGAAAATCTGCTGACAAGGACCTTTCAGAGTACTGAAAAGCAACAATGTCAGTCTATAAACTAAGGTTCACCTAATCCAGGCCATGGTCTTCACAATTGCTTGCTATGCATCAGAGAGCTGGACAATGACCAAGAATGACAGAAAAAGAATTGATACCTTTGAGTTGTGGTGCTGGAGAAGAGTCTTGAGCATACAATGGACCACCAAGAAAACAAATAGGTCTGTCTTAGAGAGGGTAAAACCAAGTTTCTCCTTGGAGGCTAGGATTTTGAAGTCTTGTCCCACATGCTTTGATCACATGACCAGAAGGGATCAATTCTTATAGAAGGACATCATGCTCAGAAGGGTGGAAGGACAGTGTGGGAGAGGAAGACCCCAGATGAGATGGATTGATATAGTAACTGGGGCAATGAGGGTTGGTGTGTCGGAATCAGTGAGACTGGCTCAGAACAGGGCAGGCTTCAGAGCTGCCATATATAGGGTCACTATGGATCACAGGTGACTCGACAGCACATAAAAAAAAAAAAAAAACAATTACTTAGAGGAAGCAGCTCTTCAACAGTTGCATTTTCTGCACCTTCCAACCTAAGAGTCTCATCTTCTGGCCCTGCATTCAACAGTATTTCTCTATTTTCCATAGAGTTTTAAAAGGTTTGTAATTTCAAAAGTAGACAACCAGTCCTGCTTCTTAATCTGTCCTAGACTGGAAGTTCTACTGAAAAATGTCCAAGTTGAATGACCCTGTTGCTGTTTTTAAGTGTCATCAAGTCATAGATGACTCATAGCGACCCTATATATGTAAGATTTGAACACTTGTATAACTTCATCATTTCTCTAAATTCATAGATTTTCCAGAGGCAAGCTATTTTGAAAGTGGATGTCACTCCTGCTTCCCAGCCTGTTTTAATCTGGGGGCTCCACCAAACACTGCCCACCATGCGTAACCATGATTGCATTTGACACATCAATGTACGTGATCCTGTTAGTATTTGAAAAACAGAAGGCATAGCTTCCAGTTTCACAACAACAGACAAGCCACCACAGCAAGGCAGACTGACAGAGGAGTGGTGATCAGGATCCAGACAAATCATAATCCTGGGAGCTATTCTTGACTGTTTTAATCTCTCATTTCGTACATTTAATCTTGAAGTTCTGTTAGGTCAATCCCATTCCAAATGAGCTCTTGAATTTGCCTGTCTTTCTCTAGGTCTAATGGTATAATCAAGTCTTTGCTCTGCATCTCCATGAATGACATCTATTCATTATCTTGCCTGGATCTTGACCATCCACCTATCCTAAGGCATGCTCCAAAAAAGTCAAATGGATCTTTATGAAATATGTACTAAGAATAGTGATCTTTCTAACACACAACTGTGAACATATTATCTTCATCTTTAAGAGGTTTCGATGGTTTTCTATTTTTCTTAGGATGAGGACAGACTTTCTAATATAATATTCACTCCTTCCTTATCTCTTCACTCATTCTTCCTGCCTCATTTCTGCTCTCAATATTTCAACCAGGTTGAATTTCTGTCCATTCCACAAACACCACATTCTCTTAACTTTATCCAATATGCTAAGAATACAATGGGCTTTGGCTAAGGAGTTACTTTAGTCATAAACTATCACTGACTTTCCAAGACTTAGATACCTCTAGTCATTTTGATGATTAAGATTTCAGCTGTCTCTACCTGTGGCCTTTCCAATTGCATACAAAATATGACCAATGAAAAGGGAAGATAGATACACGATGATGAAGTGTTAGGGGAAAATATTGAATATACTGTAGATAGCAAGATCACTTACTTGGGACACATGAAGAAAAACCAATTGCTAGACACCTGTTTAGTGGTATTAAGACTAGAAATGTAGTGAAAACAAGAGGAACTCTCAATGAGGTAAGTTGACACAACATACTCAACAGTGTATGAAAATATATTAACAATCCTGAGGGTGGCAGAGACTGGACAGTGTCTTATTCTGTTCTAGGCAGATTGCCTTGAATGGGAGCTGATTCAAAGATAACTAACAACAGCAATTGCATTTCGGCAAACACTTGCCTTCCTTTCATGTTAGCTCTTATTAGGAGTTATAATTCCTTGTTTACTTGACAGTCCCTGAAAGCTAGCATCCTTTTTTATTTACATTTGTCTCCCCTATGCCTATGTTACGTTGTTGTTATGTGCTGTCAAGTCAACTGTGACTCGTAGCAACCCTCTGCACAACAGCTTTGAACCCTGCCCTGTCCTAAGCCAATCTCACTTTTCCTGACACGCCTACCCTTAGTACCCAAGTTTCTGTGTCAATCCATATGTCACAGGCATGTAATATGTGCTCAAGAAAATATAGTGCTCATACTTCCAAAAGTGTGAGTTGCCTTTTACCAGAGACATCAAGAATCACTACCAGGAAAGTGTTTGCTTCCTTAGGAGAATATTTCAGTCAAATGTTTTCTAACAGTACCAAGAACTGACTTTTAACACCTTGGGATTTGTTAACTTCTTTGCTTCCTAGAAGACTATATATTTTAGAATTTGCTTATAAAGGTTGTCAAACACAATGTCTTTGAGAGCTTTCTGCATTTAATTTAATTTCCAGACTGCTTTTGTCTTGAATCCTTGTTTTAGGTCACATTTTGTTGAAAAATTGTCCTGTCTTTCACGCAACAATAGCTTGAATTTAAAAACAACACGTTTATTTCAATGTCTGAGAGCATCATGACATTAAGTGTGTATCTTCACTTGGTGTCAAGAGGTAGAAGGAACATGAGGTTTTAATTTTTAAACAATGCTTCGACCTTACTTTGCCCAAAATTTCCAGGCCTTGGGATTTTGCAACCACTGTAGAGCTAGTTAAGCTATTTTAATACATAAATTTCTTCATTTATCTTCTCTACTTTTCAAAACATAGGTAAATGTTATGTTCATTTCATTACAGGACTTTTCACAGTAGCCAAAATATGGAAACATCTAAATTTTCCACTAGCAAATTAATAGATAAACAACATATAGTATATATATATATATATATTTAATAACTCAGTCATTAAGAGAAATCAAGTGCTGACATGTTCTGTAGCAAGGACAAACCTTGGAAACGCTACACTGAGTGAAGTCAGTCAGTTGCAAAAGGACAAATAGTCTATGATCTCAATTATAATAAATAAGGAAGGGCTTTGTTGTTAAGTGCTGTGGAATCTTTTCCAATTCATGGCTATCTTGTGTGTAGGGTAGTATTATTCCACAAAATTGTCAATGTTGTGATTTTTCAGAAACACGTAGTCTGGACTGTCTTCCACAGTACCTCTGGTGGGTTGGAACTGCCAAGCTTTCAGTTGAAAGTGTAATATGACTTAAATGAAATCAACATATCACTGGGTCATGAAGCCAATTCTCACTCATAGTGATTCTAAACAAAAGAGCAGAAACGCTTTATAGGGTTTCCTAAGCTGTAAGTCTTTATGGAAACACCCACCTGTCTTTCTCCTTTGGAGCAGCTACCTGGATGGTTTGTCTTGCTAATCTTTCTTTCAGTTAGCAGCTGAGCACTTAACCTCTGTGCCACCAGGATTCAAAGCAAGTATGTAAAAAACTGAAACAAAACAAACAAACCTGCTTCTGGTGAGTCGATTATGACTCATAGCAACCCTGCAGAGTAGAGAAAGAGTAGAACTGTCCCATAGAGTCTATGTGTAGAAGCCTGGAAATGAGCATATATGTACTTTCGGGTATATTTTCACAACTATAGCTGAGTTCAGATGGGCAGCTGTGGAGTGGAGGATGTGAAGGAATGGGAAAGATTCAATTCAGTCCTGAAAAGATGAGGTAATAGTAGGCATAGATCAATGGTGATTGATTTTATGAAACACAATGTATATAAAAGATTGTATGAAATGCAATGGGAATGAAGCAATGTGTGAAGCACAATGCACATGAATGAACCACAGTGTCTAAGAATATTGTATGCAAATCAATAGAAAATTCAATTTTAAAAAGATAAATTACTAGTTTCAAAATGCATTGGTTGGACACTCCTGGATGTGAGACTGTAGAAAGTGCAAATATTTAGATTTAAGTCTTGAACCTACTATTTCTAAGTTTGTGATCTTGGGCAGGCTAGGTGGCTGAACTTCAGGTGCATCCCTACAGAACAAGGATAGCACCAATCTTACCCTTCCTCTTGGCCTTTAGCATGATGGGCACTAAATAAATGTTAGTATCTTTCCCAACAATCCTGCTCTTCTGCTATTAATTATTCCCATGACCAGATAATGGTCCCTATGGAACCTCTACAGATTGAAATGATTTTCTATGATAATAAATCTCCTAAATCTCCACTGCTAGTGAGAGCAGTTGCCAGCCAGTCATGATGCCCATGTGCCTCTGAAACTTATAAGATTCCTGTTAAACAATAGAATTCTTTCCTCCAAAGTGGTTTTTTTTAAATACTCTGTTCATTCTAGTAGAGGGGGAGACTTGTTCAATATAAGAATTTGAGTCTATTTTCTTGGCTCCACAATCAACACTCTTGGTACTAAAATTAAAAGGAAATTAAAAGATTAATTGTATTGGGAAAGTCTGCTGTCGTAGACCTCTCCAGAATACTGAAGAGCAATGATGTCAGTCTGGAGAATAAGGTGTGCCTGATACAGGCCATGGTCTTCCCAATTACTTGCTATGCATCAGAAAGCTGGACAATGTCTAGGGATGATAGAAGGAAAATTGATGATGCCTTTGAGCTGTGGTGCTGAAGAAGAGTATTGACCATGGACTGCTGGGAGAACAAACAAGTTCATCCTGGAGAGGGTGAAGCCAGGCTGCTCCTTGGAGGCAAGGATTCTGAAGCTTTGTCTGACATACTTTGGACATCTTGCAAGGCGGGATTTGTCCTTAGAGAGGGATGTCATGCTTGGGAAGGTGGAGGAACAGTGCAGCAAAGGAAGACCCTCAATGAGGTGGATTGATTTAGTGACTGGGGAAATAGGTATAGGTGTGCCAGAGACAATAAGATTGGCACTGGATAGAGCAGAGTTTAGAACTGTTGTACATAGGGTCCTATAGTTGCAGGTGACTTGACAGCACATAACAACAACAACAACATAGTCAATGAAACAGTGATGTCAGATGGATCTTAGCTGAAAGCAGAGAATACCAGAAGGATGTTTATTTATGTTTTATTGACTATGTAAAAGTGTTTGTGTGGATCATAACAAGTGATGGTTAACATTGTAAAGAATGGGAATCCCATTGAGAAGAATGGGAACACTTAATTGTGCTCATGAAAAATTTATACCTAGACCACGAAGCTGTTGTCTGAATAGAGCAAAGTGACAGACTGCATGATATAAAAAAATCAAGAAAAGTGCGTATCAGGAATACATCCTTTCTTCATACCTATTCAGTCTATATGCAAAGCAAATTATTTGAGAAGCTGGACTTGGAAAAAATATTACATCAGGATTAGACTCTTCAATACCCTGTGTTATACAGATGGTACAACCTTGCTTGCTGAAAGTAAGCACTTTGAAATGCTTGTTGTAGAAGATCAAGGATTACACCTTTCAATACAGATTGATCTCAATATCAAGAAAACCAGAATCTTCACCGCAGGGTCAGTAGGCAACATCATGATAGATGGAGAGGAAATAGAAATTGTCAATTATTTGATCTTACTTGAATCCACAAAGAATACCTTGCACACCAACAGTCAAAAAAATAAAGAGTGGTTGTACCAGTTCACAATGCCAACAGTAATATATAAGAGTTCCTATCTCACCATATCATCTCCAATATTTATTACTTACTGCCCTGCTAAACTTTGCCACTGCTACTGGGGTTTTGATATTGTGGTTTTGATTTACATTTTCTTATGGCCAGTGATTTGGAGTATTTCTTCACGTGTCTTTTGGTCATCCAGATGTTCTCCTCTGTGAAAAGTCTTCCCATGTTTCTTATCCATTTTGTAATTGGTTTATCAGTCTTTTTCTTCTGGAGGCCAAAGCATATTCTGTAAGCTTTCATTATTAGACCCTTGTCTGAGATAGTATTGTCAAATCTTTGTAGTATTAGTCAGTACATTTTCTTTTCAATCTGTTGGGAAAGTTTTTGATGCACACAGAGATTTAATCTTTAGAAGGTTCCATTCATCAACTTTATCCTCTTCAGATTGTACATTTCTGACTGTATTTAGCAGTCTCTTTATACCATAGACTAGGCCCTCTAAGCTTCGTCCCAGTTTGTCTTTGATGAACTTTATGTTTGGGGGCTTTATTCCCAGGTCTCTGATCCACATTGAGTTGATTTTTGTGAATAGTGTGAAATGTGGATTCTATTTCAGCTTTCTGCAGGTAGCAGTCCAATTTGCCAGCACCATTTGTTGAAGAGATTGTCATTTCCCCATTTGATAGATTTTATTTCCTTGTTGAATATCAGTTGACTGTAGATAGATGGGTCCATTTCTGGGTTGTCAATTCTGTTTCATTGTTCTATGTGCCTGTCATTGTACCAGTACCATGCTGTTTTGGTTACAACTTCTGTGTAGTAGGTTTTGAGGTCAGGGTGTGATGTGCATCCCCCTCCATTTTTGTTTTTCAGAAGTGTTTTGCTTATTTGGGTTCTCTTTCCTCTCCAAATAAACTTAACAAATTCCCTTTAAATTGCCTTGAAAAATGAATTTGGTAGATGTATTGAGATTGGATTGAACATGTAGATTGCACAATTCAGTGGAGGGGTAGGAAAAGCAAAGGGGAAATATCTGGTGTAAAAAAGAATATATATGGACTTTTAAAGTAAACCACTATAAAATTTTTAAACATAACCTATATTATAAAACCAGATAAGAATGTTACAGAATACAGCAAGTCAAATATATACGCAAAAAAAATTTAAAAGAATAAAAAATGTCATTTTGAGGCCTAAAATAAAGGAGAAAGAAATAAAAGGAATTGCATTGGGAAAATCTTATGTCAGAGACCTCTCCAAACTAACTCAGTTTTATAAGAAAAAATATTGCATAAGACCATTATTGCAGATATAGAAAGACAACTAGTAAAAGGTGTACAAGGATCCAAGGGGTTATGGGGAGAGCAAAGGGATGAGGGTGGGAAAGGCAAAAATCACAAAATCACGTAATTGAGTGGATGGAAGGAGGGTGAGGAAAAGAAGTGGGAAAGATTCGATCTGGAAAGACAGGGTAATGGTGGGCACAGTTCAATGATGATTAATTTTATAAATCAATGAATGGGAATTATTTTATGAAACACAGTGTGAATCAAGGACAGTGTGAAACACAATATAGACAAACTTTGTAAGCAAAGCAATATAAAATAATTTTTTAAAAAAGATCCTCTTCAAGGTAAAATTATCCCTCTATGCAGATGACATGATAGTATACTTAGAAAACCCTAAAGACTCCGCAAGAAAACTATTGGACATAGTTGACCAATTCAGCAAAGTAGCAGGATACAAGATCAACATACAAAAATCAGTTGGATTTCTCTACAGTTACAAAGAGAATACAGAGCTGGAGCTAAGAAAAATAATACCCTTCACAATAGCTAATCACAAGATAAAATATTTGGGAGTAAATATAACTAGAAGCACAAAGGATCTATTCAAAGAAAATTACAAAACATTATTGCAAGAAACATAAAGAGACCTGGAGAAGTGGAAGAATATCCCTTGCTCATGGATAGGAAGACTCAATATTGTGAAAATGACAATACTACCAAAGGCAATTTACACGTTCAATGCAATCCCAATACAAATACCAATCCCATTCTTCAATGAGATGGAAAAGGCAATCTCCAGCTTCATTTGGAATGGAAAGAAGCCATGAATAAGCAAAGCACTCCTTAAAAATAGAAAAAAGGTAGGAGGTATCTCACTCCCTGATTTCAAATCCTACTACACTGTGTGGTAGTTAAGACAGCATGGTCCTGGTACAATGACAGACACATAGATCAATGGAATAGAATCGAGAACCCAGAAATCAGCCCATCTATTTATGGTCAACTGATCTTTGACAAGGAGATGAAATCAGTTAGGTGGAGAAATGACAGCCTTTTTAACAAATAGTGCTGGCAAAATTGGAAATCTATCTGCAAAAGAATTAAGCAAGATCCACACCTCACTCCAGTTACAAAAACCAAGGCAAGGTGGATCATGGCCCTAGGACTAAAACCAAGGACTATAAATTTCATTAAAGAATAGCTTGGAAGAACTTTAGTAGTCCTAATCCACAACATAAAGAGTTTTCCAAGTATCCTGAAAACTTTACAACCAGTAGAAGATAAAATAGATGAATGGGACCTTCTAAGAATCAAATCCCTAGGCACATCCAAATACTGCTCCAACAGGCTAAAAAGGGAAGCCACAGACTGGGAAAAAGTGTTCAGCAATGACATGTCAGATAAGGGTCTTATATCTAGAATTTATAAAATACTTGAGCACCACAACAAGATAAAGGTAAATAATCCAATAGAAAAATGGGCACAGGATATGAACAGATACTT
>NW_006399981.1:1007130-1056413 GCF_000299155.1 Elephantulus edwardii
GGGGGGGGGGTTGGGCGGGGAGAAAAGTGCAACAATGAATGAATGGAAGTCCAGAATCTCTGTAGATGTTCATTGAAATGAATAATAATAAAAAATCCTCTTCAAAGGGCTAAAGAGCAACAATGTTTGTTTAAAGACTAAGGTACCATTGTCTTTTCAATTATGTGCTATGCATCTGAAATTTGGACAGTGAGTAGGATTATAGAATAATGAATGCCTTTGAGTTATGGTGCTGAAGAAGAATCCTGAAGATCCCAGGAACTGACATAAGAACAAACAAAAATGCCTTGGAAAAAGTGCAACTAGGGTACTTCTTAGTGGCAAGGATGGTGGAACTTCATCTCACATATTTTGAACATGTTAGGAAGGGATCTACTCCTTGGAAAAAGACATAATGCTTAGAAAGTTGAAGGGTCAGAGAACGAGAGGAAGACCCTCAACAAGATGGACTGACACAGTGACGGTAACATTGGCTTAAATATATCAGAAATAATGAGGATGGTCCAGGACTGGGCCTGGTTTGGAATTGTATTGTAATTGATTTGATGACATTAACAACTTCAACAAACACTGTTAACCAGTATTGTTGGAACTCCCACTCCAGAATTCAGCTTGAGTATTGTTAGCGGAAACAAAATTATATAGGAGAAGAGGGGATGAAATGCTGGTGAGTAGAGTGAAAAAGTTTTCCGGGACGTCAGATAGAAGAAATTAGAGGCATGCTCATCTTAGTTTAGCAATTGACCTTTCTCAGATCCTCCCTTGGGTCTCTATAGAGCCTTGTTATTCTCATGGCATCATTCGGTTTACTGCTATGGAACAAAAGACCCTATTCCACTTCTCACACTATGAGATCTTTCATGATAATGCAATGCAAGAACTCCATTATTCCTTTAGTAAAGTTTACCCTTCCTCTTCTTTTTTCTGTGCTGATCACATCCTGTACAAACGACTGTTGTTGATGTCTCACTGCCCTCCCCACCCCATCAGGGAAACCACTGGTACAATAGGATTAGACTGTTGGGGTCTACGGGATGTTCATTGGCTGATACATTGGAGTAGATTATCTGCTTATCTGTCTCATATCCTTTCATCTCTAGGATCCACTGAAATCATTTTGGCATCACAACAAAACACAATGAACATTCTTTGGGAACCCTAAACACTAACCCTCATCCTTCTAAAGGATCATTTATGAGTCAGTTCCAACAGGATGTCAATGAGAATGTTGTTGTTATTGTTAAGTGCCATTGAGTTGTAGGTGACTCATTGTGACCCTATGACCGAAAATCCTTGACCCTTGTGTGACTTGCATCCTTTCTCCAGGTTTATAGTTTTTCCAGAGGCAAGCTATTTACAGAAGTGGATACCACTCCTGCTTCCAAGCTTGTTTTAATCGGGGAGCTTCACCCAACACTGTCCACGAGATGATGCATATTTAGCCTATTTACCTTACCCTTTGAATGTTGTTATTGTTGTTATTTGCTGTTGAGTTGGAAATGACTCACAGCTGACCTTCCAGAAGGTGTTCCCAGGCTGTGAATCACATGCGAGGAGTCCAACTTTCTCGGTCAGAGCAATGAGTAGACTTGAACCAATTGCCTTTGTGTTGGCAATACAACTCCTTATCACTGGGGTACCAGTGCTCTGTAGGATTTCTTTTTTTCTCCCCCAGTAGAAGCCAAATGTAGAAATATAGACTAAATTTCACAAGTAAATAATCCCATATGTGGAAATAAAAGGCAAAATCCCCTGGATTTTACTAGCATATGATATGAATGATAATTTACAATAATTTCTGCATTTTTTGGGTCATCTTTCATGAAATGGACAAAATCTTGGCTCTCTTTTTGTCAGTTGATCAGGAAGCTGGCTTCCAAGTTTTTTGGCATGAATGTGGTAGCACTTCCAGGGTTGTATCTCAACTCATATTCTGTCAATTCCTGAAGTCCTATATTTTTACCAATGCCTTCAGTGCAGCCTGTACCTCTTCCTGCAATATGAATTGACACAGTGACTATGACAATAAGATCAAGTATATTCATTTTAATGACTTAATTATTTTAGAAAAATATTCTTTTTAAATATTAGCAATCATTTAGACATTTAGTACATTTGCTGTTCTGAACAACTTAGAGTTACTGTGATGCTGAACACTATTTCATAGTTGTGTCAGATACCATAATGGTTACCCATTATGAACAGTGTTTGGATGAACTGCCACATTGATTCATGTTGGAAAGCAGGAGTGACATCCACTTCCTAAACTAGATGCCTCTGGAAACTCTACAGACACTCTTAAAAATGTACAGAAATGGTGTTGATTATAGAACAGAGTTCAGGTCTTTTGTGCAAAGCTTACTCTGAGTCATATTCGACTTGACAACACTTAACCACTGCTCAATGAGACTCGTGCTGTTAAATCTAGAGGAATATTCTTCCACTTTGCACATCACTCTTTGTCAATGTGCTGTATAAGGTAACCTGGGTTTGCTGTGATACTGAACCTTGTGCCATGGGGATATCAAATATCATAATGGTTTCCCATTGTGGACAGTGTTTGGTGGAGCTCCCAGTCATATAATCAGTTATAAAACAGGTTGGGAAACAGGAGTGGCAGCCACTTCCTAAGCCACATGCTTCTGGAAACTCTATGAACTTGGAGAAACAATTATAGCTTTGGAAAGGCATTAGGTCTTTTGTTCAGAGTACCATGGGTTGACCTCCACTCAATGGAAATAAACAACAACAACTTATCAAAGATGATGAGGGTGGAACAGGAGAGAACAAGGTACAGATCTGTTGTTTATAGGGTCACTATGGGTCATACTTAACTTGATGGTACCTAAAAAAATAAAAGTGGCTTAGTGTCAACCAATTATCTTTTATATATTGATTGTGTATTACTTCTATCTTCTTTTTCAGAATTGTGATTTGAGTAAAAGTTGAGAAAGCAAATTGAGTTTTCTGTTCAACCATTCATGTATATTTTATTTCATAGCATTTATTATAACATCCACAATGCACTCACTCATACTCTTTTTACTTCCTCCATGCAATCATCACATCCATGAATCTTTCTATTCTACCATCTCCATTTACTAAGGACTTTTCCTTGGGCAAGTATTGCTCTTTTGTTCTTATAATATTGCTTATTCTAAAAAGTTAGTATCTCCCATGTCTACAGTTTGGCTCAATGTGGAACCAGATTAGAGAGATATTAAGAGCCTTAGTCATGTGAAGGGTACCAGCAGTGAGGAGATCAGCAGACATATTGTACTGGAAAAGTTTGCAATTAGGGACCTCTCCAAATTATTGAGGAGAAATAATGTCAGTTTGAGGACTAAGGTATGTCTGATTCAGTATTTCCCAATCATCTCTGTGTATCTGAGAGCTGGACAGTGAATAAGGATGACAGAAGAAGAATTGAGGCCTTTGAGCTGTAGTATTAGAGAAGAGTATTGAACATCCCATGGGCTGTTAAAAGAATAAACAAATGTATCTTGGAGAAAGGGCAACCAGAGTGCTCTTTGGAGGTAAGGATGATGAGGCTTTGCCTCACATAGTTACAGCATGTTGCTAAGAGGGGCTATTCCTTGGAGAGGGACATGATGCTTAAAAAGGTAAGAAGACCTTTGACCAGATGGATTGACAAGGTGACTGTTACAATAGCTCTAATGTGTCAAGAAGTGTGAGGATGGCACAGGATAGAACAGGGCTCATATCTGTTGTTCATAGGCTCTCTATGGGTCATACTTGGCTTGACGGCACCTAACAACAACAACAGTCATGTTACAACAGTTTCTATCAAACTAGTAAGCCCAACCTTTTTTATGTTTTTGTGTTTTATTCCAATCCTCTTCCCATTTCTATTCAATGTCTTCTACTGTAACCTCTTTGAAAGAGATCAGAAGTGGTAGCCAGACAACAGCTATTCTTCTGGTCTCGAGGCTGTGGAAGTTGAGGTTCAAGGTTTGAATCATCATCAGTTTCATGAAACAACATATGATCAAGAGCCTATGGTGATGATGGAGGAAGCTTCTCTGAAGGAACTGGCAAAAAACAAGGCCCTATGAATTGATGAAATACCAATTGACATATTTCAGAAAACATATGCTACTTAGATGCACTTACCAGGTAATGCCAAGATATATGGAGGACAACTACCTGGCCAACTGATTGGAAGATATCTGTATTTCTTCTCATTCCAAAAAAAGATGATGTGACAGAGTGTGGAAATTATTGAATAAAATCACTAATATTATATGCAAGCAAGATCCTGCTGAAAATTATCCAGAAATGACTGTAGATGAACAGCAGAGAACTGCCAGATGTGCAGGCTGGGTTTATAAGAGGCTGTGGCGCAAGGGCCATCAAAGCCAACATTAGCTAGATCGTGGCCGAAAGTAGAGAGTAGCATAGAATGTCTCTGTGTTTGTCTCATTGACTATGCAAAGGAATTTGACCGTGTGGATCACAACAAACTGTAGCGAACCTTGTGAAGAATGTGGATCCCAGAACACTTAATTGTGTTCATATGAAACCTATATTTAGACCAGAAAGTGGTAGTCAGAACAAAGCAAGGAAACATTGCATGGTTCAGGAACAGAAAAGGTGTGCCTTAGGGATGCAGCTTATGTCCACACCCTTTCAATCTATATGCAGAACAGTTCATTCAGGAGGCTGGAGTTTACTAGGAGAAATGGAGAATTGGAGAAAGACTCGTCAACAACCTGTGTTATACAGATGACACAGCCTTGCTTGATGAAACTGAGGATGACCTGAAGTGCTTACTACAGAAGGTCAAGGACTGTAGTCTTCCATCTGGATTGAAGCTCAACATCAAGAAAACAAAGATTCTCACCACTGGGCCAATTAACAGCTTCATGATGGACAGAGAAAAGATTGAGATTGTTGATAACTTCAGCTTGTTTGGTTCCACAATCAACACTCTTGGCACCAGCTGGCAGGATATCAAAAGGTGAAATGCATTGGGAAAGTCAGCTGTCAGGGACCTCTCCAGAGTATTGAAGAGCAATGAGGTCAGTCTAGAGACTAAGGTGTGCCCAATACAGGCCATGGTCTTTGCAATTACTTGTTATGCATCAGAGAGCTGGATGATGACTAAAGATGACAGAAGAGGGACAGGAGAGGATGACTCAGGATTATATGGATTGGCTCAGTGACTGGAGGAATGGGATTATGCCTGTCAGAGACTATGAGATTGGCTCAGAGTAGAATAACTCAGATTTCAGAGCCTATTGTACATTAATTGGGTCACTATTCATCACAGGTGACTTGATGACCGATAGCAACAACAACCTCGGTCTAATTGTTTCAGTACATCTTTGATTTTCTGGGCTCTTCTTTATTCTGAATAGAGAGAGAACCATAGTTGTACCCTAGATGGTTGCTTGAAAGTTTGTAAGACCCCAGTCACCACTCACCAAGAAATGACATAGAATATTGTCTTTGCAGACAATGTTATATCAATTAACATTGATGTCCCCTAAGACTATGTTCCCAAAACTCCAGAACAGTGTTCATAACAATATTTGGTTATAATTAAGAAGCTTGCAAAGTACTGTCCCCTGTTGGATTTTTTATTTATTGTAGCTGTTGTTAGATGCCATCAAGTCAACTACAACTCCTAGTGACCTTATGAAAAACAGATCGGAATGTTGCCCTACCCTGTACCACTATCATCTCTCATATACTAAAGCCCATTGTTACAGTTACTATGTTAAACCATATTATTGAAGGTATTTTTCTTTCTCTCTTACTTCCTGTTTTTCCCAACAAGATGGTTTTTTCCAAGGACAAGTCCCTCCTGAAAACATTCCCAAAGTATGTGAGATGGAGTTTCACCATCCTTTCCTCTACAGAGCACCCTACCCAGAGCACTTCTACCTAGACAGACATATTAGTTTTTTTTGGCAATTGACAGAATATTCCATACTCTTCTTCAATACTATGTTTTAAAATGCCAATTCTTCTGCATTTGTATATGGTGTTGCTGAGTACTGTTGAGTCAAGAACCAATTCATAGCTGACCTTTCAGCAGGTTTTCAGAGGGAGTAAATCCCATGGAAGAAGATTGTCTACATTTCTCTCAATGAGCACCTGGTGGATTCAAACTATGTGAGTCTGGGTTAGCCACGCAGCTCCTTACCACTAAGTGACCAAAACTCCTCACATCTATATATAGATGCATGTATTTATAGCATATATTAATATGTCAATTAGTAAGGATTGTAGAAGAAGAATCAAAGCATTTGAGTTGTGGTGTTGGAGGAGAGTACTGAATATTTATTCCATGGACAGTCGAAAGAGCAAACATGTATTGAGAAGGTGCAACCAGAGTGCTACCTGAAGGCAAGAATGGCAAAGCTTTGTCTCATATACTTTGGCTTCCTATTGTTTTTAAGTGCTTCCTAGTCAAGTACACTCACAGCATCCCCAAGGATGATAGATATGAACTCTGTCCTGTCCTGCATTGTCATTATCATTCTCAACACATTTAAGTCCACTATCACAGACAGTGCTTCAATCCATCTCATGGAGACTGTACTTTACTGACCCTTCACCTTTCCAAGCATGATGTACCTGTCTAAGGAATAGCCTCTTCTAACAACATGTCCAAAATATGAGATGAAGCTTCACCATCTTTGCCTCCAATGAACACTCTGGTTGCACTTTCTCCAATACATGTCTGTTTGCTTTTTTGACAGTCCATGGGATATTCAACAATCTTCTACACCGCAATTCAAATGCAAGAACGATTCTTCTATTATCTGTAATCATTGTACAGCTCTCACAGGCATAGCAGATGTTTGGAAATACTGCAGCCTGAAACAGCTGCACCTCAATCTTTAGACAGATGTCATTGCTCTTCATGACTTTGATAATATCCCAGATAGCAGAGTTTCCCAACGCTATCTGTCTTTTGATTTCCTTATTACTGATACTAAGGGTATTGATGTGGATCCAAGCAGGATGAAATTGTTAACAACTTCAATCTTTTCTCCATCTATCACAAGGTTGCCTATTGGTCCAGGGATAAAGATTTTTGCTTTCTTTATATTAAGATGTAATCCATGTTGAAAGCTCTAGTCCTTGACCTTCTGCAACAGGTACTTCAGGTCTTCCTCATTTTCAGTGAGCGTGTGTCATCTGGATAATGATTGTTGATGAGCCCTCTTCAAATCCTGATGCTACACTCTTCTTCATAAAATCCAGCTTCTCAGACAATTTGCTCAGCCTACAGATTGAATAGGTATATAAAGAAGTTACATCCCTGACACATACCTTTCCTGATTTTAAGCCATGCAGTGTCTGCTTGCTCTGTTTGGACATCAGCTTCTTGGCCTAGATACAGATTTCCTATTAGTAAAGTTAAGTGTTCTGGAATTCCCATTTTTCACAAGGTTAACCATCCTTTGTTATGATACACACAGTCAAGTGCCTTTACATAGATACTATAACATAGATAGAGTTAGTTCACTCAGTATAATGCTCTCCAGTCCCTCCCAGGTTATGTAGTAATTTTTAAAAACATTGCTCCTACGTGCTGCATAGTATTCCATCATGTGAATATACCACAATTTCTCATACATTCAATTGTGGTTGGACATTTGGGCTGTTTCCATGTTCTTGTAATGTTGAATAATACTGCTTTGAACATTGGTGTAACTCCATAAGGACAAATACTGTATAAAACAATTATTGTAGAAATAGAAAGATAACTAACAAAACGTGTATGAGTATTCAAGGGGGGAGGGTAGGAGCAGAAGGGTGAAGATGTATGGGTGGAAATCATATGGTCATACCATATGAAGGGTGGAAGGAGTGTTGGGAAAAGAAAATGAGTAAGATCCAGTGGGGATCTAGAAAGCTAGGACAATGGTAGGCATGTTTCAGTGTTAATTAATTTTATAAAATATAATGAATAGGAATAATGATTGAAAATAGTGTGAAAAAGCAAACCAGTAAAAAAATAAAAATTTATTTCTTAATAATAATAAAAACAAACCAAAACACAGATAGACATCTTTCTGGCATTCTCTACTTTCAACCAATATCTATAAACAATAATATCCCTGGTACCATGTCTAAGCCCAACTTGAACTGCTAGTAATTCTCTGTCAGTGTATTGTTCTGTTTTTGGATGGTCTTCAATATTTTATTTGTATGTGATATTAAAGATTTTGTTCAATAAGGTCCACATTTAGATGGACCACCTTTCTTGGGAAAGGGAATATAGATCTTTCTTGGTCAGCTGGCCAAATAGTCATTTTCCAAATATTCTGGCACAGACTGGTGAGCACAGTCAGGTCTTCAGCTGTTATTTGAAACATACCAATTGATATTCCATCAATTCCTGGGGTCTTATTTTTTGCCATGCCTTCAGTACAGTTTGAACTTCTTCCTTCACTACTATTGGCTCTATATGTTATAGTGTTGTTGTTGTTATGTGCCGTCAAGTCATTTGCGACTCATAGCGACCCTATGCACAACAGCCCTAAACCCTGCTCTATCCTGCGCCAATCGCACTGCCTCTGACACACCCATCCCGATTACCCCAGTCACCGAATCAATCCATCTCATAGAGGGTCTTCCCCTCCTGCGCTGTCCCTCCACCCTCCCAAGCATGATGTCCCTCTCCAAGGACCCGTCCCTCCTGGCAACATGTCCAAAGTATGTCAGACGAAGCCCCAGAATCCTTGCCTCCAAGTGCTTCCTGAAATATTTCAGTGTCAGCCAATTCCTTTTGCTACAGTGATTCTGTGTTTGTTTCCTTCCATCTTCTTTTGATGCTTCTTGGGTCACTCAAGATTTTGCTCATAACATCCCTAATTATTGTAGCTTGAGGCTTGAATTTGTTTTGTACAGTAACTCCATGTAGTCCCTCCACCTTCTTTTGATACTTCCTAGAACATTCAAGATTTTCCCCACAGCGTCTCTCAATTTTAAAACTCAAGGTGTGAATTTAAGTTCTTTCAATTTGAGAAATGCTGAACATGTTCTTCCTTTTTAATTCTCCAGTCCAAGCTCTCTGCACATTCCGTTATAATGCTTTACTTTCTCATCTCAAATTACCCTTTGAAATCTTCTGCTCATCTCTTTTACGTCAACATCTCTCTTCCCTTTGTTTTGGCTTCCTGACACTATACTACAATTCTGAGTCTCTTCTAACATCTGCTTTGATCTTTTCTTCCCCTCTCTCTTTGTAATGATTCTTGCTGTCTTCATGAATGCTATTTTTAATGTCATTCCACAATTCACCTGATCTTTGAACTTCAGTGTTTAATGTTCTTGAGATGATTTTTAAATTCAGGTGAGATAGACTCAAGGTGGTATTTTGACTCTTGTGGGCTTGCTTTAATTTTCTTGAACTTCAATTTGAACTTGCATAGGGGTAATTAGTGGTCTGTTCCAGTCAGCACCTGGCCTGGTTTTGGCTGCTGATACTGTTGCTCTCCAGTCATTCTTTCCATAGACGTAGTCAATCTAACTCCTGTACAGTCCATCTGGTAAAAGTCCATGTATAGATATTCCACTTACGTTTCTTAAAAAAGGTGTTTATTATGGAAAACAAAGTCACTGAATGTACAAGATCTAATCATTCTATGTCCAACCTCATTTCTTTTTCCAAGTCCCTAATTTCCAATGGCCAATGCTTATACTTTGCTTACAACTTTTGCATTCCAGTCTCCACTTACTATTTATTCGTCTTGGCTGCATATTTGATCAATATCAGGTTACAAAAGTTGGTGGAATGATGGCTTAGTGGTAAGGATTTGCACTGCCAACCCAAAGGTACACGGTTCAAATCCATGAGCTGCTCCATAGGAGAAAGATGAGCAATCTCTTCTTGTGAGATTTACTGTCTCTGAAGACCTGCTAAAGGGTTAGCTATGAGTTAGTTTCGACTCATTGGTACATGCCAAACAACAAAATGTATCCTTAAAATATATACCAAGTAGTTGTTGATGTGTACAACATAGTTAGATTGCTTAATCAAATGGTACTTCTCTTCCCAACTTTTAAAGAAAGTACCAAACTGATTTCCATAGTGCTTGCTCCATTTTGCAGTCGTACCAGGAGTGTATGGGAATCCCAGTCTTCACACCTTCCTCAGCATCACTATTATCTTATCAATTTGCTATTGTTGCTGGGCTGAGATGATATCTCATTTTTTGTTTTATTTGCTTTGCATTTTTAATGCTAATAAAGGGATTAGGGAATAGGGTTGCCTAGTGGTGAGGAGTTGCACCATCAACCTCAAGTCATGAGATTGGAATCCACCAGCTCTTTGGCAGAGGAAGATGGGCAATCTCCTCCTCTGTGATTGCCTCTGAAAACCTGCTGCAGGGTGGACTAAAAATTGGTCCCACTTGATACCATGAAATAACAAACATTTCTTCGTGTGTTTGTTGGCCATTTAAATGCCTTCTGTGGTAAGTTGTTTTTTAATTGTTTGGTTTTCTGTTACTGAGTGAGATGCTGGAGCAGTCTATATATTTTAGATGTTAGTCTCATCAGCACGTCTTTGCAAATGCATTTCCCTAGTCTGTAAGTTCTCTTTTTATTGAGGGGAAGCCTTTTTTCCCCCCTATAATTATATTTTATTAATTTTCATAAACATTTACAGAGATTTTGGGTTTCCATTCATTCATTGTTGCACTATTCTCTCTACCCTCCTCCCAGTTTGTTCTTGTCCAAACGCCACAGTGCTTGTCAAAGCCAGTTCTGATTAATCTTCTTTGTCAGTGTGTCCTTTGCCATTCCCTATCACTCCTCCCTGAGAGAGACTTCACCTTGAGTCATAAGGAAAAGGGGATGGCGTATTCTCTTAGCTACTTCCTGCTGAAAAGGGACGCTGTGGGTTTCAGGGTGAAGATCCTCTCTCACTACTCTATGGGGAAGCCTTTTGATGCACATGAGGATTTAATTTTTATAATGTCCCCATAATCTAGTTTATTCTCTGCTCTTTATTCATTTCCACGGCTATTGTATAGTCAATCTATACAACAGATCATGGTTTCTAACTTTGTCTCAATTTTTCCTTTGATGATCTTTATAGTTTCAGATTTTAAGCCTATGACTTTGTTCTATCTTGAGTTAATTTTTTTCTATAGTGTGAGAGTTGGATCTTGTTTAAATTTTCTGCTAATAAATACCCAGTTTTGCCAGCACCATTTATTAAAGAGGTAATTTTTTCTCCATAAAAAATATTTCATCTATCAAATAACTATGTTGTTTTTATTAGGTGCCACTGAGTCAATCACGACTCACAGGAATCCTATGAACAATAGCTCTGAACCCTCTCCTATCCTCTGCCATATTCATTATCTCTGACACACTAAAGCCCATTGCTGCAGTTCTTATGCTAACCCATCTCTCCCATGTAAGGTCTCCTTTGCAGACCTTTGCAAGTCTGTCCTAGTAACATTCTCAAAATATGTGAGACAAAGTTTCACCATCCTTGCCTCTGAGGAGCACTTTGGCTTTACTTTTCCCTAGCCACATCTCTTTGTTTTCTTGGTAATCCAGGGGATATTCAATACTCTTGTCTAATGCCACAGTTAGTGGTAAAGAATGCAACCATCCAACTGTGTTGTACACATCAACAACTACTTGGTATATATTCTGAAGATACATTTTGTTGTTTGTTGTGTACCAACTAACAGTTAGAGAGGTCCCTGACAGCAGATTTGCCCAATGCAATATGTCTCCTGATTTCCTGACTGCTGATATCAAAGATACTGATTATTCATTCTAATGAGATGAAATCATTGACACTTTCAATCTTTTCTCCATACATCATGATGTTGATTATTAGTCCAAGGATGAGGATTTCTCTCTTCCAGATCTTGAGATGTAATCCACATGGAAGTCTGTACTCTTTGATCATCTGCAATATATATTTCAAGTCCTCCTCACTTTCAGCAAGCAAGGTTGTATTATCTGTGTTCAAATCATCAAGCAGATTGTGGATGAGACTTTCACTAATCCTGCTGCTACCCATAGGTAGGTGAATTTACTTCTGGGTTTTCAATTTGACTAATTGGGCCCATGTAACTCTTACTATCTTTAGCAGCATTTTGCTAGCATGATATATCAATGATCTTATTTAATGATTTCCACATTCAATTAGATCACCCTTCTTTGGAATAGGAACAATTATGGACCTCTTCCAATCCATTGGTCAGACAGCCATCTGCCAAACTTCCTAGCATAGACTAGTGAGTGCATCCAAGGCTGCATCTGTCAACTGAAACAAGTCAATTGATATCCCATCAATTCCTGGGGCCTTATTTTTTGCCAATGCCTTCAAGGCAGCGTCCACTTCCTCTTTCATTACCATTGGCTCCATTCATATGGTACTGAAAATTTTCAGGGTCAATAAATTCTTTCTTAGGCCTCAATTAAAACTTGTATATGAGTGCATATGGAACAGCACTTAGAGAATTCCCAGAAGTTCAAGCAGAATGTAGAAGAGGCTGTGGCACCAGGGACATTATTGCTGATGCCAGATGGCTCCTGGAGGAAAGTAAGGAATAGCAGAATAATGTCTATCAGTGCTTTATTGACTATGCAAAGGAATTTGACTGTGTGGATCATGACAAGTTGTGGCTGACATTGAGCAGAATGGGAATCCCAGAGCACTTGATTGTGCTCATGAGGAACCTATACCTGGGTCAGAAGGCTGTTGTGCTAACAGATCAGGGAAACACTACATGGTTTGAAATTGGGAAAGGAGTGTGTCAAGGATGTATTCTATTGCCATACCTGTTCATTCTATATGCTGAGCAAATTATCCAAGAAGCTGGACTCTATGAAGAGGAATGTAACATCAGGAGTGGAGGGAGACTCATCAATAACCTGCATTATGCAGATGACACAACCTTATTTGCTGAAAGTGAGGAGGATTTGAAGCACTTGCTGCAGAAGACCAAGAAATGCAGCCTTCACTTTGGATTGTGACTCAATATCAAGTAAACAAAGAGTCTTACCACTGGACCAATAGACAGAGTCATGCTTTAAGGAGAGGAGACTGAAACTATCAACAGCTTCATCTTGCTTGGATCTACAATTAACACCCTTGGTATGAGCAGTCAGGAAATAAAGAGATGTGTTGCACTGGGAAAATCTGCAGTTAGGGACTTTTCTAAATTATTGAAGAATAGTGATGTTGGTTTGAGGACTATGGTGCATCTGATTCAGGCCATAGCCTTTCTGATTACAAGTTATGCATCTAAGACGTGAACAATGAATAAGGATGACAGAAAAAGAATTGATGCCTTTGAGCTGTGGTGTTGGAGAAGAGCACTGAACATCCCATGGACGGCCAAGAAAAATGTATAGATATGTCTTGGAGAGGGTGCAGCCAGAATGCTCTTTGGAGTCAAGAATGATAAGGCTTCGCCTCACATACTTTGGACGTGTTGCTAGGAGAGGCTATTCCTTGGAGAGGGACATGACGCTGGGAAGGGCGGAGGGTCAGCGAAGGAGAGGAAGACCCTCATGATGTGGTGACTGCTGCAATGGGCTCTTGTGTGTCAGAAAGTATACTCGACTTGATGGCACCTAACAGCAACAACTGTTACTATACCAGTAGCATCTAGTTTTTACTCTCATGGCTATATAGTAAGTAAGTGTGAGGTCTTTTACTTTGTTTTTCTTCACTAGTTGCTGATGTTATGTGCTGTTAGGTCAACCCAGTGACTCTGTGAACACCAGACCCCACCCTGTGCCATCCTCATGGTCTCTGATATGTTCTAGCTCATTGTTACAGTCACAGTGCCGATCCATGTCATCGAGGGTCTTCCTCTCTTCCTCTGATCTTCCACTTTCTCCAAGGGCTGGCCCTTCCTGAAAACATGCTCAAAGTATGTGGAATGAAGTTTTATTTTTCTTGCTTCTAAAGGGCACCCTTGTTGCAAATTCTGTACAACAGACTTGTTTGTTCTTTTGACAGTCCATGAGATAGTCAGTACTCTTTGTGAACACCACAATATCTATCCAATATCCTCTGAATATCTTCTTTGCTAGTGCTTTTCTTACCAAGAGTGTCTTTCCATATAAAGCTAATGATTAATTTTTCCATCTCTTTGAAGAATGGTGAAGGGATCTGAATCACACTTCATTCTATCTGTAATAAATTTTGGTGGTTTTGACGTTTTTGCGGATATATCCATCTTATTTGATATCCATCTTATTTGGAGGCTTTCTGCATCCGTCACTATTTTGCCCATAGAATGCTTCAGTCTTGCTACTAGAGTTTGAATTTTTCCTTATGTTGTTCTAGTTTGACAAGTCCCAAACCTGTACTTCCCTTTAGCTTTCTAATTCCAAGTCTGTGCACATTTCATTCTTTTTCTTTGCTTTGTCTTTCAGTTGGAAGCACCTTTTGGAATCTCCTATTCAGCTCTCTTGTGATCTTAATGAAAGCTTAAAGAAAGCTTGAGTTTTCATTCATTTGTTGTTGCACATAGTCCTTCCTTCCTCTCCCTAAGTCTACTCTGTAACACAACTCTTCTTCCAGATTGTTGTCATATATAAAAAGCCTGATCATACATTCCTTTCAGACAGTCCTTCCATCATCTGTTTCAATGCAGTGTTCATTATCCATCCACTTTTTAAAATGATCTTTTATAATTATTTTTAATTCGTGTGTGTGTGTGTGTGTGTGTGTGTGTGTGTGTGTGTACCATCAAATCAGATCTGACTGGTACAGGAGGAGACTGCCCCTCCTATTCCAGTGGAATATCTGATGAGTTTGAACCTTTTGGATTGCAGTGTAGCTTCTTGCCATTAGCCCACCATGGCTCCTTCATCCACTCATTGCCTAACAGTAAAGTTATGCAATATTTATCCATTTGTGGCTGAGATATTTAACTCAGCATAATATCTAGTAGGCTCACTTATGTTGTGTAGTGTTTTACAAGTTCATACTTTTTTCAGTGTTGTATAATACTCCATTGTGTGAAGGTACCACAGTTTTTCCTATCCATTCTTCTCTAGTTATTGGAAAGATGTAACAGAACAGCTGCAAGACATCATCAAACCCCAGAAACAATAACAAAGTTCAACAGGGCAACAACCAATGAACGCTGGTGAGACTTTGGAGAGATTGGAACTTTTTTTACCGCTGGTGGCAAGGTCAAATGGTACAACCCCTATGGAAGGCAGTCTGGCACTTTCTCAAAAATTTGGAAATAGAAATACCATTTGACCTAGTGATTCCACTACTGGAAACATTCTCGAAAGAAACCAGAGCTGTGACTCAAGCAGGTGTATGCATTACGAAGAGAAAGGAATCATGTTTTCATGCTTATTACTGCTTTATTCATAATAGCAAGGAGATGGAAATAACCCAGCTTCATAATTTCTTCCTTTCAATGCAGCTTCTTTACTTTCTAACAAGTTTCAAATGAACAAATAGAGAGTGTCCTGGGGACTAGTGATTGTTTGACTGCAAGCCGAAAATTCATTGGTTTGAACCTAGCAGCAGCTCTGCAAGAGCAAACTCCACCAATGTGCTCCAATAAAAATCACAGCACAAGAAATGCATTCTCTTGTGTTACACTGGGCCACGATAAATTAAAATTCATTGGATGATACATGTTGTTTTTGTTGTTATGTCCCATCAAGTAAGAGCTAAATCATAATTGACCATCCAAGGGGTTTTCAGAGGCTGTAAATCTCATGGGTGCAGGTTGTTCACCTTTCTCCCATGGAGCAACTGGTGGATTTGAAACACTTGATTTGGGGATAGCAGTGCAACACCTTGTCACTGGATAGCTCCCTTGGTGTATGTATATATGTGGATACTAAAGAGCTGAACAGAAGATTTCAAAAGGCAGCGTGGGATGACAAAGTAAAATATTACAATGAAATGTGCAAGGAGTTGGAGTCAGTAAACCAAAAGGGTTGAACTCGCTCAGCATTTCTTAAGCTCAAGGAACTGAAGAACAAATTCAAACCTTGAGTTGCTATGATCAAGGGTGCTTTAGGTAGAGTATTAAATGATCCAGGAGGTATCAAAAGAAGATGGAAAGAATATGCTGAGTCATTGTATCGAAAGGAATTAGCAGACACAGAAGAATTTAATGAAACAACATATGAGCAAGAGCCTATGGTGATAAAGGAAGAAGTTCAAGCTGCTTTGAAGGAAATAGCAAAAAATAAAGCCCCAGGAATAGATGGTATACCAATTGACATATTTCAGGTAACAGATGCTGCCCTGGATGTGCTCACCAAGTTGTGTCAAGAAATCTGGAGAACAGCCACTTGGCCAACTGACTGGGAGAGATCTATATTTGTTCCCATTCCAAAGAAAGGTGACCCAACAGAATGTGGAAACAGTATCGTTGATTTCACATGCAAGCAAGATTCTGCTGAAGATTATCCTAAAACAACTGGAACAGCTCATCAGCAGAGAACTGCCAGAAGTCCAGGCTGGGTTTAGAAGAGGTCATGGTACGAGGGATATTGTAGCTAATGTTAGATGGATATTGGCTGAAAGTAGGGAATACCAAAGGAATATCTATCTGTGCTTCATTGATTATGCAAAGGTATTTGACTGTGTGGACCATAAGAAACTGTGGCTGAGAAAAATGGGAATCCCAGAACACTTGATTGTGCTAATGCGAAACTTATACTTGAACCAAGAGGCAGTCATCAGAAAAGAGCAAGGAAACACTGCATGGTTCAAAACTAGGAAGGGCGTTCGCCAGGGATGTGTCCTGTCTCCATACCTTTTCAACCTATATGCAGAACAGATCATCCAGGAGGCTGGGCTCTATGAGGAGAAATGTGGCATCAGGATTGATGGAAGATCCATAAACTGCTGTTAGGGACCTCTCTAAAGTACTCAAGAGCAACGATGTGTCTCTGGAGAATAAGGTGTGTCTGGTATAGGCCATGGTCTTTGCAATCACTTGTTATGAATCAGAGAGCTGAACAATGACCAGGGAGGATAGAAGGAGAATTGATGGTTTTGAGCTTTGGTGTTGGAGAAGAGTGCTGAGAGTGCCATGGACTGCTAAGAAAACAAACAGATTCTTCCTGGAGAGGGTTAAATCTGGAAGCTCCTTGGAGGCAAGGATTCTGAGGCTTCGTCTGACATACTTTGGTCATATTGTAAGGAGGGACTGGTCTTTGGAGAGGGACATCATGCTTGGGAGGGTGGAGGGCAGGCGCAGGAGGGGAATGCCCTCTGGGAGATGGATTGATTCGATGACTGGGGCAATCAGGATGAGGGTGTCTGAGACAATGAGATTGGCACAGGACAGAGCAGGGTTTAGGGCAGTTGTAACAGGGTCGCTATGAGTCTCAAGTGACTCGATGGCACATAACAACAACATATGTAAGGTGCGCCTGATCCAGGCCATAGTCTTCACAATTACTTGTTATGTATTAGAAAGCTGGAAAATGTCTAAGAAGGGCAGAAAAATTGATGCCTTTGAACTGTGGTGCAGCAAAAGAGTATTGAACAGACCATGGACTGCTAGGAGAACAAGCAGATTTGTCTTGTTGTTGTGGTTGTTGTTGTTGTTGTTATTATGTGCCATCGAGTCGCTCATAGTGACACTATGTAGGGTGAAATCAGGCTGCTCCTTAGAGGCAAGGATTCTGAGACTCCGTCTGACATACTCTGGGCATGTTGCAAGGAGGGACCAGTCCTTGGAGAGGGACATCATGCTTGGGAGAGTGGAGAGACAGCACAAGAGAGGAAGACCCTGGATGAGATGGATTAATTCGGTAACTGGGGCAATGGGAGTAGGTGTGTCGGAGACAGTAAGGTTGGCAAAGGATAGAGCAGGATTCGGAGTTGTTGTACATAGGATCACTATAAGTTGCAAGTGATTCAATGGCACATAACAACTTCATATGTATTTGTGTGGATATGGATATGTATGTGTGGTTATGTGTATATATGTTATTTTTCTAATGACACATTTCTTCGAGGGTGCAGTACTCTCCTATCTCCCTGAGATAATCATTTATCAGTGCACACACAGGCCTATTTAACCAGTTTCTGAAAATTAGCCTCAGGGTAATTTATATAATACATCTTGACTACCACACAAGATTTTTTTATTAAATCAAATGTCAAGATTATGATATAGTAAGACAAACAATACTTTCTCTTCTGCACATGCTTGTGTATGTGTGTAAGGTGGGCAAGGAAGGTGAAATATTACTTTGGCGATGAGGCAACCAATTCTGAAAACCTTTATCTCCTTCCCCTTTCTAAATGATTCTGGACTTAGATGTGAAACAAACAGTAAGAAAACAAAACCCTTTTTCTTAGAAACCCAAAAGGTTGATTTTTTTCCAAAATTCTTTAGAACACATAAACTAGGACACAACTCTAAATAGCTCTAACATAACTGTTTGCCACAAACGTTTTTGTGTTAAAAAAAAACACAAAAACTACAACCAACCAACCAGTCACAGAAAGACTGCTTCTGAAAAAAAGAAAAGTAAAAATAAAGTGTTTTGTGGATCATTTTTAACATTCTCCTTTTAAGGAAGGTCTGGGTTTTCCTCAGTATTCCCCAGAAGATAAGATCTTTTCTGATTCTGCAACCTAGGCCAAGGGAGGTTTGATTGACTTTGTCACCTTTATATGGTTACTGAGGAATCAGAGGTTGACTGTCCAGACACTTGATTAAAAATGATAGCCGTCTAAAGAAAAGTACACAAATAATGCCTCCACTTTCTTGGAATAGGGAGTTGGCTTCTTTTAAAAAGGATTTTCTGTTTATGAGAACATGCCATCTGCAAATGAAAAAAAAATATTTTTATGTCTTTCTTTCCAATATGGACACCTTCCATTTCTTTTCCTTGCCTGACTCCTCTGATGAGAACAATGTAAAAGAGAAGTGGTGACGGCCATCCTCTTCATTCTTCTCCTGATCAAATAGGGAAAACACTCAGTCTTAGATATTGGATTATGAAGTAAGATGTAAAGATGTCCCTTACCAGGCTGAGAGAATATCCTTCCTTTCCTAGTTGTTGAGGTTCTTAATCATGAAATAGTAGCTGTCTGTCAAATGTGTTTCTTTACATCAGTTAAGATTATCTTATAGGTTGTGTCCCTTATTTTGTTAATATGGTTATTATAATAACCATATTTTCCAATGGTAAATTGACCTTACATTCCTGGGATAAGTCCCACTTGGCCCTGGTCTATAATCTCTTTAGGTATTCCCAGATTTGATTTGCTCAGACTGGATGAGGATTTTTCTGTGTTTTCACAGGGGATATTGGTCTGTAGTTTCTATCATATATGATGTTTTTTACTTTGGAACCAGGTTAAGACAGGCTTCATAAAATGAGTTGGAAACTTCCTTTTGTTTTTAGGAAGAATTTTTGAAGATTTGGTATTAATTCTTGTTTGAATGCTTGATATAATTTACAAGTGAAGAACCCAGGCCTTTTTTATGAGAAATTCAAAAATTAACAATTCAACTTTTTTACATGTTATGAACCTACTCAAATTTTCCATTTCTTCTTGCGTCAAGTTTATAATTTACAATTTTATAGAAATTGTACATTTCATCTAACTAATTTAATTTATTGACATATAGTTGTTCAAGGTAGCTCTAGTGGCCTATGGCAAATAGCTGAACTGCAATTCCTAAGGCACATGGTTCAAAGGCCACCAGCTGCTCAGAATGGGCCATCACCTCCCTTGCTACTAACTGCCTCTGAAAACCCATGAGAGAGTCAGGCATGGGTCGGTTCGACTCCACAGTACACAACAACAATAGTTGTTCAAAGTATTTTATTATCCTTTTGTTTCTGGAAGGTCAGTAGTGTCGTACCTCTTTCTTTCTGTATTTTACTAGTTCTCCCACTCTCTCTTTTCTATTCGCCTTATTTTCAAACTAGATTTGTCAATTTGGTGAATTTTACAAAGAAACAACATTTAGATTTACTGATTTTTCTCTATTTTATTTATTCTTTAGTTTATCTTTTCCAGCATTAATGTTTATTCTTTCCTTCCTTCTTCTTGCTTTGAGTTTACTTTGACAATCTTTTAGTATTTTCTTAAGGTTGAATGTTCAAACTAACACTCAATGCCATCAAGTCAGAGCTGCCTTATACCTGCCTACTTAGTAGGTTTTCAAAGACTGTAAATATCGTGAGATGAGGTTACCCATCATTCTTCCATGGAATGCTAGTAGGTTTGACCCACCAGACAGACACGGACTGTGCTACCTGGTTTGTTAGATTATTGATTTGTGAGTTTCTTCTTTTTTTCCCCTCCAAAATATGCATTTGTTATTGTTGTGTCAGAATCAACCAATAGCTTACCTTCCAGTAGGTTTTCAGAGGCAGTTAATCCGATGGGAGGAAATTGTTCATCCTTCTTTGTGTAGCTGCTGGCAGATTTGAACTGTGTGCCTTCAGGATTGCAGTGCAGCTTCTTACCACTAGGCCACCAAAGTTCCTGCTGAAGGATCAGTTATGGGTCATTTCCAACTTGATGGCATCCAACAACAACATTATATGTTTGCAGGTATCATTTTCCCCCTTAAACACAGCTTTAACAGTTTTCAGAAAGTTTTGATAGATTGTCATTTCCTCTCAAAGTATTTTACCATTTCCCTGTGATTTCTCCTTTGACTTATAGATTATCTAGTGACATCTGATTTAATATCCAATTCTTTGTAGATTTCTCAAATTACCTTATATTCTTGATTTCCAGTTTGAAAAATCTGAAAATTTCAGTATGGTCAGAAAACAAACTATGTGTAATTTCAATCATTTTTTTTCTTGAAGGTTTTTATGACCTAGAATTTTATTTACTCTAGACATTATTTCAGGTACATTTGAAAAGAATGTTTCTCGTTTGTGTTTTTGCTTTTAATAAGTGTCACCTATGGATATATGTCAGGTCTAGCTTGCAGAGCTGTTCATGTCATCTAGATTCTTTTTGATCTTTGGCTTAGTTTAACTCATTATTAAATTTGAGACATTCACATTTCCAAATTTAAATGTTTAATTGCCTATATTTCCTTCCATTCACATGCATGAATGCTGAACCACTGAGAACATACACTGTAAAATATACATAAATTCAACTATATATCTATCAGTAATATTGATTGCATTTTCTGAGATGTGCAATCATTCTCACCTTTCATTTCCAAGTTGTTCCTCTCCTAGTGATGAAACACTAACTGCCCCTAAGTTTCCTATTCAATCTTTTGAGTCACTATTGTCCATTTGATTTTATATAGACAGTACTTAAAAGATTACTATACTTAAGAAACATTCATTACTGTTTTCGTTTGGTGCCATCAAGTCAACTACAATACATGGTGACCCTATAAACAACAAATAAGACCCTTGCCCTATCCTATGCTGTCCTTACCGTCTCTGATACTATCCAGCCCATTGGTACAGTCACTGTGTCAATCCATATTATTGAAGGTCTTCCTCTATTTCTCTGACCCTACACCTTTCCCAGAATGTTATCTTTCTCCAAAGACTGGCTTCTCTTTGGGACAACATGCCAAAGTATGTGAGACAAAGTTTCACCATCCTTGCCTCTAAGGATGTACTTCCTCCAAGACAAACTTGTTTGTTCCTGTGGTAGTTGTATTGTCAAAGACTTATTGTTTCTAATGGCTTTCTTACACCTTGATTTTGACATTGCCACATGGCTGGACAAGATAATAATAATAATACGGAGAACTAGTCTGTCAACAAGGTCTCACCACTCCTCTAGGTTTAACTCGAGCATATTAAACAGCAGGAATTTGAGAATCTGAATACCAGCAAGGAAGAAGAAGCAGGGACTACATCAGGTGTCCTTCAGGGCCAGAGATTCCTATGCCAGCCCGACTGGTATCTACATGAGAGCAACAGCAGCTTCATTCAGCAAGAACCAGAGGCCAACATGAGACAGAGTTGACTTGGGACTACTCTTCCACACAGTCAGTCAGGGGCCTTCACCTAAACTTGCACAAGAACTGAGGGAAGATGCCATTACTGGCAGGACTAAAGGAACTTTGTAACACTAACTTGACCATGAGAATGAAGGTCAAAAGCTGTGCCACTATTCTCGAGGAGCCGTCTGGACTGAGGGATTTTACCTTTCTGCCAACCTGAATTATGGTTAACTGAAGCCTATTATTAACTTCCGCAAACCCCATAACCATAAGTATGGCTCTATGATGTCTATGTGGTCATTGCAACATATTCCAGACCTAGTAAAACAGTCGAATAGGTGTTGGGATTAGTAGAGGTAAAGGTGGGAGCATGAGAGATCATAGCTGACCATATAGGAATTAGCTGTGGATGTTGTTGATTGAGACAGTTTCCTTTATGGAGCTTGTCAGACGTGGCCAACCATGTTCCCTACACCCTTTTTTACAATACTCCATGGGATATTCAGTTTTCTATGCCAGTACCACAATTCAAAGCCTTATTCATAACCAGATATATGAGATATTGAGATTAGTAAGGTAGAAGGGACTAGTAAGGGAAAGAGAACTGAATATCCCATGGACTGCCCAAAGAATGAAAAGGTATGTCTAAGAAAAGGAGCATATGGAATGATCCTTGGAGATAAGAATGACAGAGTTCCATCTCTCATACTTGGACGTGTTGTGAGGAACAGCTATTCCTTGGAAAAGAATACCATGCTTGGAAGGCTGGAGGGTTTACAACAGAAAGGAAGACAGGCCCTCATCTAGACGGATTGACACAGTGATTGCAGCAATGGACTCAAGTGTGTCAGAGATGATGAGGATGCAGAGGATAGGGCAGGGTTCAGGCCTGTTGTTAATAGGGTTGCTGTGAGTTGGTTCCAACTTGATAGTGCAAAACAACAAGTCAGAGTTCAAGGATGAATTAGAGATGTTGTTGTTTTTAGGTGACATTGAGTATGACTCACAGTGACCTTATGAACAATAGATCTGATCCCTGTCCTATTCTGCACCATCCTCATCCTCTCTGACACACTTGAGCCCATTACTGCAGTCAGTTTGTTCACCCATCTCCTTGATGGTTTTCCTCTCTTTAGCTGACCATCTAACTTTACAAGCATATTATCCTTTTCCAAGAAATAGCCTCTTCCAGCATAATGCCCAAACTATATGAGATGAAGTTTCACCACTCTTGTTTCTGAAAAGATTTCTGGGTACACTTTTACCCATAGTATAGCTATATGTGTGGTTTGGTTTTGTGGCATTTTTTCCCAATCCATGGGATATTCAATGCTCTTCTCCAATACCTCAACTCAAAGGGATCAATTCTTTTTCATCCTTATTCATTGTCCAGCTCTCCTATGTGTAGCAAGTGACTGAAAAACTGTGTCCTGAATTAGGAGGACCTTAGTCCTCTCCTCAATACTCTAGAGAGAACCCTGACTGCAGACTTTCCCAGTACAGTATGTCTCTTGATCTCCAGATTGCTGATACCAGTTGTGTTGATTTTCAATCCAAGTAAGATGAAACTGTTGATAATTTCAATCTTTTCACCATCTATCATGATGTTGCTTATCAGTCTAGAGGTGAGAATTTTTGTTTTCTTGATGTTGACATATAATCAACATGTAGTCCACATTGAAGGCTGTAGTCTGATCTTCTGCAGCAAGCGTTTCAAGTCCTCTTCACTTTCAGCAAGCAAGATTGTGGCATCTGTATAAAGCAAATTGTTGATGAGTCTTCCTCCAACCCTGATGTCACATTCTTCTTCACAGAGTCCAGTTTCTTTAATAATTTGATTAGCTTATAGATTGGATTGATATGGAGAAAGGATACAACACTGACACACATCTATCCTGATTTTAAACCATGCAAAATTTCCTTGCTCTGTTTACACAACAGCCTCTTAGTCTAGATATAAGTTTCTCATGAGCAGACTTAAGTATTCTGGGATTCTCACTTTTCTCAACCTTAACCATAGTTTGTTATGATCTACACAGGCAAATGATTTTGCATAGTCAATCAAGAACAAATGAAGTTTCTTCTATGTGTTTCTCTGCTTTCAGCCAGGATCTATCTGAAATAAGCAAAGATATCTCTGGTGCCATGGCTTCTTCAGCTTGAACTTTCGGAAGTTCTCTGTCAATGTCCTCTTCTATCCATTTGTGGATAATCTTCAGCAGTATTTTGTTTGCATGTGATATTAATGATGTTGTTATTGTTATTAGGTACCATTCGGTCAAACACAACTCATAGAGACCCTGTGAACAATAGATCTGAACCCTGCTCTATCCTGCACCATCCTCACACTTCTGACACACAAGAGTTCACTGTAGCAGTCACTGTGCCAATGTACCTGGTTGAGGGTCTTCCTCTCCTTTGCTGACCCTCCATGCTTCCCAGCATCATGTCCCTCTCCAAAGAATAGCACCTCCTAGCAACATTTCCAAAGTATGAGAGGGGAAGACTCATTATTCTTGCTTCCAAAAAGCACTCTGGCTGCACCCTCTCAAAGTTTTATATGTTCATTTTCTTGATATGTTCATTTTCTTGACTGTACTTGGGATGTTCAGCAATCTTCTCCAACACCACAGATCAAAGGCACCAATTATTTTTCTGTCATCCTTTTTCATTGTACAGCTCTCAGATGCATCACTAGTAATCAGAAAGATTTTGGCCTGAATCAGACACACTTCAGTCTTCAAACTGACATCACTACTCTTCGATAATTTGGAAAGGTCCCTAAGTGCAGATTTTCTGAGTGCAATGCATCTCCTTATTTCCTGACTACTGGTACCAAGAGTATTAATTGTGCATGCAAGCGAAATAAAGCTGTTGACAATTTCAATCTCCTCTGCATTAATCATTACACTTCCTATTGGTCCAGTGGTAAAAATCTTTGTTTTCCTGGCATTGAGATGCAGTCCATACCGAAGGCTGCTTTCCTTGATTTACTACAAGTGCTTCAAGTGCTCCTCACTTTCAGAAAACAAGATTGTATCATCTGCATAATGCAGGTAATTGATAGGTTTCCCTCCAAACCTGATGCCACACTCCTCGTCATGGAGTCCAGCCTATCAGATAATTTGCTCAAGCATTCAGATTGAATAGGTACAGAGAGAATACAACCCTGGCACACTCCCTTCATGATATTGTTCTTTAATAATTTCCACATCCTGTTGGACCTCCTTTTTTGAAAATGAGAATAAGTAAGAATCTCTTCCAGTCAGTTATCCAGTAACTAACTGTCTTCACACTTTTCTGGCATAGACAGGTGAGCATCTGTTAGTTGAAACACATTAATTGGTATTCTATAAATTCTTGGGAAATTATTTTTTTGCCAATGTCTTTAGTGCAGATTGAACTCTTTCCTTCTTCACCATTCGCTCTTGTCCATATGGTACTTCCTGAAATTTTTCAATGTCAACCAGTTCTTTTTGGCACAATTCTTTTGAATTGGTGATAAGAACATTTAAAAAAAAACTGAAAGTAGCAAGATGAATTACCAATTCAGGTAAAAGTTGTTTAAGGACATGTAATAATATTTCAATATCTAAACTGCCATAATAATATTGGCTCACTCACAATTATAATACGAGTATTGGGATCACAAATAAAAGGAAGTATGTCTCATGGGAGAAGGTGAGATGAAAAATTAAACCCTCACTTTCCCTAGTGAGAAGTTAGCATGTATTTTCTAAAGTTTGAAAAAATCAGCAACACAGTAATTCTTTTTTTAAGGATGTAACCAAAAAAATTGAAAGCATATATCCACATAATCCATCTCATTGAGGATCTTCCTCTTTCACTGACTGTTCACCTTCCCCAGCATGATGCACCTGTTCAAGGAATAGCTTCTCCTTACAAAATGCTCTAAGTATGAGAGACCAAAGCTTTGCCATCTTTGCGAACCTTGCCTCCAAGGAGAACTTACTAGACTTTTTCTAAAGTATATTTACGTTCTTTTGGCATCTGGGATATTTAGTAGCCTTCTCCAACACTGAAATATATACATAATGATGAAAATATATTGTTAGGCATACTGGAGTTGGCTATGAATCGCAGTAACCCTAGAAACCACAAATCCAACCTCATGTTCTCCTGTATAATCTTCGTAACACGCTCAACCCAGTTGTTATAGGCCTTGCATTGATCTATCTTATTGAGATCATCCTCTTTTTCTCTGACCGTATACATTTTGCATCATGCTGTATTTTTTTCCAAGGACTGGCCCCTCCCAATAACATGCTGAAAGTATGTGAGACAATACTTTACTATCCTTGTCTCTGAATATCTTTGCACTTGGGTTCAGTCACTCCATGACATCTTTGTTCTTTTGGCATTCCATGGGATGGGGATGTCTAAGACTCTTCACCAACACTACATCAAAGGCATTGATTCTTTTTCAATCTTTTGTATTCATTTTCTGACTTTCAGATGCATGCAAAGCAAGTGAGAATAGTGTGGCTAGATTCAGGCCATCCTTCGTCTTTAAACTGTTATCTTTGGTTGTTAACATTCTAGAGAGTTTGACAGCAGATTTTCCCAATGCACATATTTTGATTTTTTTTATGCGATTACTAGAGGTATTGATTGTAGATCCAAATAAAATTAAACCATCAGCAACTTCAGTTTTTTCTTTATTTATCATGATGTTGCCCATTGGTACACTGGTGAGAAATTTTGTTTTCTGAATGTTGAGATGTAAACCATAGTAAATGTTTTACTGGTCTTCTGCAGTAAGTGCATAACTCTTTTATTTTCTCTGAAGGCAAGGTATTATCATCTGTATAATTTATAATACAGATTGTTAAAGTACCTTGGTCCAATCATGATGACACATTCTTCTTCATAACTTCTCAAATTTTTAGCTCAGCATACAATTTTAATAAGTATGGAGAAAAGTTCATATCACTGATATCTCATGCAAATGAATTTCTGCTGAAAATTATCCAAAAACAACTAGAACAGTACATCAACAAAGAACCCCAGAAATATAAGCTGGGTTTAAAAGAGGTTGTGGCACTAAGACATTATTGCCAGTGTTGGATGGATCTTGGCTGAAAGCAAAGAGTACCAGAGGAGTGTCTATCTGTGTTTCATTGACTATATGCAAAGGCATTTAACTATGTGGATCACAACAAATTTTTGTTAACCTTGAGAAGAACTGGAATCCCCAAACACTTGATTATGCTCATTTGAAACATTTACTTGGATCAGGAAGAAGTCCTCAGAACAAAGCAAGGAAATATTGCATGGTTCAAACTTAGGAAAAGAGTGCATCAGGGATGCATACTGTCTCCATACATTTGATGTGCCTGATCCAGGTCTTTGCAATCACTTGCTATGTGTAAGAGAGCTGGATAATGACTAAAGATGACAGAAGAATTAATGTCTTTGAGTTGTGGTGCTGGAGAAACGTATTGAATATATTGTGGACTGCCAAAAGAACTAACAAGTATGTCTTGAAGACGGTGAAACCAAGCTTCTCCTTGGCAGCAAGGATTTTGAAACTCTGTTGGCAGGAGGGACCAGTCCTTGGAGAGGGATATCATGCTTGGAAGGGTGAAGGGACAGCGCAGAAGAGGAAGACCCTCAATTAGATGGGTTGATATAGTAACTGGGATGGTGAGGGAAGATGTGTCAGAGACAGTGAGATTGGCTCAGAAAAGAGCAGAGTTCACAGCTATTGTACATAGGATCACTGTGAGTCACATGTGACTTGATGGCACATAACAGCAACAATAGAGATACAAACCTGATTCACACCTTTTCTGACTGTAAAACATTCAACATTCTCTTATTCTGTCAGGCAGTTGCTTCTAAGCCTATCTACTGATTAACGCTATGTGGAATCCCAAGTAAAAAAGTTAAACACATTTATTTTAGGTGATTTTCACCATGGGGTTTTAAAGAAGGATGGGTTGTGACCAAGCATGGAATCTCTTTGTCTTGGAGACTATTTATAGGATTGTGTTACTTTAAGAAAGGTAGGAGTTAAAACCAGCAACAAATGATTGATGACCAAATGGGAAGTTCTGACAGTTTCTGCCAGTATCCTCAGCCGGAAGTCTTGAACTGGTTTTTTTAAGGCTTGGGACATATGAATTGTCCTCAGCTTTGCTGTTGTCCCCTCAGGGTAGCAGTCCGTACATATGTCCTGACACATTTCTTTCCTGTTCTTGGCAATAACAGATTACAAGCTTCATTAGGCAAGGCACTGCTTGTCTTTTTTTTCTCAAGTTGAACTTTCATTGCTTTACACAGTTCCTGACACAGTGGTTCAAATGCATTTGAAGTTAATGAGTAAATTCTTAAACTAAATGCTGTATAAGATCTAGCAGGAAGTGAAACATTATGTGACATCTTCTCATATAAAACTGGAATCATGGAGTTCAGGGGCCAGAAAGTACAAAGGCTGAAAAGAGCAAAGTTCTAGACTTAAGCAATGATATCTCATTGCCAGTATGATAGAATTGGCATATTAATCTTAAAATAATATTTTCAGGTCACAAGCTATTCGCCTCATGCCAAACACAATTTCCTCTTGTTTCCACAACTAGTTAGTAGCACTAGTAAAAGAGATAATGTTTGATACTGTGTACTTTGTTCTATTTGGCTGTAGTTCATGCAGCCAGGGGTGTTATTGAGAGTTGGTGTCTTAGAGAGAAGGACTCAAAGCCAAATAAATTGTGTAAATGCGTCACTAGAATGAAAAGATTAGCAGATGGAGGAAATCCAGAACTCCGGCCCGAGGCAATAAGACATAGCCTGGGGAACCAGCACGCCCTGTTAGGAGCTTTTTATTAGGTCAAATATGCTCCCATAGTTTTCTGATCTTATTGCTTTAGCATAAGCTATAACTTTATTCTAGATGTTAAAGTCCATGAGATGAAGACCTAAGTGTGCTTTGCTCACAACGATATCCTCAATGCCTGGTACATGCTATTGTTTTTAGTTACCATTGAGTTGGTCCCAACTCATAGACTTAATGAATAATGAAACAAGTATTGCTTCTCCCCTCCCTCTTTATGATGTTGGTATGTTTGAGTGCAACGCTGCCACATAAGACGTACTTTTTTTGAATGAGAAAGTAGATACATTCACACAACGAAATACTATGCAGCACACAGGAGCAATGATTTTGTAAAGTATTATGTAACTTGGGAGGGACTGGAAAGCATTATGCTGAGTGAACTAACTCAATCCCACGAGGAAAAATATTGTATAAAACCGTTATTGTAGAATGAGCATAAGGATCCAAGAGGGGTGGGAGAGGCTGGAAGTGAGGGGTGAGGATGCACAGGAGGAGGGGAGATTAATCATGGGGTTGTACAATATGATGGGTGGGGCGGTGAGGGGAAATTGTAAGAATTTGTTGTTGAAAAGAATGTATTCGAATTTTGTAAATAAAGAATAGATTGCAAAAGTTAAAAAAAAGTAAAGAAAAGAAAAAGAAGCACTTTAAAAAAATAATGAAGTGAATGAGTAAGTGAACCAAGTAGGAGTGGGTGAGGGGCAAGTGAGATACAAAGGCTGGAGAAATGTCCTGAGTGTAGAGAAAAGAAAGTGGTAGCTTATTGCAACATGCCAGAAGCTTCAGACGAGAGAGGAAAGGGGTTCTGATGGGACTGTCTTAGTCTGGGGCCTCCAACAATGAAAACATGTCTATTCCAGAAGTTTTCACCATTGAGCTAAGACGTGGAGCAATTGCTAACCAAAATGTCCCTGCATTATAGGAAAGGATGTTATCGGAGATCTGCTTATTTCACAAATAGGACTAGCAAGGAAATGTCTCAAACGTGTACTCGGTAGCCAGTGACCTCATGCATCTTTGCTGGAATGAACAAGTTCAGATAATAGCTCATTGCTACCCTGTGGATGGTTTAACAAGATCAGCTGCTGGGAAGGCAGAATGCAGTAATAGGCATCGGTAAAGGTTAGGAGGATTATTTCTCCACAGGTAGAGTAACTAAATCACATTTCATTTTGAAAATAGTTTTGGACTGAGCTCTATGTGGATGGATGGAAGGAAGTGTTGTAGTGGGAATAGAGAACAGAGAGGATTCTTTAGAAGTGAAGAGGAGCTCAGGGGATTCTAGAATATTCAGACACTGGTGCCTTAGTGGTAAGGAGCTGAGCTGCCAACCCAAAGACACGTCATTTGAATCTACCAGCTGCTCCACTAAAGAAAGCTGGGCAATCTCCTTCCTTGCAATCTAATACCTTTAAAAACCCACTGGAGGGTCAGCTATGAGTCAGTTCCAACTCGACAGTCCATAACAAAAATGCAATGCAACTTCTTAGTACAGTCCCCATAATTGTGAGAGAGGAAGAAAAGCAAACCATTCATTCAAGATCAGTGCTCTCAGGTGTGGAATATAGGATCCACCTGCTCAGGAAAAGGAAACAGGCATCTTTCTCACTGACAATCTGTCGTTTCCCATGCTTTCACATTTAAAAACCCTAACCACAGAAGGTCACCAGTAAAGAGCTTTTCCATGAGCTGATGAGACACCCTGTTTAACAGCCCATGACTGACTTGCACACAGGCTGTCTCAAGTGGAATTATCCTAGCTTCTCACTAGATCCCATGGGACAAAAACGACAATGTCAGATTGCTGTGCAATTTCACACGATTTTATGGCTGGTGGGAGGCAGGAGCTAATAAAGATTGTGATATTAACATCACTCACTCTTTCTTGTAATGAGGGGAGAGAGGGGCAAACCCCAAAAGTCCAGCTGGCGGGATGGACATGTTTTGGTGTGATGCCGAAGCCCTGGCAGCACTTTCGAAATTTATGGGGAGAAAAAAACCTCCAAAATTCAGATGAGATCGAGTTAAAATCTTGGTTGCTATTATCTGTTAGCTGAAAGATCTTGATTGAGTTATTTAATTTTCTTAAGGGTCAGATTTCTGACTTGTAAAATAAGGGAAATAAAATGAACACCTCTTTAGAAGATAGCGTTGCAGTGGTGGAATACTGTCAAGTTGGACAGTGGGCTTTCAGAGACGATACACAGCGTGGGAGGAGATGGCTGGCTCATCTTTCTCCCATGAAGCAGCTGGTGGATTCAAACCACACCTCTTTGGAATTGCAGTGCAGTGCCAGTGTGCTTGAAATCACTTTCCAGGAACCTGGACCTGAGACATGGTCCAGTGGAGTGGCTGCCTTCCCGGGTCTGCCCTTTCCTGCTCATTGTATGTGACGGCATTGTTTCCATTCACTGACTCCATTGAAATGGAAAAAGCATTTGGTTAGCTGAACAGATCTAACAATATCTAAATAAATATAATAGTTTCTTTGCAGCCTATTATTCTGACCTAATGCTTCAAGTTACCTCTTATAGAAAAAAACAAATTTCTTTGCTTAAACGTATAGCAGGACCTGGTACCTGAAGTGCAGATGAGCTACTTCTGCTTTGGGAATCTCCAGGCACTGAGGAAGTGGAGCTTCTCTGTGGAGTTCTCTCAAATCACAGAGTGTAGGATCAGATGAGGAAGGTCCCAGCACACTGTGGCCCACAATCTGTTGATTCATCTTTGCAACAAACACTGAAAACCCAACTACAAGCTCCACCACCCATCTGCCACTTTTTCATATTGTACTACCTTGCACGGTGCTGTGAGTTTGAAAGCTATGTCACCGGTTTCCCAAATGCTAGCAAGGTCATCTATGGCAGACGGGTTTCAGCAAAGCGTCCAGATTAAGATCAGGAGGAAAAGTCTGGTGATTAACTTCCAAAAATGAGTCAAAGAAAACTTTGTGAATCACAACAGAACTCCACCCAACATTTGCTTTGGACAGGTCGTCAGAGTGGCTCAATTGCTGGAGAAAGTAATCTTATTTCATGTAGCAGAGGGTCAACAAGGGTGACAGAGACCCTCAGTGAGGTAGACAGGGAGACCCTCAGTGAGGTAGACGGGCACAGCAGTGAACTCAACCACAGCTGCAATTGTAAGGATGACGCAGGACTGAGCAACATTTTGCAATTTTGTACAAAAAAGGTCACCGTGTATCAGCATCAGCTTCATAGCAACACTCATCATCATCATTGAGAACAAGCCAGACAGCAGTCATTCATTCATTCGTCATCACATATTTCTACAACTTTTATTCTGTGCCAGACACTGCTCTAAATACAAACACTAGCTTATAGACCCCTTGTAGCAGTGCTGTGAGGTTGGAATTACCATTATTCTTATTTTAGAAATAATGAAACTGAAGCACAATGTAATTATATCACTTGTCCAAGAAACATATTTGTAACATGCTTTCTACTCAGAGGCAGTAGTTTATATTCTTTGTCTCTTACTGCTGTGGATTTGGAACTCGTAGCTGATACTACAGAAGGTTTCTGTAATTGGGAGGAGGCTGTCCACCTTTCTACTTGGAGTAGCGTTTGGGTTAGCAGCAATCCTTTAGATTAGGCCACCAGAGTCCCATAGCGTATATGTTGCTATTGTAAGGTGCCATTGAGTTGAATAAGATTCATAGGGACCCTATGAACAACAGATCTGAACTCCTGAGACCATTGTTGGAGTCACTGTGTCAATCCATCTTGTTGAAGACCAACCCCTTTTCCTCTGACCTTCCACCATTCCAAGCATGATGTCCCTTTCCATGAATTAGCCCCTCCTAATAACATACCCTCCAGTGACTGGGATAATTGGGATGGGAGTGTCAGAGACAGTGCGATTGGCACAGGACAGAGCGGAGTTTAGGGCTTTTGTACATAGGGTCGCTATGAGTCGCAGGCGACTCGACGGCACATAACAACAACAACAACAATAACATACCCAGAGTGTGTGAGATGAAGATTTACCATCCTCACCAATTAAAGAGCACCTTCATTGCACTTTCTCCAAGACATATTTAATTGTTCTTTTAACAGTCTGTGGGATATTCAATACTCTTTATAGTACTCTATTGTCTTTCTTCTGAATCAGGCTTAAATGTCTGTCAATTCAAGTACTGCTGCAATTGTTTTTGAACTATGTTCAGCAAAATTTTACATGCATGTGATGGTAATTATATTGTTATAAAAAAATCTGCATTCTGGATCTTTTTTTTTTAATTAGCAGAGCTATGCCCACAGGGCTTTGAAATGGGGAAAAAATGGATGTCTTCCAGTTGCTTGGCTAGGTCACTGTCTTCCAAATTTTGGGGCATAGAAGAATAAACGTTTCAAATATTGCATGCATTTGTTGAAACATCTCAATTGTTATTCTATCAATCAATGGGGCTTTGTTTTTCACTAACCCTAAGTGCAGGTTGGACTTCTATCAATGATATAGATAGAAGATGTCCAAGCCTCTGACTTGATTCTGTCTTATGATGAGCCTCCATTGCATTTCCAAGACTGTAAATCTTTACAAGAAAAGATGGTGCCTCTTTCTTCCAAAGAGTAGGCTTGTGGATTTGAACTACTGACCTTTTGGTTAGATGTGCAACTCATTGTGCACTATTCCACCAGGACTCCTTAGAAAACCTTATGAGTTAGACTTCTTTCCTATGGGCCTGCTGTAAGTTGAAAATTATTCAATAGCATCTAACAATAATGATGAAGAATAATTTGTATTATATAGGGAATTTCTTATATGTTCTAGGAAATATATGCCATTGTTGTTGCAGAGGATCATAGAGTCAAAACTTATCCATAGCTGACCCTCCAGTAGATTTTCAGAGGCACTTAGTAAATCACAAAGGAAGAGATTGCCCCCATCTTTCTCTCATGGAGAAGCTGGTGGATTTGAACCACGTACCTTTGGGTTGGCAGTGTAATTCCTTGGTACTAAGCCACCAATATACAAACACATGTAAATACATTTCATATATGAAAATTTTCAAGTTTAAAGTAAAGGAATTTTATTTAAAAATTAATAAGAAAAATAAAAAAGAATAACAGTGGTACATTAAATATTGAAAAAATAATTCACGATAATGACTAGAATTTGGGAAACCTTTTTCTGAAAGAAGAATTACTGATATTTTGGTGAAGTAATTCTTCATTGTGTAGCGCACTCACCCAAATTCCAGACTAATACATCTGCTCCTGGTGTAGTGACTCCAGCAAGGCATGATGGCAAGCCTTTCAGAAAATGCTCCCAAATATTTCCAAATGTAGTGATGAGTACGCTGTACCATTTCTGCTTGTTTGCTATTGCTGAACAAAGTCAAGGGTGGCCATAACCTTGCAGGTAAAACAAACGGTCCATTTCCATGTGTTCTTGAAGTAGGATGACAGGAAGAAGAAGTCAAGTTCAATTTACCAAATGACCTAATGGGAGATACACCAGAGTAAGCAAATGGAAGCCCAAATGAGAAGGCAGAGGTTTTAAAATGCTGGCAAGAGTGGGACCAGACAGAAAAGGCCTGAGGCTAGAGACAGACCTTCCTGGCTTGGGGTTGCTGTTAGCAGTTCCTTCCTGCTTGTCTTACAGGTGCCACCTGGCATCTGAAAATAACCAGAGAAAGCACACGTTGCCTGCTGAAGAACAGGCAACACAACCTGTTGCTTGAACTCAAGGTAGTATGACAGCTTGCCAAGAAAAAACAGGAATCAGATGATGGAAAACATGATAAATATATCAAATGTCAAAGAAAGAAAAATATTTCAGACAACTATGGTTCCCTCTCTAATTTACTATTACTGTGCTGTTAACAGGATGAATTGCTGAAGGATCAGAAGAAATGAATGTTATTTACATATCACCCAACATTTTGTTCCTGTCCTTTAAAAGATTTGATTCTTTTTTTTTGTTCTGATCTAGATCACAATAGAAGATTTGGACAAAGAAGTAGAGAAAAACTGCAGGGGAAAAAAATTTTTGTTGTTATATGGCATCAAGTCATTTGTGACTCATAGCGACCCTGTGTACAACAACATTATACTCTGCTCTATTCTGTGCCAATCTTACTGTCTCCAACACAACTACCCCCATTAACCCAGTCACTGAATCAATTCATTTCATTGAGGGTCTTTTTCTAGTGCTGCCCCTCCATCCTCCCAAGCATGACGTCCCTCTCCAAGGACTGATCTTGCCTTGCAACATGCCCAAAGTATGTCAGATGGAGCTTCAGAATTCTTGCCTCCAAGGAGCAGCCTTGTTTCACCCTCTCTAGCATGAATCTGTTTGTACTCTTAGCAGTCCATGGTATATTCCGTACTCTTCTATAGCACCACAGCTCAAAGTCATCAATTCTTCTTCTATCATCTCTAGTCATTGTCCAACTTCCCAATAGATAGCAAGTAATACTAGACTTACTGGTTGGATAGAGATTGGTAGGATGTGTCAGATGATGGCCCTTAACCACGCTTCAAATCTGGAACTGAACTCAACCCTGAGGATCAACTTTCAAGCCAACCACAGGCCTCTCTAGTAAACAGTTACATTACACCCAAAAGTAGAATAATCCTCAGAACAATGAATCATAAGAGACTAAAAGGGTAGAATTTTCCCCCAAACAAAGTTTGGAATAACAGAAAAAGAGAAACAAAAACAAGGACAATGGGAAGGTAGAAGGAAGAGTGCCTAATAGTGTTGTGGGGATTATAACAAAGGTCACAAAACAAAACCTGTATAAACTGTTAAACAGAAAACTAATTTTGACTTAAACTTTCACCCAAACCAGAATAAAGGTAAAACAAACAAATAAAATAGTGGTCATTTTTTATAATTTTGACTCACTGGTTTCTCTAGCACACTCCAAGGTTGAATGTCCTCTACCTCAACAGTTCTGTAGAACAAATCTTTCAAGAGACAGATGATGTCATGGAAAAATATTAATAACTTCTTTTTACTTTTATTATATCTGCAAAGACCCTAAATCCAAATAAGGGCACTTTTACAGAGAGCAGAAGTTAGAATGTCAATTTATATATATCTTTTTCTCTTTGAAAGATGAATGTTTATAATAATTTAAGATTTTCTTATCAGAACTACATTTTACTCACAGTGGTTGTTAGATTACTTCTGTTAATCACATTCATCATGTTTTGTATTAGAAGGGATATAACGTGACATGTAAGGAAATTATCCTAACATTGGCACACATTTTCTCTGAAATGCCTCCTTGAAATCTCTTGATATTAGGAGTCACGTAAACATGTTTCCTGAGAATGAAAGATAATTATTTGCTTATTTACTTACATTTCCTTGCCTTTGTTTTAAAACATCCCAGCCTACTACACACAGTTAATAAGTGGATATGACTAGCAAAATATTGATATTTACTGAGGCTGTGTGATGGCTTTATGAGAGGTTTGTTATACTATTATTTCTATTTATTTGTGTTTGAAAAGTCCCTCTTCAGAGTTAAGATGAAACAAAACAAACATAAACTACAAGGAATACCAATTCTGTCCAGCAAAGTGAACGTTACAGTTATAGAAATAGAAATAGAAGTTTAAGGGTTTTGTGAGCATCATTCAGCCCATAACATTCAGTGTTTCCAAACTGCATATGTACATCACTAATACTTGGAAACAGAGCTTTGGTGGCCTAGGGGTAAGGAATTGTGCTGCCAACCCAAAATCATGTGACTCAAATCTACCATATGCTCCAGGGGAGAAAGACGGGCAATGAAAACCTGCTGGAGGGTTGGTTCAAATTCTATACAGTACAGGGTATCGCGAAGCAGGAAGGGTCTTTCTTTGACCCTCCACCTTTCCAAGCATGATGCCCCTTTCTAGGCAATAGCCCCTCCTCACAGCATACTCAAAAGTATGAGCCATTAGTACTATTTGCCAAATATTTAAAGTATTCTTTCATCAACCATTATAGTATAACTATGCTTCCTGGAGTATTTGTGGTTAGATGAAGTATTGGAGGTATGGAGTTGGAGTGACCCATCCATGCCTTTGTCTTAAAGGTAATTTTTTTAATTCTTAAACCTTAAACTGTCTGGGTTCCTAAAAGCCACTTCTAAGTCATACAGTATCATATTAAGTAGCTTAATGAAGACTGTATAATTTTAGGTATTGGATTCTTCTGAAGAACTATGTGCAATCACTTTTCAATCATTTGTTAACGCTGCTGAGTGATGAACGATGAATAAGAATTAGAGAAGAACTAATGCCTTTGAGTTTTGGTGTTGGAGAAGAGTACTGAATATCCCATGGACAGTTAAAAAAATAAACAAGTATGTCCAGGAGAAAGCACAGCCAGAGTGCTCCTTGGAGGCAACGATGACAAAGCTTCATCTTACGTACTCTGGACAGTTGCTAGGAGAGGCTAATCCTTGGAGAAGGACCTTGTGCTTGGAAAAGTAGAGGAACAGCGAAGGAGAGGAAGATCCTCAACTAGGGGGATTGACACAGTGACTGCAGCAATGAGCTCAAGTGTGTCAGAGATTGTGAGGATGGCACAGGATAGAATGGTGTTCAGATCTGTTGTTCATAGGATCGCTATGAATCGTACTAGATGCAACAGCACCTAACAACAACAAAAGCAATTTCTTTAAAACATAAATTCTAGGGAGGAACTGGAAGTTGTGTTTCAGGTATGTTGCTACTATATTAGTACTGTGGGGGTACTCATTCATGGCAACGTGGCTAAGATAAAGCATAAGCATATTTGGATGCAACTTGTGCCTTTGAAATTGTTTCACTAGTAGAACAGTTACCCAATTTGCTAGGCATAAATTCAATAAACTTCAGTCAATGTCTATTATTGGTTTAATATGATTTTTGCTTTAATAGGTTGTACTACAACTGTGGCTTCCTCTGTGCCTCAATTAATTAGCAAGCATGGGATCATGGTTGAATACATGCAGTCAACATTTTCTGCATTTAATTACTGGCATAGAGCAACATCAGAGCCTGATTAAATAAAAGTAAATGAAATTTATTGAGGGACAGAGATGGACTGGACCACAGGAACATCCTTTGTCACAGAGTGAAAACAGCTGCTCTTCTGCACCACAAAATAAAATATATTTTTATATTAGTGGCTCAGGAACTTAGACATTACAGAATTCGCAAGAGGCTGAAAGGTCACCAGGGAGTTAAAGGTGAAATATAGAGAAGTGATAATTGGGCAGCAATAGAGCCATAACATGTAATGAGATTACATAATAGGGCAAAGGTATGTGCCATTCAGCTTATTACAGGGTGATCCCAGGCCTGGTGTTTCTGGTATTCTATTCTTTTTTTTTTTTTTAATGGCTGAAGACTCGATTTTATTACTTGCTTTTCCAACTTGCTATACAGTGAATTACAGAGTTTACATTTTGCTCTTCTGATGGTATTCTATTCTTAAAGATTTAGACAACTCTGTAACTTAAGACTCATTTTACATCTAAAAAAAGAAACAACTCCCTGAAACTCATTGAGTAGGATGGACTCATAAACGACCACCGGGTGGTCTTTTGCTATGTTGTAAATCGTACACGAAGAAACTGACCATCTTTCTCCTGGGGAGCAGTTGGTGGATTTGGACTGCCAAAGCAGGGCTATCTTTAGGTAAACAGCACAGTTCCCTACAGACTTTTTTACATTTATTTGTCTATAATAGCAAAGACCCTTAGGGAGTGGATTAAATATCCTGCAAATGCCAGATCTCAGAAAAAAGAAATGCCCTTGAGATGTTGTTGTTGTTATGTGCTGTTGAGTAGTCTGTAACTCATAGTGACCCTATGGACAGCAGCTCTGAAGCCTGTCCTGTCCTGAACCAGTCTCACTGACTTCAACACACCTACCCACATTGCCCCAGTCACTGTATCAATCCATCTCATTCAGGGTCTTTCTCTTCTGTGCTATTCTTCCACCCTTCTAAGCATGATGTCCTTCTCCAAGAATTGTTTCCTCCTGGTCACATCCCCAACGTATGTGAAATGGAGCTTCAAACTCCTAACCTCCAAGGAGAAACTTGGTTTCACTCTCTCCTATTTGTTTTCTTGGCAGTCCATGGTATTTTGAAGACTCGTCTCCAGCACCATAACTCAAAGGCATAAATGGCCAAAATCAGCAGCAAGGATAAAGGAACTGCCTTTTAAAAAAAAGAAGAAAAAAAAGACATAACACATCTGTCAGAACAGAGCAAGGAAACACTGTATAGTTCAAAATTGGGAGAGGGCATATGCCAGGAATGTGCCCTATCTTCATACCTTTTCAAACTATACGCAGAACAGATTATCTGGGAGGCTGGGCTCTATGAAGAGAAATTTGGCATCGGGATGCTGGAAAAACTATCAACAATATGCGTTATGCAGATGACACAACCCTGCTTTCTGAAACTGAGGAGGACCTGAAGCGCTTGCTGCAGAGGGTCAAGGACTGTAGCCTTCAATATGTATTGAGGCTCAATATCAAGAAGACAAAGATTCTCACCACTGGACCAATTGGCAGCATCAGGGTGGATGGTGAAGAGATTGAGATTGTTCACAGATTTAGTTTGTTTGGCTCCACAGTCAACATTCTTGGCACCAGCAGCCAGGAAATTAAAAGACATATTGCGATGGGAAAGTCTGCTGTTAGGGACCTTTCCAGGGTACTGAAGAACAATGGTGTCTCTCTGGTCATCTGATACAGGCCATGGTCTTTGCAAGCACTTGTTATGCATCAGCGAGTTGGACAATGACTAGGGAGGATAGAAGGAGAATTGATGCCTTTGAGCTGTGGTGCAGGAGAAGAGTATTGAGAGTACCAAGGACTGCTAAGAAAACAAACAGATTCAACCATGGAGAGGGTTAAATCGGGCTGCTCCTTGGAGGCAAGGATCCTGAGGCTTCGTCTGACATACTTTGGACATACCGGTCCTTGAAGAGGGACATCATCCTTGGGAGGGTGGAGGGACGGCTCAGGAGGGGAAGGCCCTCTAGGAGGTGGATTGATTCAGTGACTGGGGTAATTGAGATCGGTGTATTGGAGACAGTGCGATTGGCACAGGACAGAGCAGAGTTTAGGGCTGTTGTACATAAAGTCACTATGAGTCCCAGGTGACTCAACAGCACATAACACCACCACCACCACAATACATCTGATATCACCAATGATATCCCTCACGCTGTAGCCTTTTCTGAATCCAGATTGAATTTGATAGTCCCCTCTCAATATACTGTACTAGTTGTTTTTTTAAAATAATCTCCAGCAAGATTTTGCTTGCATGATATTAATAAGACAGTTTGATAACTTCCAAATTCTATGTTGGATTATCTTTTTTGGGAATAGGAACAAATATGGATCTCTTCCAGTCAGTTGGTCAGATAACTTTCTTCCAGATTTTGTAGTACCACCTGGTGAACACATCTAGAGCTATATCTATTTGTTGGAACATGTCATTTGATTTCCTATCAATTTCTGGGGCCTATTTTTTGTCAATGACTTTAGTGCAGCTTGAATGTCTTCCTTAATTACCATTGTTTCTTGATCATATAATATTTCCTGAATGGTTTCATGTCAGCCAACTATTTTTTGGGACAATGATTCTGTGTATTCTTTCCCATCTTCTTTTGATGCTTCCTATACCATTTAAGATTTTGCCCATAGTATTCTTCAACACTATAATTTGAAGCTTGAGCTGCTTCTATAGATATTTCATCTTAAGAAACGGTAGGCACGTTCATTCCTTGCTCTAGCTCTTTACACAGTTTATTGTACTAATTTGTCTCCTTGAGCTTCCCTTTGACACTTTCTGTTCAACTCTTTTACTATGTAATTTCTTCCCTTTATTTTGGTATCTTAGTATTCTAGTACAATTTTTGGAGTCTCTTCTGATAACTATTTTGGTCTTTTCTTTCTCTTCTTTGTAATGATCTTTTTCTTTCTTTCTTGCTGGATGACATCCTTGATGTCATTCAAATGACAGCTCAGTTGGTCTTTTGTAATTAGTGTTCAATGCCTCAAACTAGCCTTGATGTGGTTTTTAGAATCAGATAGGATTGATTCAAGATCAAATTTTGGTTCTTATGGATTTGTTTTCATGGTCTTCAGTTTGAACTTGCACAAGAGTAATTGATGGTGTGTTTAATTACTGGTCAGTTACTGACCTGGTTTGGACTGTTTGATATTGAGCTTCTCTGACAATTTAATTCTTCCCAAATACGTAGTCAATCTGATTCCAGTGCAGTTCATCACATGAGGTCCGTGTGTGTGGTCACCATTTGTGGTGGTTTTGTTGTTGTTTTTTTTTTTAAATATTTGCAATAAATCATTAATTGTACAAAATTATATCATTGGGTTCCAGCCTTCTTTCAGTCACCAAGTGCATATTAATTAAGCAAAGGCATTTGGCTGTGTGGATAATAACAAATTATGGCTAACATGGATAAGGATGGGAATCCTACAACACTTAATTGTGCTCATAAGATGTCTATACCTAGATAAGCGTCTGGTGTCAGAACAGAGCTAGGGAACACTGCATGTTTTAAAATAAAGAAAGCTGTGCATTAGAGCTGTATCCTTTCTCCATATTTATTTAATCTGTTCTCAATAATTTGAGAAGCTAAACTTTATGAAGAGGAATATGGAATCAGGATTAGAGGAAGACTTATCAACAGCCCGCATTACGTAGGTTACACCTTGCTGCTAAAAGTGAGAAGGACTTGAAGCCCTGGCTGCAGAAGATGGGAAAACTACAGTCTTCAATATGTATTAAATCTCAATATCAAGAAGACAAAAATCCTCACCACTAAGCTGATATCATCCTCATGATAAGATAGAAAAAGAATGAAGTTGTCAATGATTTCATCTTACTTAGATCTACAGTCAAAATCCTTGGTGCCAGCAGTCAAGAAATCAAAATACACATCACATTGGGGAAATCTACTGTCAAGGAATTCTCCAGAGTGCTAAAGAGTAGTGATGTCAGCTTAAAAACTAAGGTGCAACTGAGCCAAATCATTGCCTTCTCTATCACTTGCTAAGCATCTTAAAGTTGAAAAATTACTAAGGACAACAGAAAGAAAATCAATGTTTTGAGTTGTATTGTTGAAAGAGAATACTAAGTATTTCATGGACTGACAAAAGAACAAATCCGTCTTGAAGATAGTACAAATAATCCAGAAGTTATGGGATCAAGAAATGTATTGCATTTTGAAAGTCTGTAGTCAGGGATTTCTCCAAATTAGTGAGGCATAATGATGTTAATTTTGAGAACAAAGGCATGTCTGAGTCAGGCCATGGTCTTTTTAATCACTTCCTATGCATCTGAAAATGGAACAATAAATAAGGATAACAGAAGAAAACTTGATGCTTTTGAGCTGTGGTGTTGGTGAACAGGAGTGAATATCCCATAGATTGCCAAGAGAACAAACAAATATGTCTTAGAGAACGTGCACCCAGAGTGCTCCTTGGAGGCAAGAATGACAAAGCTTCATCTCAAATACTTTGGGCATCTTGTTAAAGAGAGGCTATTCCTCTGAGACAAACACCATGCTTGGAAAAGTGAAGGATCAGCAAAAGAGAGGAAGAGTCTCAACCAGATGGGTTGACACAGTTATTGCTACAATGGGATCAAAGTATGCTAGAAATGATGAGAATGGCACAGCATAGGGCAGGGCTCAGATCTGTTGTTCCTTAGGTCACTACAGTCTTACTCGACTCAACAGCAATATGACTCCAGAGATAGCCCTTGGGAGGTACTGTGAATTGAAATGAGAAGCCAGGCTTTTACACACCTCATAGTTTTGTCACTAAATGCAGGCTATCTCTTAGAAAAAGGAGTGTCATTGGCAAAATAGCCCTCTTCATCACAGCAAGCCTTCCTGTAGGGGACTTAAAAGTGAAGGTCAATATCAGCTGGAGCTCTCCAAGCCACTGTGAGAGTTAATTCTTCAAAAGTGAAAGTCATTATCAGTTGGAGTTCTCCAAGCCACTGTGGGAGTTAATTCTTCATGTCCAAAGGGAGATCTGAGCAGTATCTGCTCCATTCATCCATGTCCATTTTGGTCCTCACTGGTCTCTCTTGTTCTATCTCATTGAAACATTTGCTAGAGTGAACTTGTGAAAATGATGTTGTTGTTATATGCATTGGAGTCACCTACAAAAGCTCTGAACTCTGCCCTGTGATGAGCCAGCCTCATTGACTCTGACACACTTAATTCCATTGTTCCAGTTATCATGTCAATCCGTCTCATCCGGGGTCTTCCTCTCCTGTGCTGTCCCTCCACCCTTCTGAGCATTATGTCCTTCTCCAAGGACTTATATTCCTGGCCACATGCCCAAAGCAAGGAAACACTGCATAGTTCAAAATTAGAAAAGGAGTGTGTCAGGGATGTGTCCTGTCTCTATACCTTTTCAATCTAAAATGCAGACCAGATACTTTGAGAGGCTGTACTTTAAGGGGAGGAATACGGCATCAGGATTGGAGGAAGACTCAACAAGCTGCACTATGCAGATGATACAACCCTGCTTGCTGAAACCGAGGAGGACCTGAAGTGTTTGCTTCAGAAGGTCAAGGACTGTAGTCTTCAATATGGATTGAAGCTCAACATCAAGAAGACAAAGATTCTCACCACTGGAATAATTCGCAGCTCATAATGAATAGAAATGGAGATTGCTTGGCTCCACAATCAATACTCTTGGCACCAGCAGTTAGGAAACCAAAAGACGAATTGTATTGAGGAAGTCTTTTGTCAGGGACTTCTCTAGAGCAATGAGGAGAAATGAGGAGAATAACAGAAGAAGAATTGATGCCTTTGAGTTGTGCTGGGGAAGAGTATTGAACATATCATGGTGACTGCTAGGAGAACAAACAGGTCTGTCTTGGAGAGGATGAGACCAAATTTCTCCTTGGAAGCAAGGATTTTGAAAATGTAAGTATGATGATTATATTTCTTTGCTAAAAATTAGTCAATTCCTTCCCATGTCACTCATGTTATTATTGTTGAGTATCACTGAGTCGGAATGGACCCATAGCTGACCCTCCAGTAGGTTTTTATGAGTAATCACTAAAGTTGTTATAGTCGTCTGTATGTAATTATAAATCTAAAACAGTCTACTTCTCATCCCTATAGAGATCTCTAATCTCAGACCGGCTACTGTTCACCTTGCCCACTGCACTTTAAGGCTCTTTGAACTCCTTACTATTTCTTGAAAATGCTAGGTAAGTTATCATGTCAAGGTGTGCATTTTTCTGTTCCTTCACTGGAAAAGTTCTCACCAGTTTCAGCATGGCTCCCTCATTCACTTCCTTCAGGTTTTTGCTCATATATTACCCCCTTGTTAAGATTTCCTGTCTACCTTATAAAATTGTACTCCGCCCCCTCCCCTGACATCCTCTACCCTACCCACATCACTATATTCTTTCTCCCCATAGTAGGCAGCTACATGAAAGGGGAAATGTTTTACTGTTGCACTGACTACTACAGTCCTAGTCCTCCTATACCTATGCACTGGTGGCCTAGTGGTAAAGAGTTGTGTCTGCTATGAGTAGGTTCCAACTCAACAGGATATACCAAATAGTAACTGTATAATATATAACTACACAACACATGTTGTTGTTTGCCTTCTTCTCAAAACCAACACATAGTTGCTCATCCAGCAGGTTTTCAGAGGCAGTAAATGACACAGGAGGAAATAGTTCAGCTTTTTCCCATGGAACATCTGATAGATTTGAACAATTTGCCTTTGGGATTGAAGTGCAGCTTCTTATGACTAGGCCATCAGAGCTCTCCATATATTGGGTACTAAACCCCACCCCCCAATTCCTGTTGAGTGAATATTTTTAAGGAACAAGTTTCCATGATTAACGATGAATTAGAAAATGCTCTATAGGTTCTTCAGGCCTCTAGTAAAGTAAGAATAGCTTTGCATGCCTGCCTTTCTCTCTCTTTTTCTTTCTTTTTTTGTTAAGCTCTAGTCATCCAGGCCTTTCATTCTTTTTTCACTCAAATTTGATAGCTTAACTATTTTGTGTACAACAATCAGGATGTCAAAAATCCTGATTTTATTTCAATCTCAAGCATTATAAAAACAATATTGTTTTTTTCTTTCAAAATATACTCCGGGTTCTTAAAAGAAAAAAAGCTGTTGCTTTAAAAAATTATTTTCTTTAAAAAAATTTCTATTGTGTTTTGGTGAAAGTTTGTATAGCAAATTAGGTTTCCATTTGACAATTACTAAACAAATTATTTTGAAACATTAGTTCCATTTTTCATAATGTGTTGACATCCTTAATTCACTTTTGGATGTTTGGGCCCAGTAAACTGGATTTCCTCTCCACTTGCCCTTTCATCTTTGCTTTAGTGTAGTCATTGATTATCTTATCCTATATAGAGGACTCTGTAAAGATCTGCAGTGCTCATTGATAATGTTCTTTACTTTATGAGTCAATCTGTTATTTAGCTAAAAGGTGACATCTGGAGGTAGTTTCAATTCAAGATGTTTGGAATAGCTCAGCCTGATAGTCTTGGTAGATCTCTATAAGTCAATACTTTTAAGAATTTAAGCTCTGTTTCACTCTGCTTAACCTTCTTCTCTGCTTCCATCAGGATTTATCTATTGTGACCCTGGTGCAAATGATCATTATTGGCAAGTGGACTCTATCTTATCGTTCTGGCCTCAGAGGAGATGAAGCTGTAGTTCATATAAACAGTCCTGCAGATTACTTTCTTTTCTGAATCCTTGTTTCCCTTCCTTCTCTCCTCTATAGGCAAGAGGAAAAACTCAAAATCATTGCCATTTAAGTCAGAACTTACTCATGGTTATCTTTCTAGAAGGTCCACAGGAGAAAAATAGGAATTTCCCTTCCATGAATTTTACAGTCTCAGAAATCCACTGGAGAGTCAACTATGAGTCAGTTCTGACTCAAGGGCAATCAGTTGAGTAAGGAGTTACTCTGGCAACCGAAATGGACACATTTCAAATCCACCAGCTGCTCCATAGAATAAAGATAGGCAATCTCCTCCTGTGCAATTACCTTTCTCTGAAAAACTACTGGAAGACCACAATGGAATGTACTGAGAAGCTGTGGTACATTCCCATGAAGGATTACTACGCAGCACTCAGGAGCAAAGATTTAGGAAATTACTACCTAACTTGGGAGGGACTGGAAAGCATTATGCTGAGTGAACAAGCTCAGCCTCATAAGGGCAAGTACTGCATGAGACAATTATTGTAGAAATAGAAAGATAACTAGTAGAATGTGTATAAGGATCCAAAGTGGGGAGGAGGAGGGGAGCCGAGGGGTGAGGATGGGCAGAGGGGAAACCATAGGGTTTCATAGTTTGGTGAGCGGAAGGGGGTAGGTAAAGGAAATGGGAAAGATCTGGCGAGGATCAGGAAAGACAGAGTCATGGTATAGTTCAAAGGTGATTAAGTTAATAAAACCTAATGAATGGGAATGATTGTATATGAATGAAGGATAGTGTGAAACACAAGGTATACAAACCTTGTAAGCAAACCAATTTAAAAGAAAAAATTTTAAAAAAACAAAAACATTCTAAAACTTAATATTTTAAAATAAGTAAATTTTAAAAAACACACAAAACAACTAACCTACTAGAGTCTCAGCTCCAAGTCAATGGAGCACAACAACACGTGCCCTACCAGGCAGCAAGCCCTCACGAAGACCACAGTCACCTTAAATTGTGTAGTGACAAATGCTATTTCTCTTGACTAAAGAGAATCCTGTTAAAGTTTAACTTTGAGCTCTGTCCTCTTGAACAGCAGTGATGGTTAAGAATCCTAATTGTCTCGTTTCCAGGAACCCACTAATAGCCAAGCACCATCCATGCCTTTGCTTAGTCTGAGCTAAGACCCATCTCATGAGATAAGCCTTCTTCCTCATGATTCTCACAAACTCATGGTGACTCCCTTGTTTTCTTGCCTTTGTAAAATTCCCCATAAGCATGGGAACGTTGGACAATGAAAAAAGCAAGACAGAAGAAAAATGGATGCGTTTGAACGGTAATGCTGGAAAGAATATTGCATATAGCATGGACTGCTGAAAGAACAATTTAATTAGTCTTATATGAAATTTAACTAAAACGTTCTTTAGAAGCAAGGGTGATGAGACATTGACTCATTTAATTTGGACATGTCAGTAAGAAAGAGAATTTGCCAGAAAATGATATCATGTTTGGGAAAGGAGAGGATCAATAAAAACCAAAGAAACCCTCAATGAGATGGATTAAAAAATAGTTGCAATAATGGACTCAAAGAGGCTAATGGCGATGAGAATAGTACAGGACGAGGCAATGCTGTGCTCTGTCATACATAAGGTCACCCCGAGTTGTAGCTGACTTGATGGCAACTACAAAAATAACAACAAAAATCCAAAGTTTCCTCATTTTCCATGAGACATTCCTCATTGATGAATGTTCTCCTTATTGCAACAGTTTGAATTAAATCATATCCTTACTTGACTGATGCATTTGATCTTTCACACTTTCATAAAAAAGGAATTCATGTTGGGAAGGTTTACTTATGGCTTCAAAGATAAAAGTATCCATTGGAAAATAAGCAGCTGACAATAATGAGTGAAAAATAATGGTTGACAATAGACATTGAACAACCTAGGGTCCACTCCCTCGGCAGGAAGCTGGCAGGGAGTTCCTCTTCGGAGCAGGGAATAATTACTGCTCACAAAGGCTGACAGAAACATGAGTCAAGCAGATGGCTGGACAAAAAGATTTTGTAGGAGATAATTTCCCAGTATATAAAGTGAAAGTGGCTCTCTATCTTTTCCCCAGAAATAACTATCTGCAGTGAGTAAGTATCAAAAAGACTTATTTCTTCCCTGTGTAGTATCTCTGGTTCCAGACAGATGGCATAGAGTCAGGAAGCACTTAGTTAAAGATGATCCTGTGAAGTGGGTCTCTCACCTTTCTAAGAAGTGGGTCCAGGAGGGCTACCAGCCTGCTCAACCATATGACAGGAGGACCTGTGACCACATGTATGGAGATCAGGGTTTTGACAAATGGTCTTCGCTTTATTCAAATACTTTGGTCAGCTGTTTGTACCAGGGAGTATTATTTCAGTAAAATCAAGAGAAATGTATGTATAAGTCCATTCTATTGGACACAAAACCTCCAGATATTATTTAAAAAACAGCAAACACACACCAACACATCACAAAAACTCAAATTCATTGCTGTTGAATTGGAACCACCTCATAGCTGGCCTCCCAGTGGGTTTTCAAAATCACACTGGAGAAGATTTCTCTCTTAGAACAGCTGGTGGATCTGAACCACCTACCTTTGGGTTGGCAGTGCAACTCCTTACTGACTAGGCCACCAAAGCTCCTTCCACTTACCATACAAATAAAAGAAAATAACCAGTCAGGCCTAGATGCTGGTGCCTAGGGTCATTTATAACCTACAGATTTCTTGAGATGAGAAAAATTTAATTTCCTTGTAAACTTGTTATTGTCGGTGTTGTTATGTGCCATTGAGTCAACTATGACTCTTAACAACCCTCTGAACAACAGCTCTGAACCTTCCCTATGCTGAGCCAACCTCACTGTCTCCAACACCTGCAATTTATAACCTCCAAAACCTGATGGAGGGTGAACCATGAGTTAATTCTAAGCTGATGGCAAATTCACTATGACAATCCATCCCATCCAGGGTCTTCATCTCTTGTGCTTTCTATCCTTGTAAGCATGAAAACTTTCTCCAAGGACTAGCCCCTCCTGACAACACACCCGAAGCATGTGAGACAGAGTTCCAAAATCCTTGCCTTCAAGTAGCAACCTGGGTTCACCCTCTCCACAACAGACCTTTTTGTTCTCTTGACAGTCCATAGTATATTCAGTGCTCTTCTTCAGCACCATAGCTTAAACACATCGATTCTTCTTCTATCATCTTTAGTTATTGTCCAGGTCTCAGATGCATAGCAAGCAATTGAGAAGACTATGGCTTGGATCAGGGCCCCCTACTTCTCTGACATTGTTGCTCCCCTAAAAATGATAGGCGAAATATTACATGTGTGTGTGTGCATATATAGTTTTCTACAGAAATGTTACATAGCTTTTCAACATTTTTAGGAGATCCATTACCCTTGGATGGATAACCAGCACAGACATTATGGGACTTTACAGAATATTCCCTAAACCAGACTCCCTCATCCTTGGCCAGAGTATTCACTAGGAACATAGAATTCACCAACAGTTAGTTGTCTGTGTTAACTTCATTTGTAATTCAGCCTTCCCCTGGGATAAGGAGTGTACTGATAAATTATCCTGAAGATCTTGATATTAGCAAAGTCTGGAATAATCAATCCATCTCCCACAATCTCACAAATTATAGTTACACATCACTAAAAAAGGACTTTGGAGGGGAGCTCTGGTGGCCTAGTGGTAAGGAGCTGCAACTACAATCCCAGAGGCGCACGGTTCAAATCCACCAGATGCTCTGCCGGGGAAGGAGGGACAATCTC
>NW_006399981.1:1057073-1059689 GCF_000299155.1 Elephantulus edwardii
TTAATTTCCTGGCTGCTGGTGCCAAGTAGTGATTTACAAAATCATTGCTCCTGTGTGCTGCGTAGTATTCCATTGTGTGAATGTACTATAATTTTGCAATCCATTCAATTGTGGTTGGACATTTGGGCTGTTTCCATGCTCTTGTGATGGTGAAAAACAGTGCTATGAACCTTGGTTTACAAGTCACCGTATGTGCATCAGTTCTCATTCTCTTGGGGTATATTCCAAGCAGCAGAATAGCTGGTTCATATAGAATTTCTATGTTCAGCTTTTTGAGGAAATGCCAAACTGCTTTCCAGAGCGGTGGAGAGGGTGTGGGTTGGGGAGTTCAGCAGGGATCCAGTGTGAGAGGCAATGTATACAATCTTTGTAGGTACTCTAGCATAAAATTTTAGAAAAAATAAAGAAGATTCTACAGATGAAAGAAACAAAAAGGATGTTTGCAAAAAAAAAAAAAAAAAACAAAACCAAAAAACCCACTTTTTTTAAAAAAAAGTATGTTTGCACTACCAAGCAAAAGGTCATTCATTACCAGCAGTTCGAATCCACCAGCTGCTCTTGTGGAGAAACAGTCTTTTTCCATTAAGATTTACACACCCTCAGAACCCCGACTGGGGGCAGGGGGTGTGGTGTGTAACTGTAAGACTCTATGATAGAGAGGAAAGGGTAGTAATTGTGTGATCATGTTTTTATAAATATGTTCTATTAAAAATGTAAGTTGACACGCACAACAGAAGAATATGAAAATGACATGGAAACCTATGCGTTCATCTGAGGTTGCGTTTTTGACTGTTGTCTTGCTTTTTCTGTGGGAAGGCTTTGCGGTTGTTTTCCTTTGCTATCTGTTGATTCTGCTCTCTTCCTCTCATTGCCATTGAGCTAGAATCAACTCATAACTCACCTTCCAACCGGTTTTCGGAGGCTGTATATTGCAAGGAAGGAGACTGTCCGTCTTTCTCTTAGAGCTGCTCTCATGAAATCAAACTGCCCGAGAGGTGCCACCTTTGGATTAGCAGTGCAACTTGGCTTTGGTCAACGCCACGAGAGCCCTACTATACACATGGCCTGGTGGTAAGAAGCTGCACTGGAATCCCAAAGGCATGTGGGTCAAATCCACCAGCTGCTCTGTGGAAGATAGGCAATCTCCTCCCACTCGATATCCTGCGTTTCCAAGGGTCAGCTATGAGTTGATTTCAACTTGATGGCAAGGAGTAACAACAACAACAATATATAAACATGCGCGTAAAATGCGGTCTGCCAAATCTAAAGTCTGTGTATGACATGGATGCTGTAGTCCCTTTGGCCTGCACAAAATTATTTGCCTTGTCTTCCTGCCTTTGTACCCACTTGTAGATTAATGTCTGTAATTACTGATAATGCAGAACCTTTGAATATTTTTAGCAAGTATTCGTATTCAAACCCAAATCTCACAGCCCATGCTTTGAATATTATCAGAATTACTGCCGTATATTTTTGTGTAGGCTTAACAAAAACGGTGTCATTGGCTCATTGACCTGCATCTCTGAGACTCTCATTTTCCTCTAAGAATGTTACATGCCAAACCTCTGTTCTTCTCTTTTTTTACAGTTCTCAGAAGTAAGCAAGCATTTATTACATTGAAATTGTCCCTGTATGTTAACTATATAAAAATTTAACCTATGAGAGTTTTAGTGGGAGGCACTGAGGTTTAGAGAAGCTCTAAGGGGTGTAGTGATAAAAGAACTCTGATACTAACCAAAATGTCAGTGGTTTGGATACATGAGCCACTTCGTGGTAGGAAGACATGGCAGTGTGCTTCCATAAAGATTTATAGTTTGGAAAATCTACGGGGTGATTCTACACCATTCTATAGGGTTGCTATGAACAGCAATAACCCAACAGCAGGAGTTTAGGTTTTCTTTAGATGAAGACTGAGAATGGTACACAGATGAACCCCGGAACACAGCTAATACTTGAGACCTGAAGCCCAATGCCAACTCCACTATAGGCAAACCATGTACTTTGCATGGTTGTCTTGATGCATCACAGTCATTCACAGCATCATCAATTCAGACTCACAGGGAATGACCCTCCATTGGGTTTTAGAGGATATTGCTCTTTATGGAAGGAGGCTGCCTATCTTTCCTCCATGGAGCAGCTGGTATTCTAACCAATGATTGTCACTGAAGATTCTGACATGATGTACAGAATGGGAAAATACTTGCCACTTATTCTATTAACAAGATTTTCTCAGGTTCTAAATTATGCTGCAATAGCAAATAGGAGGCATGTTCATTTTACAGACTCATGGTAAGGAGTGTCATTCATCAAACATGATATTAAAAAAGGAATTTGACCTACAACCAGGAGATGATAAAATAGATAAATGGGACCTTCTAAGAATCAAATCCCTATGCACACCCCAAAACTTCTCCAACAGAGTAAAAAGGGAAGCCACAGACTGGGATGTGGTAATGACATAGCAGATAAGGGACTTATGTCCAGAATTTATAAAATACTTGAGCGCTACAACAAGATAAAGGTAAATAATCCAATAGAAAAATGGGCACAGGATATGAACAGACACTTCACCAAAGAAGATCCCCAGCTCTAAGAGAAATGTAAATCAAAACAACT
>NW_006399981.1:1061289-1090141 GCF_000299155.1 Elephantulus edwardii
TGCGGTCCTTGACCCTCTGCAGCAAGTGCATGAGGTCCTCCTCAGTTTCGGCAAACAGGGTTGTTGTCATCTGCATAGCACAGATTGTTAATAGATCTTCCATCAATCCTGACACCACACTTCTCTTCACAGAGCCCAGCCTCTCGGATAATCTGCTCTGGATACAGGTTGAAAAGGTATGGAAATAGGACACATCCTTGGCGTACATCCTTCCCAATTTTGAACCATGCAGTGTTACCCTGCTCTGTTCTGACGACTGCCTCTTAGTCCAAGTATGGGTTTTGCATTAGCATGATTAAATGATCTGGGATTCCCTTTCTCCTCAGAGTCAGCCACAGTTTGTTATGATCCACACAGTCAAATGCCTTTGCATAATCAAGGAATAATAATAATAATTATTATTACTTAGCTCCCCCCCCTCCCTTGTTTGGCACAGATTGTCCCTCCTTCTCTAGCAGAGCATCTGGTAGATTCAAACTACATGCCTTCGGGATTGTGCAGCACAGCTTCTTGCCACTGGGCCACCAGAGCTCCCTTAGTCGATGACTTCTATATTTGTTTTCACCAACAAACCAAGATTCTACAAGGCAGGAGCTATATCTTACTTAGGATTGTACCTCCAGTTTCTAGAATAGCTTGTTCAGATTTTCATACCAAGATGTTTATTGTTGTTGTTAGGTGCCATCAAGTCAACAACTCATAGAGACCTTGTGAACAACAGATCTGAACCTTGCCCTATCCTGCACCATCCTAACCATCTCTGATATGCTTGAGCCCATTGTTCCAGTCACTGTATCAATCTGTCTTGTTGAAGGTTGTCTTCTTTCTCTGACCCTCCACTTTTCCCAGGATGATGGGGTTTTTTTTCCAAGTATTGGCCCCTCCTGGTAACATTCCCAAAATATGTGAGATGAACTTTCACCATCCTTGCCTCTAAGGAGCACCCTAGTTGAACTTTTTCTACGACAGACTTGTTTGCTCATTTGGCTGTCCATGGAATATTTAGTACTCTTATCCAACACCATATTCTAGTACAATGCAACAGAAATACTCAGCTCTGCTACATTTACAGGGTGCTACAACTTGATGGCACTTAACAACAACACCAACATAGAGAGAGCTCTGTGGGCCTTGTGGATAGAAAGTTATGCTACCAAGTCAAAGATGAATGATTTTAATCTGTGGATCACAGGCCTGGTTTTAATTGGTTCTGGTCAAACATTCTTCTAAGTGGTATAGCACTGGTTTGTGTATTGATGTACAGAGGTAACTCGTGGTTGCTGTGATCCTAAACACTGTGTCACTAATGTGCCAAATGTGATAATGGTTACCCATGATGGACGGGTTTGGTGGAGCTTCCTGATTAAACCAAGCTTGGAAGCAGGAGTGGCATCCACTTCCAAAATAGCTTGCCTCCAGAAACTCTATGAACTTGGAGAAATGATGAAAATTATACAAGTGTTCAGGTCTTTAGTTCATAGGGTAGCTATGAGTCGTCTATGACTCGACGGCACTTCAACAACAACTGGTGGCTCGGTGCTTAGGGAGTTGCACTGCTAAGCCAAAGGCCACACATCTTTAATTGTTCAAATCCACCAGGGGATTAGAGGAAGAAAGATAAGCAATCTCCTCCCTAGGGATTTTCTGCCTTGGCAAACCCAATGGAGGGCTCTCTACGAGCTAGTTCTGACTCAGTGGCAACGAGCTTGAGTTGTTTTGGTTTTTTAAATTTCATTTGGAGATGGGGGAGCTCAAGTATTAGAGAAAACAATGACCAGCCAAGTTTAGATGCTGATGAAGTTTAGTGACAGGGATCCATTTATCATCTATAAAAACTACTGAATATACCACGAAATGCCAAAAACTGAGAATACTTTTGTCTTGATAGATGTACAATCACAATGCCCCTTAAAAGTGAGGGTGGTAGACGTCATCTCATGTATTTTGGACACAATATCTGGAGGGACCAATCCTTGGTGAAGGATATGATGTTTAGTTAAAGTTGAGGGTCAGTGAAAAGCAGGAAGACTCAATGAGAGGGACTGGCATAGTGGTTGCAATAATGGGCTCAAAGATAGCCGACACTGTGTTTTGTTCTCTTATAAACAGGGTCACTATGAATTGGCATCAACTGGACAGCACTTAATGACAATGGGGGTACACGGAGAGATTTAAATGGATTTAGGTGTCTGAAAAAAATCTCCTAAAATTATTTGCAAAATGGTGTGTGTACATGTGTACCTCAGTAATATTTCTCTGTCTCCACTCCATTTTCATATTGTATCTCATAGTTAGTGTTTTTTGTGGTATCAAATTATATTCTTAACAGATATTTGTGCAAAACATGAGACAGGTTGGGTTTGGTCAAATAATTACTTGGTGACACATAGCTTCCCATTTTTATCAGGATTTGGTAGGTATCAAGACCTTTGCACTCAATATCAATTTATTTGATGACAATAGGAATTCATTAAATGATAGCCAAGTGATACACCAAAATCCTCTTTCAATTCTGAATATGTTGCTAAGTTTGCCTTATAGCTCAGAGTCTCTTCTTCTTCTTAGAGCCCTAGTAAAAGTATTGAGAAGTAAAATGATTTCAAGGCTGATGAGGGAAGATCTTAAAAGGGACATTAAATGGCCCTATTTTACTTGATAGCGTAGTGCTGTAGACTAAGCATTGTACTATTACTCAAAAGATCAACAATTCAAACTCACCAGTAGCTATGCAGAAGAAAAAAATGGCGTAGTCTGCTTCTGTGAAGTTTTATAACATCAGAAACTCTATATGGTAGTTCTATTCTGCCCTATGGGTCGCAGGTGACTCGACAGCACGTAACAACTCTGTCCTATTTGTTGGAATTGACTTGATGACAGTCGAGTCACTTGATGATGGTAAAAGAAAATCTACTCTTTCAGAAAATATTACAGAAATGGAGGTTATGGGGGGAAATAAATTTTTTTCCTCTTCAAAGTAAATTAGTAAATTTTTTTACTAATGGCTTAAAAAAAAAAAGACAATGAAAGTGAAAGAAAGGCCTAGAACTCTACTACAAAAATGAGCCAATATAAAATAAAAAGTCTATATTAAAAAAATAATCTTCAGCAGAATTTTATTTGCATGTGGTATTATTCAACAATTTGCTTGGATAGCTATTTTTTTAAATGGGCACAAATACGGATATCTTCCAATCTGCCATCTTGAAGCTCTTTATATGTGTTCTATTGACTATACAAAATCATTTGACTACGTGGATCATAATAAATTGTTGATAACATTGAAAAAATAACAGTGAAAACCCCATGGATTATAATGGTCTGATCCCCCGAGCCCTGAAGATACTGTGGCTGTGGGCAGCATTCTGTTCCTTAACGGGGTCTCCCTGAGTTGGGGGTTAATTCAAGAGCAGCTAACAAAAACAAAGTATTACTTTCATTTTCTCCAACAGTGGTTCAGAGCAGGATAATGGTCATAATGCAGTCACATCTCTCAGGGTAAAGAATATTAGATAAAAAGTCCCTATCAGGAAAGAAACTACTTCAATGATTTACTGAATTGCTTCATTTGTTTGGTGTTTTTATCCTTTGTCAGTTCTAAGCATACCTTTTATCTCATGGGATTTTACTGAAATCATAAAGTGGATGCTATTATTGTACACATTTTATATCTGAGAAAAATGTGACAGGTGAATCTCAGCTGAAGGCAGCAAACATCAAAAAGATGTTTACTGGTTTTATTGACTACATGAAGGCATTCATAACATTCATTCATAATAACAGATAGTGGATAACACTTCAAAGGCTGGGAATGCCAGAACACTTAATTGAAGCTGCACTGCAATCCTGAAGGCATGCGGTTCGAATCCACCAGCTGCTCTGTGGGAGAGGGCTGGGCATTCAACTGCCTCTGAAAACCCACCAGAGGGTCAGCTCTGGGTTGGTTCTGATGCAGTTGTACACAACAACAAAAAGAACCTGTATTTGGATGAAGAGGAAGTCCTTCAAATAGAATGGGGCCTACTGCTTGGTTTAAAATCATATGCAGATGGCCCAATCTGATTTGCTGCAAGTGAAGATCACGTAAGTACTTCTAATGAAACCTAAGCCTTTCCACCTTGTTTTGGAAGAAGTGAATCCAGAATGTTCTTTGTAGAAAGGATAGTGAAACTTCGCCACACGTAGTTGGGACATGTTACCAGGAGGGTCCAATCCTTGGAAAAGGACACTTTGTTTGGGAAGTAGACAGTGAGTGATAAAGAGCAAGACCTTCAATGAGATGAATTTCACAATGATGACAACTGTAGGTTTAAGCACAGTGGGCACTGAGGATGGCACAGGAATGAGCAAAGTTTTGATCTTTTAACAAACTAGGGTCAAAACGTGTCAGAGGTGACTCAATGGTATCTACCAACAACATAGTCTTCAGAATTACACTTCAGTATAAAGGAAACAAAAATCCTCAAAAAGGACTAACAAGAAACATCATGATAAATGGGGAAATATTTAAAACAATTAAAAAATATTTGTAAAGGATTTCATTATACATGGGTCCAGAATCAACACCCATGGAAGTGCCGTCGAGAAATCAAATGACATATTGGACAAATGTGCTTCCAAAGACCTTTGTTAAAAAGCAGAGATGTCATTTTGAGAACTAAGATGTCCCTACTCAAGTCTCAGACTGGTATTCTCAGTCACCTCATATGCACATGAAAGTTGGACCATGAGTAAGGAAGATCAAAGAAGAACTGATGTCTTTGAATTATGGTGTGTGGAAGAACATTATATATACCATGGACTGCCAGGGGAATGAACAAATATGTCTTGGAAGAACATCCAGGATTCCCTTTAGAAGTGAGGATGATATTTTATCTCTCACGTTTTAGAGATATTATCGGAAGAGATTGGTCACCAATGAAGGACAATGTGCTTGGTAAAGCAGAAGGTCAGTGAAACAGAAAGTCAAAGACTGGTATTGTGGCTAGACCAGTACATCAATTATTTGTAAGGATGGCACAGACCTGGGTAATGTTTTCTTCTGTTGCCAACAGGTCTTTAAGAATTAGAACTGAGTCAAGGACACCTAATGACAATGTTGCTGTTATGTATCATCATATGTAACTCATAGTGGCCCAATGTAAAACAGCTCTGCAGCCTGCCCTATTCTGAGCCAATCTCACTGACTCTGACACACCTTACCAGTTACTGTATCAATTCGTCTCATCCAAGTTCTTCCTCTCCTGTGTTGTTCCTCCACCTTTCCAAGATGATGTCCTTCTCCTAGAATCATTCCTTACTGGACACATGACCAAAGCCTGTGAGACAAAGCTTCAAAATCCTTGTCTCGAAGGAGAAAATTGGTTTCACCCTCTCCAAGATAGATGTGTTTGATCTCCTGGTGGTTCATGGTATGTTCAATACTCTTCCCCAGCACCACAACTCAATGGCATCAATTCTTCTTCTGTCATCTTTAGTCATTGTCAGGCTCTCAGATGTATAGTAAGTAATTGCAAAAACCATGACCTGGATCAGGCCTGAGTCTAGAGACCTGACGTCATCATTTCTCAGTACTCTGGAGAGGTCTCTGACAGCAGATTTTCCAGTGCAATTCATCTTATTGTATTTAATGACAACGTTGTTGTTGTTGTGTACTGTTGAGTTGGAACCTACCCAGGGCTGACCCTCTGGCAGGTTTTCAGAGGCAGTTAATCACACGGGAGGAGATTTCCCATCCTTCTCCCTTGGAGCAGTTGGTGGCCTCAAACTTGTTCCCTAGGGATTGTGGCACCGCTTCTTGCCACTAGGCCAATAGAGTTCCAAAAGCGATTATTTTGGAAGATGTAAAACCAAGGCTAACTCACTGCCTTTGAGTTGATTTCAACTCATGGTGAACCCTCTCTGTCTTTCTTTCTCCTGAGCAGTTGCTGGTGATTTTGAACCGATGAAAACGTGTGGTCTTTGGCAGTGCGACTCTCTATGGACTATACCACCAGAACATCTTTGGAAGCTGTAATTAGGAGTAATTATTATTTTCTTATTTCTCATTAGTATTTTCTCAAACTGCTATAAGAATAATGCCTTACACATGCATTTAAAATATTTATTAACGCATATATCTAATACAAAAGATAGATGGTACTCTCTTAAGGAATGCACACACATCAGCTTGAAAGCAGAGCAAACACTTTAAACTCCCACCTCCCTCCTTCGCACCCCCCCCCCAGCATCTGCTATGTTGCAACTTCACTATATTCATTTAGAGTTTTATTGGAGTTCACAATTTCTGGAATTGTAGCAGTGTCTCCTGTACTAAGACCTACGGAGATCTTGCAAGCATAACATCAACCTGATTCTCTTGAGGTAGATGAATGTGTGGTAAGCTCAGTTCTTCAGCTCTGTAAACCTTCTGCAAGAGTTTGAACAGGCCCTAGCTGTCACTTCCGTCACTGCTGTCACCTGGTGATAGAACCACCCTGATCATTAAGAGCAACAAGTCAGAACTCCCTAATGATCCCCTTGACCCTCTCTGTCCAGTCCTTCACAGGCTCTGTCTTCACTAATTGTGCTCAACTGCAGACAGAGCAGAGAATTGATTGTGTGTGATATAATCTTTCCAGATGAGGGGAAGCTGGCCTAGCCAATTATCAGAGCCCACTTCTAAAAATGAGCTCTAGGCAGATGGAGCCAGGTCCAGCTGTATCCACTCATCTATACATGTGATTGTGAGTGTTAAGAACAAGAGCCCAGGCAACTATTAGGGGAAGAAAAGCAAAGTCACAATTCCAGAGTTCAAAATGGCAAAAGCTGAAGATGCCATAGTGGCATCTTGAGTGTTCAGATCTGTTGTTCATTGCGTCGCTGTGGATCATATTCAACTCAGTGGCACCTAACAACAACAACAACAACAACAACAAAGATAGATAAATAGATAGATGATAGATAGATTATAGATATGATGATAGAGATAGATTAGATAGATGACAGATAGATAGACAGATGATGATAGATAGATAGATGATAGATAGATAGATAGGTAGATGATAGAGAAAGAGAGAGAGAAAGATAGATATAGATACACACACATCTACTTGCAGATTAACATTTATTCTTGCTGGCATTTCAGGATACTATACATAATAGGATTTACTTTTGCTGGCTTTATTTCTTGTGTGTCTCTCGGTCTCTCTTTTCTTTACTAGTACTTTGTTGATCGCCCCCTTGTTGTATGTTGCCTTTACCTTCACCCATCTTAAAATGCTTAATAATCACAAAAAAGCCAGGAAGTGGGTACAAGGATTTCTCTATTCTACAAATGAGGAAACAGGTTAAGTAACTTATCTGAGGTGATGCAGCTAATAGGTGGGGAGCCAGGAATTCCTCTGATGAGCAAGACCAAGAAAGAGGAGCAGCAGCAAGGAGCAGTTGGAAAGGGCAGACGGGACCACCTTTCTAAAGACAGACACTGCAGCTCCTTGGGCCTGGGCAAACAGTCTAACCTCTCTACAGGCAAGCCTCGCCACTCTTGTCTATATCTCTCCTTTCTCATAGGACTGTTGTGAAGTTTAAATGGGACTGTGAATATAAGAAGCCCAGAGAAAGGTACAGCATTTACAAACATAGCAGTGTACCGTGAGTAATGAATGGACAGAAGATTACCAGTAAATCATATTCCTCAGAAACATAATGCTTCTCTCAAGTTGGCTCTAAATCAAAGACCACGTCCCTCTTGTCCCCCAAATAAATCCTTTAAACAAACAGCCCAGGGCTTCCTTGAGCAATCCTTTACAGATGACAGGCTCAGGAATGCATGCTGGGTTTTGAACTGGTGTCTGCAGGAAGTTTTAGTGTATTAAATTTAGTACACCCTGCCTGAGCTAGTTATCATGCACAGAGAAAGCAATGGTTTTACTGCTACTATCTGTTCTGTTCCAAAGTAATAATGACTGTGATTTTACACAGGAGTGGCAGCCACTTACTAAACAACATGCCTCCAGAAACCCTATGAACTTTGATAAATGTCAATAGTTGTAGAGGGACTTTGGGCCTTTTGTTCATAGGGTTGCTTTGAGTCGTCCTTGACTGGAAGGCAATACAAGAACAGGGTGGGGGGTCAGGGTAGGGGGAAGAAGAATACATTCTCCTGATTGGAGCACATCACATAATAGTAATTAACTTTTTATTAGCTTCATCATTACTAAGGGCAAAGTCCACAGTTTTGTTCCCAGACAACATAAAGGTGAGTGTTTTCTATGTGGCATATCTGCATGCAATTTGAGAATTTTTTTTAAGCCACTATGACTTACCAATGTATTCAAAAGTAACCACAATTAAAAGCTGAACAATTCAATGGGGAGTGGGGTTTTTTTTAAAAAAAATTTGCTTGTTTTTTAGCTTATGTGATTAAAGCTAGCTCAATAAGCAGCCAGAAAGATAAAAAAAATTGAAATATTCAATACACATCAGAACTGACTTATGATGGACTTACTGGAACATAACTGCTTCTGAAAACCTGCTGGATGGTCAGCTCCTTGTCCCTTCCGACTCGATGACACACAGCAACAACAACCACTACCCCACAGTAAGTCTCTTGTAAGGACTATCTTGTTAGTCTCAACAAAAATGAAATCATTTAAAAGAAGAAAATAAAGAAAGGGAACAACAGCAACAAAACCCCAAATACACAATTATAGCAAAGCCATTTTCAAGTAATCTTCAAGCAGTGACTCTTCCAGCCAACACAGGTGAATTACTGAGTGCTCTAGCCTCTCTGGTCATGTCAAGTGGATATTCTGCTGCCCTCTTTTATCTAAAGATCACTGACAAAGGAAAATTAAAGCTGAACAGCACACCTGCCCCAAGTGAATGCGAGTCACATGGTGCGTGTGACTTGGGGAATGCCCCCCTGAGGTAGTAGATGGGGTTGTCATTTCAGCATGTGCTGCAGTAGCGAGAGGTCTCCCTCCACGGCCTCCAGGCCTTGGTGGAGGCTCTGGAAGGTGGCCTGCTTCCCATAGCGCTGCCTCCACCGGACAAAGGCCTCGACGATCTGGGACTGCACGTTGTGTGGGTGGTTGGCCTTGCAGCGGTAGATGTCTGCCTGCGACAATCCCAGCGACAGGACCATGGGCTCCCACTCGGGGCCGAGCTTCTGTGCCAGCTGGTTAATCTGCTGGTCTGACGGGCAGCTGCTGAGGAGGTGCGGGGGGATCAGAGGCTTCTCATTATCTGGGGAGAAAAAAGACAAGATGGGGAAAGATTAAGTGAACACATAAAATACGAGGGTGTGGGTAGAACAAGGCACTATGTTTAAATGATCAACTTTTCCTAGTCTTCGTAGGAAACTGTTCAATGGATTGACCTACATAGGTGATGTCTAAGCATCAGTAAAAATTTATTCTAGAAAATCTGAAAGAAAGCCAGCAAAACGAACTGGAAAGCTCTTTAAAGTATCCCACTAATAGTTTGGTCTAGTTAGTTATAAACTCATTCTCTCATTACAGTTGAGTAGGAACCAACACAAAGCTGCCCTTCTGTTGGGTTTCCAAGGCTGTCAATCACAAGAGAGGAAACTGCTCATTTTCTTGCTTGGAGCCATTTGCTGGTGAATTCTAACTGCTCAAGAGGCCTTCAGATTAGGAGTGCAACTCCCAGCGGGACTGTGTCACCAGAGGTCCTTTCCCTTACATACACACACACTCAGATACATTGTACATATTTTACATATTTACATATTGCTTTACAATGTTGTTATGTGACAGTGAATCGCCTGCGACTCATAGCGACCCTATGTACAACAGCCCTAAACCCTGCTCTATCCTGTGCCAGTCTCACTGTCTCCGACACACCCATCCCCATTACCCTAGTCACTCTATCAATCCACCTCATAGAGGGTCTTCCTCTCTTGCAGTGTCCCTCCACCCTCTCAAGCATGATGTCCCTCTCCAAGGACTGGTCCCTCCTTGCAACATGTGCAAAGTAGGTTAGACGAAGCTTCAGAATCCTTGCCTCCAAGGAACAGCCTGATTTCACCCTCTCTAGGATGAATCTGTCTGTTCTCCTAGCAGTCATGGTATCACCACTGAACGATGCCCACCATTACCCTGTCTTTCCAGAGCCTCACCCTAGCTCTCTGCTCACACTCTCCCCTCCTTGGATCCTCATACATGCTTTACTAGTTATCTTTCTATTTCTACAATAATGTTTTTATGTTGTATTTTTCCTTGTGAGACTGAGTTCACTCAACATAATGCTCTCCTTCCCAAGCTATGAAGAAATTTTCAAAATGATTGCTCCTGAGAACTGTGGAGTATTCCATCATGTGAATGTACCACAATTTCTCAATCCATCTGGTTGTAGTTGGACATTTGGGCTGTTTCCATGTTCTTGCTATGGCGAATAAGACTGCTATAAACATCGCTGTACAAATTTCTGTTTGTGTCTCAGTCCTAAATATCTGGTGTATAATCCTAACAGGAATATCTACGTTCTGTTTTTTGAGGAAAACACTATACTGTCATCCAGAGTGACTGTACCAGTTTACAATCCCACCTACAGTGTATAAGAGTTCCTGTCTCTCCCTATCCTTTTAATGCTTGCTGGCCTGTTAAACTTTGCCACTCTACTGGGGTGAGACAGTATCTCATTGTGGTTTTGATTTGCATCTCTCTTATTGCTAGTGATTTGGGACATTTCTTCATGTATCTGTTGGCCATCTGAATATCTTCTTATACAAAAAGTCTTTCCATGTCTTTTGCCCTTTTTGTAATTGGGTATGACCAAATGTTTTTTTTCCCAGTCAGTAGGATGTTTGCCATTAAACAATTTTAGGTGTATAGCTCAGTGACAAAATTCCATGCATCATGTTGTACAGCCATCACTGCTATCTATTTCTATTTGTCACCCCAAACAGAAACACAGGGTCCCTCCAGCAACAACTCCTCGCTCTCCCTTCCTACAGTACCTGGTAACCACTAGCTATGTCCTGTAAGTGGGATCACACAAGAGTTCTCCTTAATTTCATGGGTCACATTGAATTAGACAATTGTATGATATCTTATGCCAGAAATGAAAAGCTGAGGAAGAATAGTAGAAAAAACACAATTTCAAGATCTGTTCTAAGGTACAACATTATGAAAACCTATTAATGTAACCACTATTTGAATATATGCACCAACAACTAAAGCCAAAGAGGAGGACATTGAGGAATTCTACCAAATTTTGCAGCCCAAAATTGACCAAGCATGCAAAATTTTAACAGGCCAGCAAGTAATAGATGTTGGAGAGGATGTGCCGAGAGAGGAACTCTTATACATTGCTGGTAGGATTGTTAAATGGTGCAACCATTCTGGAAGGCAGTTTGGTGCTTCCTCAAAAAGCTGAACACAGAAATTCTGTATGACCCAGCTATTCCACTACTTGAAATATACCCTGAGAAAATGAAAACTGAGATTCGTACAATGTTCACTGCAGCATTATTCACTGTCGCAAGAATATGGAAACAGCTCAAATGTCTTACCACAAATGAATGGATTGAGAAATTATGGTACATTCACACAATGGAATACTATGCAGCATGCAGGAGCAATAAATTTGTCGATTATTACCTATCTTGGGAGGGATTGGAGAGCATTATGCTGAGTGAACTCAGTCCCACAAGGATAAATATTGTATGAGACCATTATTGTAGAAGGAGTATAAGGATACAGGATAGGTGGGAGAAGCTGGAAGCAGAGGGATGTGGATGTACAAGGGGAAGAGGGTATTAATTATTGGATTGAACAATTTGATGGGGGGGTGAGGGAAATTGAAAGAATTTGTTCAAATTCGTATTCGAATTTTGTAAATAGTGAATGAAAAAAATTGACCAAGCATGCAAACAAGATGCATTAATAAATATTTTTATTTTTTCTTTTTAAATTATTATTCTAATAGTTTATGGGGTTGTACAATTTGATGGGTGGGATAAGGGAAATTGGAAGAATCTGTTCTGGAAAACAATGAATTTGAATTTTGTAAATAAACTAGCATTTATAAATATTGGTGACTAGTCAAGGACTATAGTCTTCAATGTGGATTGAAGCTCAACATCAAGAAGATAAAAATTCTCACCACTGGGCTAATTCACAGCACCCTGATAGATGGAGAAGAGATTGAGGTTGTTAACAATTACAGCTTGCTCAGCTCCACAATCAACACTCTTAACATGAGCAGTCAGGATATCAAAAGATGAATTACATTAAGAAAATCTGTTGTCAGGGACCGCTCTAGAGTGCTGAAAAGCAACAATATCAGAAGAAAGACTAAGGTGCACCTAATTAGGCCATGGTCTTCACATTTACTTGTTATACTTCAGATAGCTGGACAATGACTAAGGATGACAAACGAAGAATCAATCCTTTTGAGTTGTAGTCCTGGAAAAGAGTCTTCAACATATCATGGACTTCCAAGAAAACAAACTGGTCTGTCTTGGAGAGGGTGAAACCAAGTTTCTCCATGGAGGGTAGGATTTCAAAGCTCTGTCTCACATACTTTGGGCATGTGGCCAGAAGAGACGGGTCCTGGAGAAGGACATCATGCTCAGAAGGGCGGAGGGACAATGCTGGAGAAGAAGACCATAGATGAGATTGACTGATACAGTAACTGCGGCAATGGGGGTTGGTGTGTTGGAATTAGTGAGACTGGCTCAGGATAAGGAAGGGTTCAGAGCTGCTGTACATCGGTCACTGAGTTCAGGCAACTTGATGACACATAACAACAACAACAACAATAACAAAAGGCAAAAGTTGGAATCAATGAGGTAGGAATGGTAGTCAGAAAGGTTGGATGTTCTTGATGACAAAAATAAAGATGTACATAGGATGGCTGGATTTTGTGTATTCAGTGATTTTAGTCATTGCAAATGCCTATTTTTATAAACACAAAATGCCTCTTTACAAATGAACCTCACCTGATGGACTGCACAGGAATCAGATTGACTACTCTGTGGAAAAACTTGTTGGAGCAGCTAAATATCAGCAGTTTAAATCAGGCCAGGTGTTGAGTGTGGAACAGATCATCAGTTACTCATTTGCAAGTTAAAACTGAAGCTGAATAAAATGAAAACAAGTCTAGAGCTAAAAAATATGATACCGAGTCTATCCCGCCTGAATTTAAAAATAATCTCCAGAATAGGTTTGTGGCATTGAACACTAATAATATTACAATGGAATGAGGAAAGGGCTGGAGTTGGAGAATAATAAGGGAAGAATTTGCTTGCCCTTTCTACAGTTAAAAGAACTGGGAAAAAATATAAAATTTAAGTCACGAGTTCAAGCAGTACCAAGAGATACCATGGGCAAAAATCTTGAATTATACAGGAAGCATCCAAAGAAGATGAAAGGAATAAACAGATTTACTGTAACAAAAATAAATGGTTGAAACAAAACTATTTGGACCAAGAGGCAGTAGTCAGAAGAGAGCAGGGTAACACTGCATGGTTCAAAATTGGGAAGGGTGTACGCCAGGGATGCATCCTGTCTCCATACCTTTTCAACATGTATGCAGAGCAGATTATCTGGGAGGCTGGGCTCTATGAGGAGAATTGTGGCATCAGGATTGGTGGAAGCTCTATTAACAATCTGCGTTATGCAGACGACACAACCCTGCTTGCTGAAACTGAGGAGGACCTCATGCACTTGCTGCGGAGGGTCAAGGACTGCTGCCTTCAGTATGGACTGAGGCTCAATGTCAAGAAGACAAAGATTCTCACCACTGGACCAATTGGCAGCGTCAGAATGGACGGCGAAGGGATTGAGATTGTTCACAGCTTCAGTTTGCTCAGCTCCACAGTCAAGACTCTTGGCACCAGCAGGCAGGAAATCAATAAGCGTATCACGATGGGAAAGTCTGCTGTTAGGGACCTCTCTAAAGTACTCAAGAGCAACGGTGTCTCTCTGGAGACTAAGGTGCGCCTAATACAGGCCATGGTCTTTGCAATCGCTTGTTATGCATCAGAGTTGGACAATGACTAGGGAGGACAGAAGGAGAGTTGATGCCTGTGAGCTGTGGTGCTGGAGAAGAATACTGAATGTACCATGGACTGCCAGGAAAACAAACAGATTCATCTTGGAGAGGATTAAACCAAACGACTCCTTGGAGGCAAGGATTCTGGGGCTTCGTCTGACATACTTTGGGCATGTTGCCAGGAGGGACGGGTCCTTGGAGAGGGACATCGTGCTTGGGAGGGTGGAGGGACGGCGCAGGAGGGGAAGACCCTCTATGAGATGGACTGATTCGGTGACTGGGGTAATCGAGATGGGTGTGTCAGAGGCAGTGCAGTTGGCTCAGGATAGAGCAGGGTTTAGGGCTGTTGTGCATAGGGTCGCTATGAGTCGCAAATGACTCGACGACACATAACAACAACAACCATATGAACAAGAAGAGTCAATGGTGATGACAGGATAAGTTCAAGTTGCAGTGAAGGCACGGGCAAAAAATGGCTTCAAGAATAGTAGGTATACCAAACAATATGTTTCAATTAAGAGATGCAGCCCTGGATGTGCTCATGAGTCTATGCCAGAAAATTTGGAAGACACTTACTTGGCCAACTGTCTGGAAGAGACCCATCTTTGTTCTCATTCCAAAGTAAGGTGATATAAAAGAATGTGAAAATTTAAAAAAAATATCATTAATATCACATATAACCAAAATATTGGTGAAGATTACCCAGAACCAGCTAGAACAGTACATTGGCAGGGAACTGCCAGAAGCTCAAGCTGGATTTAGAAGAGGCTTTGGCACCAGGGATTTCACTGCTGATGTTAGATGAATTCTGACTGAGAGCAGAGAATACCAGAAGAATGTCTATTTGTGTTTTATTGACTATGTAATGGCATTTCACTGTGCGGATTGTAACAACTTGTGGCTAACACAGAAGGGGAATCCCAGAACACTTAATTATGCCCATGGGAAATCTATACCTAAACCAAGAAGCTGTTTTCCAAACAGAGCACAGCATGGTTTAAAATTAGGAAAGGTATACATCAGGGTTGTATTATTTTCTCTGTATCTTTTCAATCTGTACACTGAATTAGTTGGACTCCATGAAGAAGAATGTGCTATCAGGATAGGAGGAAGACTCATCAAGAAACTGTGTTATGCAGATGAAATAACCTTGCTTGCTGAAAGTGAGGACTTGAAAGTCTTGCTGCAGAAAATCAAAGACTACAGCCTCCATCAAATATGGATTCCATCTCAACATTGTTGTTGTTATGTGCCATCCAGTCGCTTGCGACTCATAGCACCCTATGTACAACAGCCCTTAACTCTGCTTAGAGATAGATCTCAACATTAGGAAGCAAAAATCTTTACCATTGTAAGCAAACAAATATAAAATGAAAACCAAAAAAATCCTTATGATTGGACCAATGGGCAACATAATGATAGACATAGAAAAGGTTTATATTGTCAATGATTTTCTCTTACTTGGAGCTACAATCAGCAACTTGGTACCAGCAGTCAGGAGACCAGGAGGCTTATTGCATTGGGCAAGAATGCTGCCAGAGACTGCTTCAAATTACTGAGGAGCAATAATGTCAGTTTGAAGACTAAGGTGTGCCCGATTCAGCCCTGGTCTTTTCAGTCACTTGCTATACATGTAAAAGCTGGACAATGAATAAGGATGACAGAAGAAAAACTGATAGTTTTGAACTGTGGTATTATAGAGGAGTACGAAATATCCAATGGACTGCCAAAAGAACAAGCAGCTATGTCTTGGAGAAGGTACAGCCAGAGCTCTCCATGGAGGCAAAGATGACAGAGCTTCATCTCACATACTTTGAGCATGTTGCTAGGAGAGGTTATTCCTTGGTGAGGGACATCATGCTTGGAATGGTGGAAGGTCAGTGAAGGAGACAAAGACCCTGAATGAAATGGATTGACATAGTGACAGCAGCCCTGAGCTGAAGTGTGTAAGAGATAATGCTGATGGCACAGGATAGGGCAAGGCTTAGACCTATTGTTCACAGGGTTTCTGTGAGTCATACTCAACTTGATGGCACAAAGTAGATTACATTATCCTGGAGGTCAGTCCACTGAGGGGTCTGGTGTCGAGCAACTGATTAGAACGTTGACATGAGAAGGCTACTAGTTACACAAAAGGGGAACATATTTGGGTTAGAGAAGGTCTTCTAGAGGACAGGTAGCTAAAGCTAAGCTTGAAGAAGGAGCTGAGTGAAGAGTATTCTCAGCGTAGAGGGAACTGGATGTGCAAACACCCAGAGGCAGAGATACGTGGAACATTGAAGAAAGTGATGAGAGTTAACAGTGGCAAGGAGTAGCATTTCAGAGGGGCTTTATTTTAAGGAAGCATCCAAGATGAGGGTGCAAGTTGTTGCTTAGGCCTGGATGAGGAGTGAGGTTTTCATATTTCTGGTTCAAACACTGACACACCGGCACAGTGGACTTCAGTTCCTGTCCATCAGTATTACAGAGATCTGGGACAATCCCACATCACACACAAACCACTCAGCACACTGTTTTGATTCATGAATTTACAAAGAATGCAAAAGACATTAAAACAGCAGATGTTTTCCAGACAACATGCCTTTGGCTACTATATATTTGCCAATATCTTAAGTATGAGCTGCAAAAAATATTATCAGGGACTATTTCTTTTGTTTATCCAAACAGTATCATTTTTAAAATGACTAAAAAGCAATGAGAATAATAATAACTCTACTTGCCAATATTTTAGATTAACAGTAATGATGTTATAGCCCTTATGTTAATAATAATAATAATAATATTATTATTATTATTATTATTTTATGACTTTCATAGACTTATGAGCTCATTAAAAACAATCAAGTAACACAGAAAAGTATAAAAACAAGCTATCCTATATCCCATCATTGTATGTACATTGGTGAACATGATTCTGGACCTCTCTGTGTTCATACTGTTAGAAGAATGGGTAGATAAAAAGAACTATATAAGGATGGGAATTCTTTTTTTTCTAATAAGAACAACTGAATTTTATTTAGATTTAACATAAGAAAAAAAGAAGCAAAAGTGAAAGTAAATTACTTTTAAACCTTCAGTGAAATACTTGAGGAAAACATACAATACTAAAAAAAGAAGACTGAAAATTAAAGGGGTTGTGTTCTCATATTAATGCTCTGTAATTAACAACACATTTTCTTTTGCTTTCTTCCTATATCATTATTTTTTTGTAGCATATTCATTTTCATTGTCAGGATACATACTTATATGCCTTCTGTAACCATAATCCCCACCCCCCAACAGCTGTTTAGTCTTAAAACTACATTATAATGCCTTAAATGCTCACCAGTATTTTTTGATTGTTACTGAGTTTTTCAGCCCTAGCTTTTCTGCTTTGGAGTTTGTTATTTTCATTTGAGCCATTTGGATCAATGGGATCATGCTGTAGTTTTTGTCAAGAAATGCTGATGGTTACTGTATTTCCTAAATTATTTCAAGTAAAGTGTGTCTGCTTATTATAATCACAACTTTATGATACTAATTTTTCATGTATAGTATTTTAATATTTTACATTATGCCTCTGGAAATCCTATAAACTTGGAGAAATGATGAAAGTTATAGGGTCACTATAAGTCATCTACGACTCGACAGCACTTAACAACAACAACAATGTAATTTTAAAATTTAATGTTTATGTTGTAATAATTTTATTTCTTTCACAAGACTGTAGTATTTGTCCATATTTTATGGTAGAAATATTGGTGCGGGGAATTGAGATATCAACTTGATCATTCTTCATATGTGGGATTCTTAAGTCTAAAGTATTACTATATTTTAGATCAGGTATACTTTTGTGATTTTAAATCTGCTTTTTCAGGCATGTAGCATTTTCTTCTGTCCAAAAAATTCCATTCTTTCTTCCTTTCAGAAAAATTTGCCTACCCCTGCTGTTGTTGCGTATCACAGAGGTGAAACCAATCTATAACTGACCCTCAGATGGGTTTTCAGAGGCAGTTAATCACAAGGGAGGAGACTGCCCATCCTTCTCCCACAGAGGAGATGGTGGCCTTGAACTTCGTGCCCTTCGGGATTGCAGTGCGGCTTCTTGCCATTAGGTCAGCAGAACTGTTTTTCAAAATACTGGCTAGCGCTGCCTAACCTCCAAGGCTATCTTTTTCTCTCATATTGTTATAACAGCTCTAGTGGTCTAGTAGCAAGAAGCTTCCCTGCAGTCCCAAAAGGACAGTTTGAGGCCACCAGCTGCTCTGTGGGAGAAGAGTGGACAATCTCCTCCCATGCAATTAAAAGCCTCTGAAGTCCTGCAGAAGGGTCAGCTATGAGACGGTTCCTACTCCACTGTACACAACAACTGTGACTACTGCCTGGGCTCTATCCAATGCCATTTGTTTGATTTTTAGTGATGTCTTTCTGGAGGGTTAGTTTTATTTTCTGATTCATATTAATTTATTAGCCCTATTTCAAGTTTTTCTCCTCAACTTATTTTCTTAGTTCTCCAAAATATCTTTTAAGAACGTCCACCATTTGATTACAATCTATAGAAGAATACCAATCAAACGGGGGGTGGGGTAAGGTAGAACAGAATTAAAAATTCTCATGGACTGCAGACTTTCTGCAGCCATGAAATCTATAAGAAGACACTCCCAAAATTATTTCCCTAAGACAGGCTTTCAGTCTTAAAAAAACAAAACCAACAACAACAACAACAAAAAAAAACAAACCACAAATAAAACCAACCCTTTAAATATTCTTAAAACCAAATAACCAGTTTATCTGCTAAAACAAAGTATTTATCCCTTGAACATTCAGCTCTTTTAAGACCTATGGGATCATACTGACTTTGCAAAGGTATTTGATTATATGGATCATAACAAGTTATGGACAACATTAAGACAAATGGGAATTTCCAAATCCTCAGTTGTGCCCATGCAGAGTCTGCACATGGACCACGGAGCAAGGGGATAGTACATCATAATTTAAGATCATAAAATATGCATGTCATGACTATACCCTTCTACTATAGCTAATCAATTTGTATACTGAGAAAATAATCTGACAACCTAGACTACATAAAGAAGAATGTGGCATCAGAATTGGAGGAAGAGTCTACAACAGCCTGCATTATATGCAGATGACACAGCCTTGCTTGCTGAAAGTGAGGAAGGCTTAAAGCACTTGTTGCAAAAGATCAAATAACAACCTTCAATATGGACTGCATATCAATGCCAAGGAAACAAAAATTCTTGCCAGTGGACCAATAGGCAACATCATGGTAGAGGAAAAAAATACTGAGGCTGTCAATGCTATTGTTTCGACTGGATCCACACCAACATTTGTGGAAACAGCAATCAAGAAAGCACTGGGAAAATGTGCTGTCAGGGACCCCTTTAAAGTGCTAAAGAGCAAGAATGCCACATTAAAGACTAAAGTATGCCCAACCCCAAATTACGTATTTTCAATTGTTTTATATGCATGGGGGGAAAAATGGACAATGAATAAGAAGATCGAAGAATCGATGTCTTTTAATTGTAGTGTTGGCAGAGTATTGAATATACCATAGACTGCTGCTGTTGTTGTTGTTGCTGCTACGTGCCATCAATTCGCTTGTGACTCACAGCAACCATATGTACAACAGCCCTAAACCTTGCTCTGTCCTGTGCCAACCTCACTGTCTCTGACACACCTACTCCCATTATCTCAATCACTGAATCAACCCATCTCGTTGAGGGTCTTTCTCTTTTGCTCTGTCCCTCCACCCTCCCAAACATGATGTCCCTCTCCAAGAACTGGTCCCTCAATGCAACATGCCCAAAGTATATCAGACGAAGCTTCAGAATCCTTGATTCCAAGGAGCAGCTCTGTTTCACCCTCTCCAGGGAAAATCTGTTTGTTCCCCTTGCAGTCCATGGTATATTCAACACTCTTATCCAGCACCAAAGCTCAAAGGCATCAATTCTCTTTCTGTCATCCCTAGACACTGTCCAGCTCTCTGATGCATAGCATGCAATTGCAAAGACTATGGCCTGGATCAGGTGTACCTTAGTCTTCAACCTAACGTCGTTGTTCATCAGTACTCTGGAGAGGTCCCTGACAGCTGACTTTCCCAATGCAATTAGTTTCTTGATTTCCTGGCTGCTGCAACCAAGAGTGTTGACTGTGGAACCAAGCAAACTAAAACTGTTAACTATCTCAAACTCTTCACCATCCATAATGATGCTGCCAATTGGCCCAGTGGTGAGAATCTTTGTTCTTTTGATGTTGAGTTTCAATCCATCTTGAAGGCTATAGTCCTTGGACTACATGGACTACTAGAAGAACAAATAAATCTGTCTTGGAAGAAATTCAACCACGGTGTTCCTTAGACACAAATAGTAAGACACTTCTCACATACTTTAGGTCTGCTGTTAATGGGGCCAGTCCTCAGAAAAGGACATCATGCTCGGAAAGGCGGAGGGTCCATGAATGAAAGGAAACCCTTCAGCTAGTTGGATTGACATGATGACTGTAAGCAAGGGAGGGCTTAATCACAGCAGAGATTGTGAGGCAGCATAGGAACTGCCTGGATTTTGTTCTATTATCCATGGGACTTTTATTAGTTAGAGAGTGTCTGAAAGCCTCTAACTATAACAGCAGTCAAGAAATCAAAAGACAAATTGCATTAGGAAAATCTGCTGTCAGGGACCTCTCCAGAGTACTGAAGAGCAAGGATATCCATCTAGAGACTAATGTCCTCTTGATCCACGCGATGGTCTTCTCAGTTACTTGCTATGCATCAGAGAGCTGGATGATGACGTAGGATGAGAGAAGAAAAATCGATGCCATTGTGATATCACTCAACGTTGTGGTGCTGGAGAAGAGTAAACATTCCATGGACCTCCAAAGAACAAGAGGTCTGTCCTGGGGAGGACAGTCACCTTAGAGGCAAGGATTTTGAATCCCTATCTCACACTTTGGGCATGTTGCTAGGAGAGACCAATTCTTGGAGAATGATATTATACTTGGAATAGTGGAGGGACAGCACAGGTGAGGAAGATCCTGGATGAGATGGATTGACACAGTAACTGGGGTAATGGAAGTAGGTGTTAGAGACAGTGAGATTGGCTCAGGATAGGACAGGGTTCAGAGATACTGTGAAAAGGGTTGCTATGAGCTGCAGTTAACTCGATGGCACATAACAACACCAATACCATATGGGGTTGCACAGAAAACATCAGCTTTAAAGATTAGATAGAAACCTTAGAAGGCAGTGAGTTTGCATTCATGAAAGAGGGACAACTCAGAGGTTGAGGATAATTGCACCTGAAAAATGCCACCAGTGTCATGGAACTGTACATGGAAAACAAAAAAACAAAACAAAACAAAACAAAACTGTTCAATTTGTGTATATTTTGCTGTGTATATTCTCAAATGGAAAATAAAGAAATATTTAATATGGAAGATGGAAGATAATTCTATGCCTTTGAATTGTGGTGTTGTTAAAGAGTCCTGAAAATATTCTGGACTACCAAAAGTACAAACAAATCCATGTTGGAGGAAGTGCCACCAGTGTGCTCGCTGGAGGCACGGAAGATTAAACTATGTCTTACATACTTTGGGCCTGTTGTCAGATGGCATCAATCCTTGGAAAGAGACAGCATGCTTGGAAAAACTGAAGTTCAGTCCAGTGAAGAAGAGGATGATCCTCAAAGAGATGAGTTGACAAGTGACTACAACAATGGCCTTGAGCATCGCATCGATTGTGAGAACAGTGCATGACAGGGGTAAGGTTTTGATGTACTGTTCATAGGGTCGCTATGAGTTGTAGCTGACTCAATATCTAACAGCCACAAGAGTGTTTTACTGTAACAAACACAATTTAAGGGTTTTGCCTTTTACTGAATTCCTCTACAGTCCTTGAATAGAAGAAACAAAATGCTCAACTAATGGAAAGGTCATTGGGTAAAGTTCACTCAGAGTTGCCTCAGAATCAAAGCCTGGTGATCTAGTCCCCAGAAGTCAGACTTGAAAATCATATGGTGCACAGATCTACTCTGGCACACATGGGGTTACCGTGAGTAACAGCTGACTCAGCATCAACTGATTCTTCAGTAGCAAGAAGTGTTTGTGGGGGTGAGTTCTCTGGAGTTGGACCAGCGTGCCAGCAAGTTTATTTTTCGCAAGCTTCCTTTCATCCCTCTCCTGTGGCACTTTCACACAGTTGTCATGACACCGTCACTCCACTTCTGCCTAGCGTGAGCATCTGGGTCTAGAACTTCTGTTTATCCTGTTACGGTGTGTTGATGTATCTTTGACACTCTCTTCACTTCCCATGGAACCAGCTCTCATGGAACCCTCTGAGTTATGATTTGATGTTGCTTTTGCTTTTCATTTATTTTCTACAGTCTGAAGGATTTGCCAGGAAGGAGAGGTGGATCTATTGTTGCTCAGCACCTCAGCCTCTGCCTTGACTCTTGGAGGCCAGTTAATTGTGTTACAGTCCACACTGCATAGTTGGAATACACTGCTCCATACAGCGAATGTCTCCCCCTAATCAGATAGCCCATCCTGGATCACCTTCCTGTCTCTGCCAAAGGTGTGTCTTGACATTTACTGGATTGCCACCTGCTCTGTTTACCAGCTGCTTTTCATAGGAATTATATTAATAAGAAGAACCCTTGGGATTTTTTCACATCACCGTCTTTTCTCAGAACTGTTTCTAAAGAATTAGTGTGAGATATTACTTTCCTAACAATTTTTAAAATTCATGGCATAAACCTGTAATCAGTTTTTTGCTTATTAGCTTGGTTGCTGCTGGTGAATTTAAGCCTAAGTTTGTTTTGAAGTCTAAGTTTTGTTTTGAAGTTTGTCTCTGGTTCAGTTGATTAAGAGTTGGGGAAAGGATGTCCTTGATTCTGCTACATCCTATCATCCTTCTTTCTGAAACTTGGCCCACTTTTAATGTAACATATGTTTTGAGCCAGTTATTTGGAAGTAAAGAGAGGATTTGCTCTCATTATTCCTCATTTTCAGGGACATAGATCCCTCTTGAGTGGTGCCACATAACTGGGAGATGGCCAGCAGTCTGTGGGCATGGACTGGAGCAAAGCTCATTGGCACGTAAATACTAACCCATCAAGAGAAAATCAAGTCCTTCCAATTAGGTATCCTTGCACACGTAAAGATTCAGGAACAGCTGTTTATGTTGCCTGACCTCCATCTGGAGAAGCACCCTCATGGGTACCCTTCAGCTTGTAAATTCTGCTAAATACAAGGTTACTTAAAAATTAGAATCCTAAGGTTTTAGTTCAACTCCCAAGAATATACTACAGAAAATCAGGTTGAGCTTTAAATTAATTCAATACGGCCATATGGTCATGACTTCCCAAAGCCTGATACCAGTACCACTGTGATAGGCAAGATGATATCAAGTAGTGCAGTGGTGAATATTTTGCATCATAATAATGATATATCTATTTTAGTGAGATTAGGAAAAAAATATAGTGTTTTAAACCCATGATTATAATAAAAAGACAAGTGAACAAACCTTAAACTCCCTATCATTGAATCAATTCCAACTCAATGAACCTTCTGTTGTGTTTCCAAGGCAGACAATCTTTTTGGGAGGAGATGGCTCATCTTTCTTATAGGAGTAACCAGTGGACTTGAACGACCAACCTTTTGGTTAGCAGCCCAACACATAAAGCTCTATATTGCTAGGGTTACTTAAGTAAGTAAAAGGTGAGTAAATTAAGGGAAAAACACTAAGTTATTGAGTGGTGCTGTTGTGTATCACAGAGTTGGAACCAATCCATAGCCGACCCTCCAGCAGGTTTTCAGAGGCAGTTAATTGCACAAGAGGAGATTGCCCATCTTTCTTCTGAGGGGTGACCAGTGGCTTCAAACCCCATGCCTTCAGGACTGCAGTGCAGCTTCTTGCCATTAGGCCACCAGAGTTCCCTAAGTTACTAGTACAGTAATAATTAGATATGGCAAAAACTGTGTACGTGGGAAACCAAATGCCTTAACCTCCAGAGCTGCATCACTGGTATTTTGAGCAGGACAGTCTATCGTGCAGCGCTGTCCTCTGTGCATGGTGGGGCCTGCAGCATGGATGCTTGTGTCCTCCCTGGGAATGAATCAGCATTATCCCTGATTATGAACTACTGGACATTGTGGCATAAGAAAGTCTATTCTAATTTTTGAAATTAAGCAGAAATTTAACTCCTTTAGACTTCAGATCCACTAATAATTATAACATAAGGTATAAAGCACAAATTTAGGAAAATGAGAAGTCCTAAAAATGGAACCAATGCATCATGATAGATGATGTAGGTATTAAGAAGCTGAACTCCCAAGTATTGGGTACTAATCCTTGGTATTAGGGCTGCTCTTGGCCATTTTGAATCAGAAAACATGGTCTACTTGGTCAGGAATGATGAACTGAAGAAGAATGACATCACATTCATTATTCAAAGAAGACTTCAAGATGTGCTCTCCAAGTTGTGCCAAGAAATCTGGAGAACAACTACTTGGCCAACTGACTGGAAGAGATCTATATCTGTTCCCATTTCAAAGAAGGGTGACCCAACAGAGTATGGAAACTACAGAACAATATCACTGATTTCACATGTAAGCAAGACTGTACTGAAGACTATCCAAAAACGACTGGAACAGCACATCAGCAGAGAGCTGCCAGAAGTCCAGGCAGGGTTTAGAAGGGGTCGTGGTACTAGGGATATTGTAACTGATGTTAGATGGATCTTAGCTGAAAGCAGGGAATACCAGAAGAATGTCTATCTGTGTTTCATTGATTATGCAAAGGCATTTGACTGTGTGGATCATAACAAACTGTGGCTGACTCTGAAAAGAATGGGAATCCCAGAACATTTAATCATGCTAATGCAAACCCTATACTTGGATGAAGAGGCATTCGTCAGAACAGAGCAGGGTAACACTACATGGTTCAAAATTGGGAAAGGGTATACGCCAGGGATGTGTCCTATATCTATACCTTTTCAACATGTATCCAGAGCAGATTATCCGAGAGGCTGGGCCCTATGAGGAGAATTGTGGCGTCAGGATTGGTGGAAGATCTATTAACAATCTGCGTTATGCAGATGATACAACCCTGCTTGCTGAAACTGAGGAGGACCTCATGCACTTGTTGCAGAGGGTCAAGGACTGCAGCCTTCAGTATGGACTGAGGCTCAATGTCAAGAAGACAAAGATTCTCACCACTGGACCAATTGGTAGCATCAGGATGGATGGCGAAGAGATTGAGATTGTTCACAGCTTCAGTTTGCTCGGCTCCACAGTCAACACTCTTGGCACCAGCAGCCAGGAAATCAAAAAACGTATTGCGATGGGAAAGTCTGCTGTTAGGGACCTCTCTAAAGTACTCAAGAGCAACGGTGTCTCTGGAGACGAAGGTGCATCTGATACAGGCTATGGTCTTTGCAATCACTTGTTATGCATCAGAGAGTTGGACAATGACTAGGGATTATAGAAGGAGAATTGATGCCTTTGAACTGTGGTGCTGGAGAAGAGTATTGAATGTACCGTGGACTGCTAAGAAAACAAACAGATTCATCCTGGAGAAGGTTAAACCGGGCTACTCCTTGGCGGCAAGGATTCTGAGGCTTTATCTGACATACTTTGGACATGTTGTAAGGAGAGACAGTTCCTTGGAAAGGGACATCATGCTTGGGAGGGTGGAGGGGCAGCGCAGGAGGAAAGACTCTCTATAAGGTGGATTGAGTCTGTGACTGGGGTAATTGGTATGGGTGTGTCAGAGGCAATGGGATTGGCACGGGATAGAGCAGGGTTTAGGGCTGTTGTACATAGGGTCGCTATGAGTCGCAAACGACTCAATGGCACATAACGACAACAACTGGTGGCTTAGTGGTAAGAAGCTGCACTGAAGTCCCTAAAGCACATGGTTCAAATCCACCAGCTATTTCATGAGAGAAGGAAGGGCAATCTCCTTTTGTACAATTAACTGCCTCTGAAAATCAGGAGGGTCAGGCATGAGTTGGTTCCAACTCAGCACAAAGTAAAAACAACATTCTGAAGGACAACACTGTCAGAAATGCATAATATTAATATGCATATCAGAAAAACTAGTTAATAAGACTATCATTCAAATTTATATACCAATGGCTAATGTAAAAGGTACCAAAATTCCAGATTTTTGCCAAATTCTGCAATCTGAAATTAATCAAACATGCAAGCAAGATACATTGCTAAGTAATGGTGATTATAATGTGAAACTAGGAAGCAGTGAAGGATTGGTAGTTGGAAAAACAATAAAAGGAGGAAATCATTAGGATAACAGAGTTTAGTGGGGGGTGGCAATGAGGTGGTGGTGGGAGAGAAGGAATCAGAAAGATCCAGTAGGAACCTGAAAAGATGGGGTAGTATAATAGGCATAGAAAAACAGTGATTACGTTTATAAAACCACGTACATGAATGATCATTTGAAACACAATGTGACTATAAGAACGTGTGACATGCAATGGACTCGTATGAAATGATATGCAGTGGATATAAATTTTGTATGCAACCAATATAAAACAAAATATTAAAAAGATGCTGGAGATCACATGATAGAATTTCGGAAAATGAATCAATGACTTATTCCCTGAGAAGAGCCTCCATCAATAACAGCAATGGCAGCTATTCATGTGGCTCTCAATGGGTGAAATGCAAAGGCACAAAATCACCTGCATCTGTGGAAAGAGACAATGGGAAGCAGAGTTCTTCAATCAGAACAAGGCTAGGAGCTGACTACATTCATCTGCCTGCCAGCTGAAGGTGAAAAGAAAAATTAAATCCATGAGAGTCAGAGCACAACCTTGAATGTATGCTACCTCAATTTAGAAACCATTTAAAGACTAGATGTGATGCACTGAATACCAGTGAAGATCAAATGAGTTATGGAATGGCATTATACATGAAGAACAGACATAAAAAGCTAAGAAAAGATTGACACACAGACTCAATCTTGGTGAGTTAATAAGTAAGAGAAGGGAGCAAAAGTTAATCAAAGAGAAGTTAGATGAAGGAAAGGCAATCTACAAAAAAGGTCTGAGTAGACATTAATTATATTAATTTAAATTGATGATATAAAATAACGTTTCTATGAATGCCTGAATGAAAACTCAATGTTTTGTAACCTTTCACTCAAATTATAATTTTTTCAAGGAAAGAAAGTAAAAAGTCATTTAAAAGATTATAGTTGTTGTTATGTGCCGTTGAGTCGCCTGCGACACATAGTGTCCCAATGTGCAACAGCCCTAAACCCTGCTCTGTCCTGCGTCAGTCTCACTGTCTCTGACACACCCACCTCCATTACCCCAGTGACTGAATCAATCCACCTCAGAAGGTCTTTCTCTCCTGTGTTGTCCTTCCACCCTCTCAAGCATGACGCCCATCTTCAAGGACTGGTCCCTCCTTCCAACATGTCCAAAGTATGTTAGATGGAGCTTCAGAATCCTTGCCTCTAAGGAGCAGCCTGGTTTCACCCTCTCCAGGTTGAACCTGTTTGTTTTCTTAGCAGTCCATAGTACCTTCAATACTCTTCTCGAGCACCACAGATCAAAGACATCAATTATTCTATCATCCTAGTCATTGTCCAGCTCTCTGATGCATAGCAAGTAATTGCAAAGACCATGACCTGTATCAGGCACATGATAAGAAAGGGGGAAAAAAAGATCAAACAATGTCAGAGAAGACTCTGAAAGTTGTTCTTGAATGTAGAAGTAGCTAAAGTGATTGGGAGAATTCATTTATCAACTCAATTTATTACACACTGGGTCATCAGGGCTCCTCAATGCAATAAAGTAAATATTTTTAAATTGTGATTTTTAATGAAAGTTTACAGCAAGATTGGCTTTTCACTCATTCACTGTGGTGTATTCTTCTTCCTTCCTCTCCTCCATTTATTTTGTAATGAACTTCTTGTTCCAGATTGTTAAATGTCATACATACAACGTCCACTCATACATCCCTTTCAATCCTTTCTTTCTTCTCTTCCAGTGCAGTGTTCATTACTGATCCACTCTTCCCCTGTTCTCTCTTCCATCCCTGGGTCAAACTCATTTTACAACAGTGATCTTATGCAGTAATGGTCCTTTTGTGACTGAGCTATTTCACTCAGCATAATTTCTTCCAGACTGCTCAACATTGTATAGTGTTTCACAAGCCCGTTGTTTTTAAGTATTGGATAATATTCTATTGTGTGAATGTTCAAACACTCACACATGTCTTATCTATACATTTGTTTGTTGATGGCTTCACTGTTGTGGACAACACTACAATGAACATGCTTGGGGGGAAAGGTGGGAAGTCTCTTTCTGTTAAGAGGCACAGCTTTGGAAATCCAAGGAAGGGTCACAATGAGTAGAAACCAACTAAGAGCAGTGAATTGATCCTCTCCTGATCTGCTTGAAATCTTTATATCTGAGCATTTGGTAATGTAGTAAAATCTCCCATAACTGTTTTCTGTTGATTTGTCTGTATCTAAACGTTGAAACAAATTAAGTGAATGGAAAAACTTATGAATTGAAAGAGCAGAATTAAAGAATTAAAAGGCAAGTTCAAGGAGACAAAGTCTTATAATTAAATGTGCAATGACCCAGAATTAGAGAATAAAAAGGAAGAACATGTTCAGCGTATCTCAAGCAGAAAGAACTGAAGAAAAAGGTAAACTTTAAGTGGAAATGTAGAGGGATTCTGCAGGTAAACTATTGAATGACTTAGTAACTATCAAAAGAAGATTGAAGAAATTAATTCAGATTGCTTGTATAAAAAATTAGTGACCAAGTGGGATTCATAACAGGTATGCAAGGATGGTTCAACATAAGGAAAACAATCA